>NW_004444016.1:2791331-2822193 GCF_000243295.1 Trichechus manatus latirostris | reverse complement strand
GGTCTCTTCATTTTTCTTTGTTCTTTTTTCTGAGTTTTCCTGAAACAGAGTTGTATCCAAGTGTTTGTCTTCAGTTCCACTGATCCTGTCTTCCACAGTTTCAAATCTGCTTCTCAGCCTTTCTAAGACATCATCCATTTCTAAAATCTTGTTGTTTATCTTTTGGATTTCTAATTGTTGTTTTTGAATAATTTCTAGTTGTGAATTCATTTTGGCATTTTGTTCCTGCATCATCTTCCTGAATTCTTCCAATTTTTTGTCTGTATTTTCCATGAATTTGTCTTTTTTTTCCTCATGTTTGTCAGCTTTTTGCCTCAGTTCTTGGAAAATTCTGAGTATTAGAGATTTGAATTCCCTATCAGGTACTTCTAGTATATTTTCTTCCACAGGAGAGTCATCCGGTGTTTTAATTTGAACGCCTACTGGAACCATCCTGTCCTATTTGGACTAATGGCTTTCAATCATTGTAATGTTGGTTATAGGACTTGTTAAATGTATTACACCTCATGTATTTAACTTTTGCAGTCATACTACCAGCTCCAAAGTTATGAATCAAGTTTCTGGAAATTTCAAGTTGGTGCCCTAGTACTCTGTCACTTTGTGTATTGCTGAGATGTTCCTCTAAAAATTTTTGGCCTATCTACTCCAGGCACAATCAGATCATGAGAAGCAGAGTGACTTAGCAATGACTTGGGGAAGATACTAGGTGATGCTCAGCTGCTGAATAAAAGCATAGTAGCAACTGGGGTCTTAAAGCTTGAAAGTAGCCATCTACGTTACAGCACAACTAAAAGACCATGCAGAAGAAAACACTATTATAGTGGTCTTTTGTGATCTAAGAATTTCTATAGAAATTTTTGATCAAAGGGGGGGAATGATAAGGAGTTCTAAAATCAAACTGAGGCTCTCAGCAAGGCCAAGATGGCTGACCACTAGGCTCTCAATAAAGGGTTAATCCATATCACTCCAAGTTAGCAGTGGAGAGAGGCAGAAAGAAATGTAATGTATATACTTAGAATGTTCCAGGAAGCATGTGATGCAAATGCGATGTCCTCGGAAAGAATGTTTTGCACAGTTGGTCTTCTGGAAGGAGATAAGATTAACGGATATGAAGAAAAAACTATTTTTGAAATATTTGTGAAATTTGTCATGCCTGACTTTGTGTGTAAAAACTCAACTTTGTCTCCAAAGGATGGAGCATTTTAGAAATTCTTCCTGAATGCTGCACAATTTGAATCATTTATATTCCCTCAATAAAACTCTTTATTTACTTTTACAGAGCATCTTGCTTTACCCTTTGACACTAGTTAAGCTAAACTATCGTTTGGTTTTAAGATGACTTCAAGGGATATTTTTGGTTTAAGGTTTAAGAACTATCTCAGGGCAACAATATCAGGGGTTCATCCATTCTCCATGGCTCCAGAAAGTATAGAGTCTATGAGAATTTGAAATTCTGTTTTGCATTTTTGCCCTTTTGATCAGGATTCTTCTATGGAATCTTTGATCAAAATGTTCGGTAAGGGTAGCCAGGTACCATCCAGTTCTTCTGGTCTCCTGACAAAGGAGGCAGTTGTTCATGGAGCAATTAGCCACACATTCCATATCCTCCTCCTATTCCTGACTCTCCTTCTTCCTCTGTTGTTCCAGGTGAATAGATACCAATTGTTGTGCCTTGGATGGCTGCTTGCAAGCTTTTAAGACCCCCAGACCCTATGCATTGAACTAGGAGGTAGAACAGATGTACTCAACATGTTACTAGGCCAATTAACTGGGATGTCCCATGAAACCATGACCCTAAACCTCCAAACCAAGGAACCATATCCCATGAGGTGTTTGGTTGTACATAAGCAGCCTCAGCAGCTACTCTTTCTTTTTGTCGTTGTTGTAAATATATCTATCACACATCTTTTGCCAATTCAACTTTTTACAGGTGTACAACTTATTGACAACAGTTACAATAATTGGCTGTGTAAACCTATCCTTATTTCATCAATGCAATTTTTCCATCACTGTTAACCTCCTCTTTCCCCCTCCCTCTTGCCCCTGGTAACCACTAATAAACTTTGGTCTCTATATATTTGCGTTTTCTTGTCTTTTTATATAGGTGAGGTCATACAATATTTGTCCTTTTGTGATTGGCTTATTTCACTCAGCATAATTTTTTCAAGCTCCATCCATTCTGTAGCATGTATCAAGACTTCATTTCTCCTACTGGCTGAGTAGTATTCCACTGTAGGTACATACCACATTTTAAACATTTCTGATTTTTAAAGCCATTCACTTGTGGTATTTCTGTTACAGCAGCACCAGAAAATGAAGACAGAATCATTTTTCTCGTGCGATAGAGCCCATCTCCTGCTATAGAAGCCCCCTAGGCCAGACCCTTGCTTCCAGTTTCCCTTGAAGTGAAGCTGGAGGCATGGAACTTGGGCTGTATGTAGCTGTGCTTTGTTCATTCTTCTTCCTGTGTGATGTGAATATGCCGCAGTTGATTGACTATCCTATTGTGGATGGGCATTTGAAGTTTCCAGCTGTGACCAATGGTGCTCTTAGAAACATTCTTGTGCCTGTCTTTTGGTGCCCATTTTGTAAGCCAATATCCTCAGAAAATTTTTATTATGGTAAAATATATATATAATATAAAACTTACCATTTCAATCATTTTAAAGTGTGCATTTCAGTGACATTAATTACATTCACCGTGTTGTGCAACCACCTCCACTGTTTCCAAAACCCTTTCATCACCCCAAACAGAAACTATGCACCCGTTAAGCAGTAACTGTCCATTTCACCTCCTCCAGCCCCTGGTAACCTCTAATCTACTTTCTGTCTCTATTAAGTTGCCTATTCTAGATATTTCACATAAGTGGAATCATGCACGATTTATTCCTTTATGTCTGACTTATTTCACTCAGCATAGTGTTTTCAAGGTTCATCCATGTCATACGTAGCATGTATCAGGACTTCATGTCTTGATATGGCTGAATAATATTTCATTGTATGGATAGATTACATTTTGTTTATTCACTCATCTGTTGATGGACATTTGGGTTGTTTCCACCTTTTGGCTATTATGAATAATGGTGCAGTGTGCAAGTATCTGTTTGAGTCCCTGCTTTCAGGTCTTTTGGTTGTATACCCAGAAGTGTAATTTCTGGGAATTATGGTAATTCTATGTTTAACATTTGAGGAATCAACAAAATGTTTTCCACAGTGGCTGCATCATTTCACATTCCCACCAGCAATGTATGAGGGTCCTAGTTTCTCCACATCCTCGCCAATACTTCTTATTTTCCCATTTTTTTTTATAATAGCCATCCTAGTGGGTGTGGTTTTGAGTTGCATTTCCCTAATGACTAATGAAGCTGAGCATCTTTTCATGTGCTGATTGGCCATTTGTATATATTCTTTGGAGAAAAGTCTATTTAGGTCCTTTGTCCATTTTTAAGTTGGCTTGTTTGTCTTTTGTTATTGAGTTATAGGAGTTCTTTATAAGTTCTGGTTATTAAACTCTTATCAGATATATGATTTCCAAATATTTTCTCCCATTCAGTAGGTCGTCTTCTCACTTTCTTGATGATACCTCTTGATGCACAAAAGTTTTTAATTTTGATGAAGTCTAATTTATCTATTTTTTTCTTTTGTTGCTCATGCTGTTGGTATCATTAACATGACTGCCTGTAATCCTGCCTCGTTAACATCATAGAGGTAGGATTTACAACACATAGGAAAATCACATCAGATGAAAAAATGGGAGACAATCACACAATACTGGGAATCATGCACTAGCCAAGTAGACACGTGTATTTTTTTTGGAGGAGGGAACACAATTCAATCTGTAACAGTTGCTTACAACAAATGACTTTGAGTGATACATGGTACAGGTGCTATTATTATCCCCATCTTACGGATGAGGAAACTGAGGCTTAGAGAGGCTCACTCAGTTGCCCAAAGTCACATAACTAAGAAGTAGCAGAGCTGGAATTTGGACCAGGGCCATCTGGCTCCAAAGCCTGCCCTCTCCACCGCTGGTGAAGAGACACATGTGCCTCTCCATAGTCTTAGTGCTGCCTCCCTCCACACAGTAATTTGGTGGTTAACAATTACCTCCTGAAGAAGCAGGCTGGGGTAGGGCTAGGAGGGAGCTGGGCAGAGAACTGCTGACACCATGCTGCATTGGTGGTGGTATCCCAAGCACAGGTCCATGAGGTCGACTGTGCCCAGCTGCCAGAGGAGATCACAAGGGATAGGGGGCCTCCAGGGCCACGGCTGTGTCTGGAGTCAGCCCTGTTAGAGGGAAGGGAAGTGTCCTTTCAAACAAGAAGACAGAATCCTCTGAGCAGAGTGGTTATCTGGGGTCACTGAAGTGGTCAGCGGAGAAAGTGCATCCCAGCCTTGAAATTCACCCTATACCTCTTACATCATTCCCAGATGGGAATGAAGTTTCTGATGCAATGCATCTATCTGGAGGGCATGCTGTTCCTTGGAAGAATGGCCCTGCTGGAGCACCCACAGTCCACTCACCATTTGGCAGCCCTAGGCTGGAGCTGTTCCCACCCCCTGGCACTGCAGAGCAGAGGGTGATATATGGCAGCAGAAGGAGGGCAGAGGTGGGGCTTCTGCTGAGTTGCCCAAGCGTTGGGCCTCCCTGCACCCACCAGAGTGGGGGCTGTTTCTTCGCAGATGGGGAGCAGAGGGCCAGATGCCAGAATCTTAACACAGGAGTCCCTCCATCGGGACAGGCCACAGGCCTTTCACTGAAGCCTCTGTAGACAGCATTCAAGTCCTATTTGCTCCCCCAGGAGCAGGTATAAGTGAGAGGTCATGCAGCATTTTTGACAGGACACTTAGACTGAAAGGAGAGAAGCCAAAGTTGGTGTGGGCAATGTAGACCACCCCGTATCTCTGTATCTCTTCCTGGGAGGCTGCACAGCAGGTACAGCAGTTCTCAGAGCAAGATAGCCAGCCAGCAACATCAGTAGCATCTGGGAACTTGTTAGAAATGCAAATTTGGGTGCTTTACCCCAGAACCTGCTGAGTGTGGAGCTCTGCAGGGGCGCTCAGCACTCTGTTTACTAAGCTCCAGATGAGGCTGATGCTCACTCCAGTTTGCAGGCCAATGGCATTGTGCAGCCTTATGAAGTAGGTATTATATCATCAGTTCTGTCTTATGGTTGAAGAAACTGAGACTCAGAGGGACTGCTAGCAGAAGGACTATGTTAGTTAAGATTAGGCTCAGCACTCAGAGAAGAAACTAGTCCACAGGAGTAATAGTCTACACAAACCACAACCTCATCTATTCTGAGACCAGAAGAACTAGATGGTGCCCGTTTACAACTACTGACGGTTCTGATCAGGCATACAATAGATGGATCCTGAAAGAGTGAGAGCAAAATGTGGAACACAAATACTTAAAAAGTCTAGACTTATCAGACTATATGAGACTGAAGGCCTCCCCAAGTCTATTGCCCTGAGATACTCATTAAACCTTGAACCAAAACTATTCCAAGAGGTCCTCTTTTAGCTAAATAATAGATTGGCTCATAAAATAAACAATATCATCTGTTAGTACTTTGCTTCTTTAAAAAATCACCTATAAGAGACCAGAATGGTTAACATTTACTCAAAAGCAAAGATGAGAAAGCAAGGGGGCAGGGAAACTACCATAGATTACTGGAAACAAAACAACCAGAACAGAAACAATGAGAAAGTTGACACACTGTGAAAAATGTAACAAATATCACTGAACAAATTACGTAGAAATTGTTAAATGGGAACCTAATTTGCTGTGTAAACTTCCACTGAAAACACAAAAAAATACTTTAATTTAAAAAAATTAGATTCAGCTGTGAATAACAGAAATAAAACCTCAAAGAACCATGGACTAAACAAAATATTTTTCTTTCATGATCCAAGATAGCTGCTAGAGCTCCAGCCATTATGCCTACATCCCAGGCAGCAAAAAGGAGGAAAGCGAGGAAGGATATACCCTGTCCCTTTAAGACTACATCCTAAAATTTTATATACTACTTCATCTTACACCCCATTGACCAGGATTGAGTCAAGTGTTTCACCAGGCAAAAACAGAATCTGGAAAAATGAAGTATTTGTTCTAGGTGCTATGCACTCAGGTAAAAATTGGGGTTCTACTGCTATGGAAGAACATAGATACTGGGGGACCACTAGGCAGTGTCTGCTCCAAGGGTGCAGCTGGGATTCAAATCTAGAGCTGATAAGTTCACCATCTGAAATTTTATTGTTTTGTTTCATATTGTTTTTCTCTTCCCCTGTTAGAATACACATTCTCACAAAGACCAAAGACCTCGTCTGTCTTGTTCCTTGCTATATCCCCAGCACCTAGAACAATGTTTGGCATATAGTATGACAATAATGTTTGTCATTGTATGTAAAATTTTTAAAAGATAGATTAGACTACATGTGCAAAAGAACCTTACTTGGAGTCTGGCACATAGTAGGTACCCAGAATCTGTAGCTGCTAGTCTTAGTTAACGTCTTCCTAGTCAACCCTAGCCAGCCCAGGCGGGGTTTACCTTTTGAACCCTAAGTCTTGCTGCCAGGCTGCCCAGATGCAGGACTTGCATGCTAAGCCCTGCCTCCTGACCTTAACCTATGCTTGGGCTTTAAAACTAACCCATGCAATTTGACTGAGTCTGGAGAACACACCAGCCACAGATCCGGCGGCAGCTAGATGGGTGGGGCATATTCGCATCACCATGCCTGCCCAAACTGAGAGCCAGGAGGAGGTATCCAGCAAAACGTTGGTCCTGCTCAGTGATGGGCCAGCCTCTCCCAGCCCTCATCTGAGCTGCTGCTTTGTTAATGCAGCCTCTCCACGTCAGGCCTCTAGTTCTGGGCTCTGGGTTTTGCCATTGTCTTCGCTTTGCCTAACTGGGTCAGGCTGAGGGAGTGCCAGGGCTGCCTGCATTGGCTGCTTCCCTGACAAGTGGCACACATGCTGGCAGCCTCCGATATCCAATTTAATACAAATCTTGACATTTGGACCGAGGCAAATGGGCCTTATTCAAATGTGAACAGTCTATTGTGGAGCCGGGAGCCGACAATAGCCAATGTCGTTTTGCTCCGTTGCGACTGTTCTAATTACAGACAAACCCTAATTTCAAGGGGTTTCTTTGGAACAAAACAAATCTTTAGAAAGAATTTTCTTCATTTTTTAAAAATACACACAAGAAAGGCTATGAGGGATCATTCTGTTTATTAATGGTGTGGAGCTTGTTAACTAATCACCTCTCTTGTCAGACCTCCCGGCCTTCCTCCCAGGTCTGTTTGAAGAGCAAAATGAAAGTGAGGCTGCGTGTACAAGCCTTTTGTGAGTAGTCAAGCAACCTACAGACAGAAAGCACTACTATTCTTATGTCTTCTGTACTCAGCACTCTGGAGCTTTATTCTTAGCAAGAAAACTGACCTTGTATCTTTGAGGGCTCAGGAGCATCAAGCCTATACCCCAGGTACACATCTGGGCATGGCCTGGCCCCGCCTGCCACTCCACGCCTTCTACTCCCCCACCCCCACTTCATTCAACCTACCCTTTCACCCCCACTCCTCCTTCCTCCAGAGCTTCTCATCCTTCAGGCTGCAGCTCAAATGCCACCACTTGGGGAAGAGACGGCCCACCCATCCTTATTACAGGACTCTGTCCTAGTCTTTCCCTGGTTCTAACCCCTATGAGATGATTTGTGTGTTTGCTTACTCCTCTCTCTCCCCCACAAGAAGCATCAGCTCCCTCCCTGAGCACAGGGAGCTTGTCTGCCCTGTCCATGCTACACCCCTGTGCCTAGAACAGGACCAGTCGTAGAGTGGGCAGCAACACATGTTGATTGCGTGACTGTTGGGAGCTTGGTCTGGGGAACAGGGAGAAAAGTGACTGGTTAACTAAGGGATTCATTTGCACAGCATTACTAAATTACCTGGCCTGGGTGCTGCGGGAGAGAGCGCCGAGTGAGAGCCACAGGTACTTGAGGAGTTTACAGGTCAGGAGAAGGGACAGCCAGTGTGCAGTGGTTACATAACTGCTCCCCATCTGAAGGAGGCCAGGAACAGGAGCTCAAGGTTAAAGCACACGGGTGGGGGCAGGGGTGGGGGTGGGGTAGGAAGAGGTCACTTGATGTCGAGGCTGCTGCCATACTCCTTAGAAAAGGGCCATGGGTGGGCCAACCCTGTCCACCAGCATCCTCTGTCACCTCAGGTGGGCACAGCTCTGCCCCCTCTGCTCCAAGGCTCTCTCACTCTGGCCCACCCCATCTGGTCCATGGAGTCCCCGTGCCTAGACCTGCCTCTCTTGCAACAGCTCTCAGTTGCAGGCCTGGCCTTGGCTGTCGTTGCTCTCGAAATTTCATTTGAGTCCCCTGTTGTTGCCACGGAGGGCCCAGTCCTGCCAGCACTGGAGTCCAAGCTCCGTGTTGGCTGTACGCTGGCCAGGCCCATGTCAGATATGATGCAGGTCAAGAGCTATGTGGGGTGCAGCAAGGATGAGACCACTCCTGAGTTGGGCAGAGGGGCCACAGAGAAGGTGGCCCTGCAGCCAGCCTGGCAGGCTGACCTGTGTTTGGAGAAATTAAAATGCTCTTGGAATTTTTTCTTTAGATTTTCTCTCTCCTTCTCACCGCTGTAATTCTCATGTAGCCCTCCAGGAACCAGTTTCAAGATGTCAGTCTGACTTGTAACACCTGGAAGTTTGTCTTCAAGGGATGCCTGACAGTCATGTTCAAAGGCAGCTTTGGGTAATAAATAGCGAAAATCTGCCAGGTGGGCTGGTGAGAGGCTTCATAACATGTACTTAGCTCGAGACCTAATTTTTTTCAGACGCTTTATTAGAAAAACATATTTAAAAATTTAGAGTTAGGCAATGAGGAAGACATCCCTCACCAAGGTGGGGCACTGTCCCTCGTTGCATGATCTTTCTGCTTGGATAGGCTACTCGTCTCCAAGAGGCCAGAAAGGGGTCAAAACACGGATCAGGATGCCTTTTGTTTATTTATTTGTTTTGTTATGGTTGTTGTTTAAATTCTCTTCAAAAGCAAAATCTATGCGCTGTCTCACGTAATCACCTTGTAATGATGCCAGGATGTCAACAAGCGTCAGGGAAGGCTCTGCCCCTCAGAAGTGACAGTTCAATGACCTCCAGCCTGGCCCTAGACTTTCTTCCTCCTCACCCCTTCATTCAAGGTTTGCTCAGCCAGGCTTGAACCCTACTGATGGTTACTCCAGGAGAGACTGTCTCTACGTAAGAGAGAGGGCAGGTATCAGAAGTCAAAAGACCTGGGCTCTAGTGGCACATCCTCCCCAGCCACACTGCCATTCACATAGCCACGTGGCCTTGGACAAGCCACTTAATCTCGCTGTGCCTCTCTTCCCTCTTCGGTAGAACTCACAGTGATCGTGAATTCACATCAAGCTCTTAGGAGCGTGCCAGCAGAGAACAGGTGCTCAGTGAACGGGAGCTGTCATATAACTAGGTACATCTCACCTCTTTGAACCTCAATCTCGCCAGCCACAGAACAGAAGTAATCAGACCATCCTTCCAGCCTTGCAGCATGACTGTGTGGGGGTCACAGGGACTGAGGTCATTAAGATGTCTACATCTTAACATGGAAGTGATTTTTGTCTGAAGTGCAGAGTATTCTGTCTGAAGTGGAGGTAGCTCCAGGAGACAGGCTCTTTATTGAAGGGTGAGGCTGCTAGAAGTTCTGCTATGCAATTGAAAACTTATAGAAATCACCCACTCTTGGAAGAGATGGAACTCAGGCCTCCTAGGACTCATTTCTGACTCACCTGCTAACTCACCAGGTGCACATGGACAATATCCATTATTTATCTAGGAGAGATGGAAAGGTCCATGGGACACTCTTTTGGAAATGTCTGGCCCAGAAGTGTAAATGGATATGCCAGGCTAAGACAGTTCAATGCTGCAGGCTGCCTGCAGGAGACGCAGGACCTCACATCACTGTAGAAATTGGGAGTGGGCTGCTGGCTCTGTGGTCTAAGTGCACGACAAAAGCTAACACTCGCGTTAGAAGACATGTGGTCCTACTGCTAACATCTTAGGGCTGATTCTACAGATAATAAAAGATTTTATAAAATCATACCCAGAATAGGCTTTAGAGACTGTTTAGTCAAACTCCCTCCTTTTCCTGATATAGAAATAGGCCCAGAAGAATTAATAGTGATCACCACTATCACCATCATCATCACCATCACCATCACTAACACCATGACCATAACAATCACCACCACCATTACATCACTATAATCACAATCACCATCACCACCACCATCATCATCCCCACCAGTAACATTGCAATCATCATCACCATAATCACAATCACTATCACCATCACCATTATCATCATCATTACAACCATCATTACCATCACAACCATCATCATCACCACCCCCACCATTATCATCATCATCACCATTTTTAATACTTGTTGAGTATTTACTGTGTGTCAGGCACAGTGCTAAGCACTTTTCATGGATTAATTCAGTTAATCTTCACAAACCCTCTAAGGAATAGGTTTATTATTATCCCAATTTTACTCTTGAGGAAATGGAGGGACAGGGAGGTTATTTGCAAACCCTATCACATAGTAAGTGGTGCAGCTGGGATTTGAACCTAGGTGGCCTGAGCCCAGGATCTGTGTGCTTTTGGCCAAGATTTCGCAGCGACAGGCAGTGTGGGATGGGGACTAGCATTTTTTAAATTGCTTTTCAGAATGAACTTCCTGCTGCCCCACCCCTAGTCTCGAGTCCAGAGCTCACAGGAGGGGTGGACAAGGAAGAAGGGAGGCTGCCATTTCCTGGCTGCTTGTTGCTTGCTGCTGGGATAGGGAAACAGTCTTTGGAGAGTTGGGCAGGAGTGGACTTTTCAGTCCAGTCCGATTCTGCCACAGCCCAATGCCCATGTTTTCACGCCAAAGGGCAGATTGCTTAAACCTCAGAAACAGGATGGAAAACAGACCCCGCAGCTGGGCCACAGAAGGTTGGTCATGGATATTCACCCCTCAGTAATCCTCCAGATGCAGACTGGAGTTTTCAGTGTGCTGTTTTTGTTTTTTTTCCAGTGCAGTTTCTCAGTGCACTTTTTTCTGGCCAGATCACTGACCGCCATAGTGCACCTTTGGGGGTTAAAACATACAGCACGTGCATACACACACACACACACACACACACATACACTCACACACACGTCTTTGTGAAAAAGGTCATATAACAACATTAAGAAACTTGTAAAAATAAAGAGCACCCGTAATACCACCCCCACCATACAGCCATTTTTTATTTTGAATATTACTGTGAGCTTACTGTCCTTTTCAAAGCCTCCAAGAATCACAACCACAAGCTCTTATAGGCAGAAATCTAGTCCAGCTCCCTCCTTTCACTAATGATAAACCGGATATTCAGAGGGTTAAGTGATATGATGTTACACGAAGAGGTAGTAGGATGCCCCTGCAGGATTTTCCAAGACAGCTTGAGGGGCCTTCTAACTGTTCCTCAAACTCACCAGACACGCTCTAGTCTCAGGGAGAATTTTGTTGCAAACCTTTCTTTATCTATGTAGTCACTGACCGGTAGTTGGTTTTTTCCAGTCTTAAAGGCTGACTAGTGAACATAAGTTATGCTTTCATCAACGACTTAAGTTTATTGGGAAAGACACTAACAAGTTAATCACTAAAAATAGGTGAAAAGCTCCTTAACTTATAGTTTTTACCAAAACCCTATAAAAAATATCAAATTGGACAGTAAAACATTCACCATGCCCCCACTGAGTGAAGAATAAGGCTATAGTGACCTCCTGCATCATTATGCAGGAGGCCCCAGTCAATCATGTAGAACAAGAAAAAGAGGTTAAGAGTTATAAAAATTAAAAAGCAAGAGACAAAACCATCACCAATTGTGGATGATATGATTAACTATGTAGAAAATTTTAAAAATCAACTTTAAAAAGTCATTTATAAAATTAGATTTAAGACAAAGAAATTTTTTTTAAAGCTTACTGACAAAAACAAATTTTAAAAGTGTATGGAAAAAAGATGGGGTCTTAAAGTGACCACCATAGAGAGCAGAACACGTAATTGTTCTCACGGGTTGACATCTGTCTCTGGTGCTCATTTAGGCACGTCTTACTTAGCCTGCCAGCCTAGCATCTTGCCAGGGCCTTGAGGAGCTTGGTAAGCATCCCTGAAAGAATGAGTGGCAGTTGGCTTTAATACAGAAATGCCCTCAGGGCCTCAGTCCCCTCTACTATCCCTGCCCTTTGTTTTTTTTTTAAATAGACTTTATAGTTTAGAGCAATTTTAGGTTTACAGAAAAACTTAACAGAAAGTACAAAATTCCCATATATCCTGTTTTCCCTCTGCACACAGTTTCCCCTATTATTAACATCTTGCATTCATGTGGTACATTTGTTACAAATGATGAACCAATTTGTTGTTGTTGGCTGCTGTGGAGTTGGTCTTTGACTCATGGTGACCCCATGCACAACGGAACAAAACACTGCCTGGTCCAGTGCCATCCCCATTATTGGTTGTGCATCAGACCATTGTGACCCATAGGGTTTTCACTGGCTGATTTTTGGAAGTAGATCATCAAGTCTTTCTTCCTATCCATTTTAGTCTGGAAGCGCCATTAAACCTGTTCAGCATCATAGCAACATGCAAGCTTCCACTGCTGGATGGGTGGTGACTGTGCATGAGGTGCACTGGCCAGGAATTGAAACTAGGTCTCCATGCAAGGCGAGAATTCTACCACTGAACCACCACTGTTGATATAGTATTACTAACTAAAGTTCATAATTCACGTTAGGGTTTATACTTTGTGTTGTACAGTCCTATGAGTTTTGAAAAATGCATAATGTCATGTGTCTACCATTACAGTTTATACAGAATAATTTCACTGCCCTAAAAGTGCCCTTTCCTGGTGTCTTAGTTATCTAGTGCTGCTATAACAGAAATACCACAAGTGGATGGCTTTAAGAAACAGAAATTTATTCTCTCACAGCCTAGGAGGCTAGAAGTCCGAAGTCAGGGTGCTGGCTTCAGGGGAAGTCTTTCTGTCTCTGTTCACTGTAGAGGAAGGGCCTTGTCATCAATTATCCCCTGGTTAAGAGCTTCTCCACACAGGAACCTCGGGTCCAAAGGAAGTGCTCTGTTTCTGGCGCTGCTTTCTTGGTGGTATGAGGTCCCCACGTCTCTCTGCTCACTTCTCTCTTTTATATCTCAAAAAAGATTGACTTAAGACACAACCTAATCTTGCAGATTGAATCCTGCCTCATTTACATAACTGCCACTAATCCCACCTTGTTGACATCATAGAGGTAAGATTTACAACCGTAGGAAAATCACATCAGATGACAAAATGGCAGGCGATCACACAACACTGGGAATCACGGACTAGCCAAGTTGACACACATTTTTGGGCAACACAATTGAATCTATAACACCTGGAAAGAAAGAAAAGACAAAAATGGATGTCAGAAGAGACTCTGAAAATTGCTCTTGATCATACAGTAGCTAAAGCGAATGGAAGAAATGATGAACTAAAGAGCTGAACAAAAGATTTCAAAGGGTGGCTTGATAAGACAAAGTAAAGCATTATAATGAAATGTGCAAAGACCTGGAGTTAGAGAACCAAAAGGGAAGAACACGCTTGGCATTTCCCAAGCTGAAAGAATGGAAGAGAAAATTCAAGCCTCGAGTTGCAAGATTGAAAGATTCTACCAGGAAAATACTAAACAACACAGGAAGTATCAAAAGAAGATGGAAGGAATACACGGAGTCACTGTACGAAAAATATCTGGTCAACGTTCAGCCATTTCAGGAGGTAGCATGTGATTAAGAACCGATGGTACCGAAGAAAGAAGTCCAAGCTGCACTGAAGACAATGGCGAAAAACAAGGGTCCAGGAATCGATGGAATACCAGTTAAGATGTTTCAACGAACGGTTGCAGCACTGGAGGTGCTCACTTGTCTATGTCAAGAAATTTGGCTTTGATTTACTTTTGTGACTTCCCTATCTGGGTTGATATCTTGTTTCTCTGTCCTGTGTTCTAGTCTTGGGTTTTTATCTGATGTTACTGGTTTTCTAACCGGAGGACTCCCTTTAGTATTTCTTGTAATTTTGGTTTGGTTTTTGCAAATTCCCTAAACTTCTGTTTATCTGGAAATGCCTTAATTTCGCCATCATATTTGAGACAGTTTTGCTGGATATATAATTCTTGGCTGGCAATTTTTTTTCCTTCAAGGCTTTATATATGTCATCCCCTTGCCTTCTTGCTGCATGGTTTCTGCTGAGTAGTCCGAGTTTAGTCTTATTGACTCTCCTTTGTAGATGACTTTTCATTTATCCCTAGTCGCTCTTAAAATTCTCCATCTTTGGTTTCGGCAAGTTTGATTATAATATGTCTTGGTGACTTTCTTTTGGGATCTACCTTATGTGGGGTTCAATGAGCATCTCGGATAGATATCTTCTCATGTTTCATGATATCAGGGAAGTTTTCTGCCAAAAAATCTTCAACAGCAATTCTCTCCGTATTCTCTGTCCCCACCCCCACAACCCTCACCCACCCCCCCGGTTCTGGTACTCCAATCACTCATAAGTTATTCCTCTTGATAGAGTCCCACAGAATTCTTAGGGTTTCTTCATTTTTTAAAACCTTGTATCTGATTTTTCCTCAAATAAGTTGGTGTCAAGTGCTTTATCTTCCATCTCACTAATTCTGACTTTTATTGCCTCAATTCTGTTCTTATGACTTTCTATTGAGTTGTCTAATTCTGAAATTTTATTCTTAATCTTCTGGATTTCTGATTGCTGTCTCTCTATGGATTCTTGCAGCCTGTTAAATTTGTCATTATGCTCTTCTCTAATCTTTTTAATTTCCTCTACTGGGTGCTCTCCGTTTTGCTTAATTTCTTTCCTGATATCTTGAAGAGTTCTGTATATTAATCTTTTGTATTCTGCCTCTGGTAATTCCAAGAAATTTTCCTCCTCTGGAAAATTTCTAGATTTTTTATTTTGGGAGCTTGCTGAAGCCATCATGGATTGCCTCTTTATGTGATTTGATATTGATTGTTTTCTCTGAGCCATCAATAAATTATTATATTTATTTAATGTTTGCTTACTGTGTCCTAGCTTCTTGTTTTGTTTTGATATGCCCAGGTAGGCTGCTTGTATAAGCTAGTTTGATTATTGGCACCTTTGAAGCTCTAATGTCCTGTCACCAGGTGGTTAGGTCTGTTACTAGCTACGAGAGCTCAGGAGTCTGCCCACTCCTCCTATATGGATTCAGCTCAAATGCCCAGGTAGATACCAACCAACTGTGTGGTGTAGGCTCTCACTTACAGTTCTAGACAGACATGGGTGATTGGTGTAAGCACAGGCATCTGGCTGTAGGAGGGGGACACACTCTGAGCAAGGCAGAGGGCTGATGGCCACCCCAGACTGTCCAGGAGGAAGGTGGGTCCCTGTTACCTACAGCGCATAGGTGGGTGGGTTTTGCAGCCGGTCTATGAGCACCCTATATTGTTGGCTGTAAGGACTGGGGCACACCTCTTATTCATGGGCGCCTATCGCAGGTGGTTAGGTGGTGTGGGTGGAGCCACCAGTCCTCAGGCCCCTGATGTGGGTAGATGAAGACCCTGCTTAATGGGCAGAGCAGTGTCAAATGTCAAGAACCTGTCACCTCACTGCTGAAACAGTTGAAGCTAGACTTCTGATATATGGCCGTTGTACTACAGTAAAGAGGGCCTACGCTGTTGAGATGGGCCCACACAAGTCTATGCAGGGGGAAAGGCACTCAAAGTCCATGGATCCCCTATGCCTGTGCGTAGGCAAAGGAGGTGTGCCTACCCTGTGTTCCTGGCTTAGGGGAGCTGGCAGTTTATTTTTTCCCTTGTTTGTTCATTTTTTCACTCTCCAAGGCAGGGAAAATGGCTCCGGGTGTGTGACAGATCCTACTTCCAGCACAGGGGACTTAGCAATTGCTGAAGCTGGTCCAGGACCCAGTGAAGAGCAGGGAGTGGGGAGGTAAATGGGGGAGAGGTTTTTCCCTAAGGGGGGTGTTTTTGGTCTACCCAGTAGGCCATATGCAATTACTTATCTTTCACCAATCCAAGACTGCTTCTCAATGGTTCTGAGTGCCCATGTAGACTCCCTGGTGCTAGGTCTCTCCCAGTGTGGAAAACGTGCCTCCCAAGTGCCGCCGCTTGCCTGCCTCACCGCTCACCCCTGAGCTGATCAGGCCTGAAGGGCTCAGGCTCTCGCAGGGTCAGGCCTGGCAACTGCTCACTGCTTCTGAACCGTCTCTACTTCCCCCTGCCACTTAGTCTGGTTCCTCAGCTCTGCCTTTGATGTTCAGGGCTCCCAGATTGCCATATATAATCAATTCACTTGTTTTTTCAGGTCTTTGTTGTAAGAGGGTCCACCGGAAGTGTCTGACTATGCCACCATCTTGGCCCCACGTCCTACGTCAAGAAATTTGGAAGATAGCTTCCTGGCCAACCGACTGGAAGAGATCCATATTTGTGCCTATTCCAAAGAAAGGTGATCCAACAGAATGAAGAAATTACCGAACAATATCATTAAAATCACATACAAGTAAAGTTTTATTGAAGATAATTCAAAAGAGGTTGCAGCAGCACATTGACGAGAACTGCCAGAAATTCAAGCCAGAGTCAGAAGAGGACATGGAATGAGGGATAACACTGCTGATGTCAGATGGATCATGGCTGACAGCAAAATAATGCTAGAAAGATGTTTTCATATGTTTTATTGACTATGCAAAGACTTTGGACTGTGTGGATCGTAACAAATTATGGATAACATTACGAAGAATGGGAATTCCAGAACACCTAATTTTGCTAATGAGGAACCTGTACATATACCAAGAGGCAGTTGTTTGAACAGAACAAGGGGTTTAAAGTCAGGAAAAGTTTGCGTCAGTGTTGTATCCTTTTGCCATACTTATTCAATCTGTATGATGAGCAAATAATCCAATAAACTGGGCTATCTGAAGAACTCAGCATCAGGATTGGAGGGAGACTCATTAACAACCTGCGTTTTGTAGATGACACAACCTTCCTTGCTGAAAGTGAAGAGGACTTGAAGCACTTACTAATGAATATCAAGATTACAGCCTTCAGTATGGATTGCACCTCAACATAAGGAAAACAAAAATTCTCACAACTGGACCAATAAGCAACATCATGATAAACAGAGAGAAGATTGAAATTGTCAAGGATTTCATTTTGCTTGGATCTGCAATCAACGCCCATGGAGGCCAAAAAAAAAAAAAAAAACCAAACCCATTGCTGTCAAGTCGATTCCGACTCATAGTGACCCTATAGGACAGAGTAGAGCTGCCCCACAGAGTTTCCAAGGAGCTCCTGGTGGATTCGAACTGCTGATCTTTTGGTTAAGCCCATGGAAGCAGCAGTCAAGAAATGAGATGACGCATTGCATTGGGCAAATCTGCTGCAAAAGAGCTCTTTAAAGTGTTAAAAAGCAAAGATGTCACTTTAAGGACTAAGGTGCACCTGACTCAAGCCATGATGTTTTCAATAGCCTCATATGCATGTGATAGCTGGACAATGAATAAGGAAGACTAAAGAAGAATTGAAGCCTTTGAATTATGGTGTTAGCGAAGAATATTGAATATACCATACACTGCCAAAAGAACAAACAAATCTGTCTTGGAAGAAGTATGTACTTTGGACATCTTATCCGGAGGGTCCAGTCCCTGGGAAAGGACATCATGCTTGGTAAAGTAGAGGGTCAGCAAGAAAGAGGAAGACCTGCAGGACTGGGCAGTGTTTCATTCTGTTGTGTATAGGGTCACTATGAGTCAGAACAGACTCAACAACACCTAACAACAACAAAAGTGCCCTGTGCTCCACCTGTCCATCGTCTGCCTCCCTGAACCCCTGGAAACCACTGACCTTTCCACTGCTGAGTTCTGGTAGCCAGCTGTGTTAGATCTCTCAGAATCCACCCCTGGTTCTCTCTCCCTCATCCTGCACCTGCTCCCTCCAAAAACAAAAAGCTGGTAGAGACCTCTCACTCCTTCGAAAGTGGATTGAGAGGAGATGCTAAAAGCCACCAGACACACTCAGGGCCAAGATAACCAGAGCAGGATGCTGGAAGTCTCCTCCCAGTCTAGGGAACTCTAAATACCTCGAGAAAAAGTTCATGTTGCCTAAGGGAAAGCACACCTCTTGAGAGCAAGAGCATCAGAAACAGAAGTAGAGGCATCCTCAGCTGTTGGCCCTATGGGGAAACAAAGCTGAGGAACAGATCCAGGGCTTGGTAACCAGAAACTGAGTCTGAGATGGTGGCTTCTAAATAAGCAGAAGGAAGTGAGGCTTGGTCTTCCATTACCTATTATTTCTGCCCTTCAAATTCCCTTCCAGAAAACCCATCAGAGAATTAGGGAACAAGCCCATAGGTGAGTGGGTGGGGGATGATTTCTCAGACACCTGTTCTTTCTACTATTGCTGTGTGAAAAACCACCCAAAACTTAGTGGTGTAAAATAATCTGTTTTCTTTTACTCAACATTGTTTGTGGGATTAATCCATATTGGTGTGTGTAGTTGTAATGCATTCTCTTCCATTGCAATGGCCACACAGAACTCACATACCACATTCACCATTATGGGTCATGTGCTGCATAATAAACCACCCAAAACATAGTGGAGTAAAATAATCCTTTTATTATACCCACAGGATCCGTGGTTCAGAAATTCAGACAAACCGTAACAGTATTTTCCTGTTTCTGCTCCATGATGTCTGAGGCTTCAACGGAGCAAAAGAAGCTAGAAAAAGTACCTGCTGTATGACCCATGTATTTAAAGTTCAAAGCATACCAAACTGACCTATGGTGGTTTTAGAAGTCAGGGAGTGGTCACCCTTGGGGGAGGATAATGGCTGGAAGGGGACACAGGAGTGACTTCTGGAATGCTGGTCATGTGCTGTGTCTTGATCTAGGTGCTAGGTACATGTGAAAATTCATCAAGTTGTACACTTCGTGTTTTACACGCCTTTCTGTGTGTATGTTATACTTCAATTAAAAGTAAAAAAATTAAAATGTTTTGGGAAGGTCTGGCTGTCCTACAAAGAGACAATGCCAGGTGTGAGGGTCTGAGGATATCACATCATCTAAAGTTAATCAAGTCCCCACTGTATGCAGGTCTTGGCGCTGTGTGCCTTGGGACAGAAAAGAGTTTACAGCCTAGAAGGGAGATACGATGGAGCTCATGGTGAACTGTAAAGTGATAGACAAATATGAGATATTATTATTATGAGGGTGTCAAAGATCCACTCTGAACACTCTATATTACCTTAACAACTGGTGGAACAATCAAAGAGGAATTTGCCTTAATCCTTTAAAAATGTTCATCCTTGCGCCTATCTCTTGGAGTAAATTAGTTCAAGGAATGTCCTGTGCACTCAATT
Organism: Trichechus manatus latirostris; assembly: GCF_000243295.1. Lineage (NCBI taxonomy): Eukaryota > Metazoa > Chordata > Mammalia > Sirenia > Trichechidae > Trichechus > Trichechus manatus. The sequence goes on along the minus strand of NW_004444016.1, from coordinate 2,802,708 downwards.
AAATCACATTTCTTTTGGTGCTTCATTAAATTATTTTATCCACATTTCAGCCACGACCAGGATTTACTGACTGTTTTCCATGTGTAAGCTTTTATTGCTTTAAAATTATCCTTCCTTCTCCTCATAATTTTTGTTTCTGTAAAAAGCTTCTTATTTTAACCATTCCTTTCTCTTGCCTTCTTTGGCCTCTTTGGACCTTTCCTTACCATGTTATGACCAGAAGGACTCACTGTAGTCTAGAGGCAAATACATTGTAATTTTATATAGACACTAGCACTTTCCAATTTGTTTCCAGTTCCTATCTTGATTACATTCAGTAATTTCTGGCAGCATCTGTACATGGATCAATTAATTCACAGAGAATTATTTTGCTCCTTGCAGTGAATAGTTTATTTGGAAATTCCTGATCTGCTTGGGACCATCTCAGAAGGCTTAAAAAATATGTCTCAAGACCAGGCGAAGAAGGGGAGAGCATTTAGATTTCAGCCCCCTGTTGTTCAAAGGTTTCCCCACAGGACATTAACTCCCCACCCACCAACTTCCAGGAGGCACATATGTGAGTGCTGAAAAGGTTCCACATTCTGCAATGTCAGAGAAGTCGTAGGGTAGGAAGTGAGAGGTGCTTGGAATGAATCTGAGCTGTCAGACTACCCTGGCTTGAAGCCAGTAGAAGCATTCACAGAACTGACCATCACAGTCATGGATGAAATAAGAGGTGGGATCAAGAAGATTAATAGTGGAGCACAAGACATGTCTAATACAGTCCACCCCTTCTACTATTCAGACATCCAATTGAGTACTGAGGTCCAGTCTATTCAGAATCCTCTTCAGGGTGGCGCCCGGCCATGATCTCTATGAAAACTTCATAAAGAGCTATTATTGCATCTGGTACCAAGGCTATAATTGATATTTGCCATCCCCCCTTTTCACCAACCGTTCTAGAATTCCCTCACCCTTAGTCAGCTGACTTGACCTGTATCTTCATCCCCAAGAGCTCTGAATCCTTAGATCCTTTCCTTTGTTAGGCCAGGATTGCTGTAATTGTTTGCTCACCATTACCACTGGACACAAGGAATTGGCTCAGTAAATATTCTGGGTTCTAAATATAATCCTCTCTGTCCCATTTTTTAATTAATCACTCTAGTTCCTCATGGTAATCAGGTTTGATTACCTCCACCAATAGAGTAACTCCTGTCTCTGTCTGCTGGTCCCTTGACATAAAAACCTAAAGTGACCACGTGGTCGTCATAGCTTCAAGTTCAGTGTAACCTTTACTACATTCCCCTGGTGGAAGCATCCCCTTCCTGAACGTAGTGGGCTCCGTGGTCTCAGACATTATTGTATGAGATGCCCCACTGATAGATCAAGCATTCTATAGGCCCCCTGATAATAGTGCCAGCAGAGGCACTGAGGACTGGAAAGAGAAGACGCATATATCCAAAGAATCACTTCTCCCTCTACGATGGAAAAGGTCTGATATAATCAACTTGACACCACATGGTTAGGGGTCTCTTCAGAGAATGGTATCTTATTCAGTATTCATTGCTGTTCCTTGCTTCTGTCAGCCTAGGCATTCATCAGTGGTTGTAGACGGATCCTCTTTGGTGAGAGGGAGCCCATGCTATTGGTCTATGCATAGCATCCATTATGGATTAAATTGTGTCTCCCCAAAATATGTGTTGGGATCCTAACCCTTATACCTGTGGACGTGATGTAATGAGCTTCATCTAATGTAGTATAATGTAATCACCTTCTATAATGCAGTCTAATCTAATGTAATCAATTAGTCAGTTGAGGTCATACCATGTAGGGCGAAACCTAAACCTACTCACTTCTGAGTTATAAAAGGAGCAGAATAGACCCACACGCACACAAACACACACACACACCATGGGGGAAGATATACACCATGTGAGGATCCTCTACAAGCCAAGGACCAAGGAATGCCTGGACTACATATAAGGAAAGAATCAACACTACTGAGACATTAATTTGGAATTTTAGCCTCCAGAACTATGAGAAGATAAATCTCTGTTCTTTGAAGCCACTCACTAATGTATTTCTGTTACAGTTTGTTGTTGTTGTTAGGTGCTGTCAAGTCTGTTCCAACTCACAGCAACCATATGCACAACAGAATGAAACATTGTCCAGTCCTGTGCCACCTTGACCATTGTCGCTATGTTTGAGCCTGTCGTTGCAGCCACTGTGTCAATCCATCTTGTTGAGGGTCTTCCTTTTTTTCGCTGACCTTCTATTCTACCAAGCACAATGTCCTTCTCCAGGGACTGATCCCTCCTGATAACATGTACAAAGTATGTAAGATGTAGTCTCTGCCATCCTTGCTTCTAAGGAGCATTCTGGCTGTACTTCTTCCAAGACAGAAAAGAAAGAAAAGCCAAAATGATGTCAGAAGAGACTCTGAAACTTGCTCTTGAATATAGAGTAGCTAAAGCAAATGGAAGAAATGATGACATAAAAGAGCTGAACAGAAGATTGCAAAGGGCAGCTTGAGAAGACAAAGTAAAAGTATTGTAACGAAATGTGTAAAGACCTGGAGTTAGAAAACCAAAAGGGAAGAACATGCTTGGCATTCCTCAAGCTGAAAGAATTAAAGAAAAATTTCAAGCCTTGAATTGCATTTGCTTTAGTTACTCTACATTCAAGAGCAATTTCAGAGTCTCTTCTGACATCATTCTGGCTTTTCTTTCTTTTTGGTCTTTTTAATGACCTTTCACTTTCTTCCTGTGTGATGTTCCTGATGTCATTCCAGAACTTATCTGGTCTTCGGTCTTTAGTGTTCAATGCATCAAATCTATTCTTGAGATGGTCTCTAAATTCGGGTGGGACGTACTCAAGGTCGTACTTTGGCTCTGGTGGACTTCCTCTAATTTTCTTCAGCTCAAATTGAACTTGCATAGGAGCAATTGATGGTCTGTTCCGCAGTTGGTCCCTGGCCTTGTTCTGGCTGATACTGAGCTTCTCCATCGTCTCTTTCCACAGATATAGTCTATTTGATTCCTGTGTATTCCATCTGGCAAGGTCCACATGTATAGTTGCTGTTTACGTTGCTGAAAAAAGGTATTTCCAATGACTAGGTCATTGGTCTTGCAAAATTCTGTCATGCAGTCTCTGGCACCATTTCTATCACCAAGGCCATATTTTCCAACTACCAGTCCTTCTTCTTTGTTTCCAACTTTCACATGCCAATCACTAGTAATTACTGATGTATCTTGCTTGCATGTTTGATCAATTTCAGACTGCAGAAATTGGGAAAAATCTTCAATTTCTTCATCTTTGGCCTTAGTGGTTGATGCATGAAGACCTGAGATTTTTAAAGATGAGCTGAAAGTTTCTCTATAAAGCTGATTTTTAAATATTGATTCTTTAAAAAAAAATAAATTTAATTAACTTAATTAAAATTTTTTTTTTAAATTTTAGAATGTGTCTTTGGCCTAGAGTGTAAGCTCCCTGAGAGTATGAGCACTGTCCTGCTTCCTGCTGCATCACACAGCACTCACTTACTAACTTGTTAAACCGTACAGAGTGGACGCAATATACAAACAGACAGACAGTGAGCGCTCCAGGCTATCATTGAGGCTCTTTTGCTCTAAAACTTACCTTTCTCATACTAAACCTCTATGCATATTGTTTTTCTTTTCTCCTCAACATTTGAAAGCTTAAGAGTTTATCTCGTTGGGAAATTATTTGGGAATTCTGATGGCTTTTGTTTGTCTAATTCCAGAAAAAAAAAAAATGCCCTTGAATGTAATCCCTAATCTTCCCTTTCTTATGTGTGATGTGTATTTAGATTGTAAACTCACCGGGCAGCAACTCTGCTTAAGTCTCTGTTTTGTACAGTGGAGGGAGGGATATGACAGGATGACCTTCAAAGTCCTTCCCACTTCTGCAGGGGCACTCTGAGTCCATAATTTCCTGCTTCCAGGTCGGGCTTACATGGGGTCCCTCACTCTTCATACACATGTGGCTGTAGCACGGGCGTGGGCCAAGGGAGGAGCTGCATCCCTTCCCAATGGCTTCTTAAGGTAATAATATGTTGTCTAATGGTTGTTGAGACTTTGATGAACAAATTATAGAGTACAGAGTATGAAAGTCAGGATTGGCCTGTTCAATACTCAGTCAAAAGGTTGGTTGTCAGACTGGGAGTGACGTGGCAAGGTAGCCAAAGGGTGGTGACTTTTGTATGCCTACCCCTTCCCCACCAGCCAACAGGCCCTGCTCCCTAGTCAAACGTGTGTGTGTATACATTTTAAGACCTAATTCCTTTTTACCTGGGCAGAAAGAGATGAGAGAGGACCAACAATAAACAATTTTTCTTTTTAAAAAGTTTGTTGTTGTTAGTTGCCATTTAGTTAGCTCTGACTCATGGGGACCCTATGTACAACAGAAAGAAACTGCCCAGTGCTTCATCATTTTCACAATGCTCGACTCCGTTGTTGTGGCCATTACGTATTTTGAGTGCCTTCCAACCTAGGGGGCTCATCTTCCAGGAAAATATTCTGTTGTCATCCATAAGATTTTCATTGGCTAATTTATGGAAGTAGATCACCAGTCCTTTCTTTCTAGTCTGTCTTAGCCTGGAAGCTCCACTGAAACCTGCCCACAGTGGATGACCCTGCTGGTATCTGAAATACTGGTGGCATAGCTTTCAGCATCATAGCAACACACAAGCCAACACAATATGACAAATTGACAGACAGGTGGTGTTTAAAAAAAAAAAAAGTTGAGGATACTGAAATGAGACTCCAGGGTAGCTTAAAAAGTAAGAATCCCAGAGGAAGTGAAAGTTGTTTCATTTCAAGAAAAATAGTCCCCATCACTGTGATTCTTAAAGTCCTGCACGACTTCTCAGGGGTGCCTGTTTCCACAAACTATCCTAACCTATTATTGCCCTTGAATAGGATTTGCTATTTTCCCCATTTGGATTAGGTTGTTTTTTTTTTCTTTCTGCACACATCCTTTTATTGAAAACCATGCTGTTAATCAATACTAGCTTACATTCATTCACAGCAAATGAATGAAAGAAAGCAGGTTACAAAACCATATGATCCCAAATTTGTTTAAAAAACACATGTATACATTTAAAATGTAGAAGATAGGCAACAAAACGTTAAGCATGTATATCTCTAGGTGATTGAGGGAGTATATTTTCTTCTATGTTTTTTTTTGCACTTTCCAAAAATGTCTCCATTGACCATGTGTTATTTTGGTTAACAGATTAAAATAATAATAAATACTATTTTTAAGTTAAAAAAATGATTGAGGACACTTCTCCCTTTAAGAATCCTTAAAGAAATCATCATTAAGAATACATCTGGGGGCTAATAGCAAAATGGTTTCTTGTTCCTGCCTTACAAGTCCTGGAAGTGATTCTTTCAAAGGTCTGAGGTCATTCTCTCCATTCTGCTTTGCGCACTGCCTTTCATCCTTCTACCAGCGGCCACATGGTCTCAAGGTGGCTGACGCATCTCCAGGCATCACATCCACATTCCATCAAAAAAGAAGGGAGGAAGTAGCAGCCTCAGCCAAGTCTCTCTGTTTTTCTTAGAAACATGAAAGCTTTCCTAGAAGCTGATCTATCGATGGCCAGAGTGGGTCACATGGCCACCTCCAGACCAGTCACTGGTCAAAGGGAGTGAGATTATCAGGACTTGTTCAGCCCAGTCACATTTCATCTTCTAGAGTTGGAGTGGACACCTGTCCCCCTGAGACCAAGGGATAGAGGAGTGCTGCCAGGTTCTGTTAGCAGGAAAGAAGGCCGGGGGTGTATGGGCACAGCATGGGTTGGCAATGAATATTAGACAAAAAAAAAAAAAAAAAAAAAGGCAAATGCCTTGCAAGAAATTTCCACATTGTACTATAGATTATTTAAATCTCTCTCCCCTCCCTCTTTGCCTCTTTTTCTCCTCCTTTGTCATCCTCCTCTTCTCTCCTCCCCTTCCTCCTGCTTCTTCTCCTATTTCTTCTTCTTCTTTCTCTCTCTCTCTTTTTTCCTCCTCATACTACAAAATCTCCAAGAGCAGCAGCTAAGTCTTATGTATCTTTGTATCTCCGATGTTTACACCAGATCCTGAGGCAATGATTACTGAATGATAGCTGAACAGACGGAAAATGGACAACCGGACAGTTGGCTGGCTAAAGGGCCAAGTCCATGTTTCAGACAAGAGGAGTTTTGAGAAGGAAAAGCTCTTGTGTGCTGAGGGTCCAGCAAAGGGTTTTGGGAGGATGGGACACCTAACAAAGGTGCATGCCTCTCTGGTTTTATTGTTTTTCTTACAGGTTTCTCTATGGCTTGAAATGAACTCCCTTCACTTATATGTTTTCTCATTTGTATTTCATTTACTTTTTACAAGATTAGCTGTGGGGATTGAACGAGTTTTGATTTAAACTTTACCTTTTTTTTGTCATCCATGTGCTTTGGTTCAGCCCTGCTGGCCCTAAAATCTGTTTCTGCTGCCTCCTGCCATCAGGCTTGACACCATGCTCCTCTAGACAACAATGCTGTGCAGTTGTCTGCTTCACCACTCCCGCCCACCTGCAGGCGGGTCCCAGGACTGCTCAGACAGGCTCAGTGACATCTGCTGCGAGGCAAGGGATGGGGGGTTCTGTCAGCGTCTCTGCTTTCCCAGTTCCTGCTGGGGAGATGAATCCCAGCGAGCCCCGCAGAGCCTTATCATCACTCAATGCGTTGTTCTCCCCACAAGATGAACCACTTCCCAAGACAAACGCCACTTCTTATGCTCCTTGTATCCTCATAGCACCTAGCACCTGATCTCTCACAGAGCAGGCTCGGGAAATATTAATTAACGTCCTAACCTTTTGTTAATGCCAATGATGATATTTTGGGTCTGGTTGCATATAATGCTAAAACAATCGTTGAAAGGTGAAAAGTACAGGGAAAGAATGATGCAACAACATGATTTCTGTCGGGTCTAATTGGTTTCTGACTTTCTTTTTCTGTGCAGTTGGTTATTTTGGACCTATGAGTATGGACAACTCTGGAGGTGCGTGCCCTGCAGTCCAAGAAGAAAGGGCAGGGAGCAGCCTTGACAGAGAGGCAGGAGTCACCTCCTCAGCCCATTTCCCAGGTGCCCCACTGTGCCTCACACCCTTGCACTGTACAATGTGGTCTCTAACCCCCGGACACCCCTGAGAGAGGAGTGGTATTGCCCCATTGTACATCAAGATGACCCAAGTACAGGTGGTTGAGTGACAGGCCCAAGGCCACACAGCTACTAACCGGCAGGTGTAGGGGTTGAGCCTCCTCCCAGCCCCACCCAAACCAAAAAACCAAATCCACTGCCATAAAGTGGATTCCGACTCATAGCAACCCTATAGGACAGAATAGAACTGCCTCATAGGGTTTCCAAGGCTATAATTTTTATGGAAGCACACTGCCGCATCTTTCTCCCGTGGAGCAGCTGGTGGGTTCGAACCACTGACCTTTCACTTAGCAGCTGGGCGCTTAACCACTGCACAACCAGGGCTCCCCTAGCCCCAGCCAGGGAACACAAAGGTCCCAGAAGTCAGGCAAGTGCTCTCCACAGCCAGAGGCCAGATGGTGAGGGCTGGCCAACTCTGGTGAGCGCTGCCCGGCTTTGGGCCTCCTCTCACTATTTCATAGCTAACAATGTATCGTTATTTCTTGGATTCCTGCTATAAGAAAACTCAACTTCCACCGAGTCAATCAGCTAGCTTCAAAAGTGTGGTTCTGGAGATGACCCTGGAGGACACCGCTGTCTCTGTGAGCACTTACTGCTCTGTTGGCATTTCCCCTTCCCTTCGCTTCTGGGTGACAGTGGTTCAGAGGCCTGGCAGTCATTACTGGGCTCTGTGCTTGGCTGCCAGGGAGGTTGCAAAGAGCCCGGGTGCACCACACACAGGCAGCTCTGAGTTCACTAGCTTGGTGATGGCGCTTCAGTCCTCTCTCCTGACATTTGCAGCAGTCTCTAGCTGGGCAGTTATGTAACCAGTCCCCCTTGCCAACAGTCACCAAGGCCACCTGCAAAATCAAGACTTCCACAAACCAGCAATGGCCTGCAGAGGCCTGACATCCTGTGCACTCATTATCCCCCACTTCGTGGCTGTGTTTAAGCCCTCTCATTACCACAAGCCCTGAATTTTCAAAAGCAGGAGAAACAACAACAATGTGCAATCTCTGCGAAATTAAAACTGGTTAAGATGCAGAAATAGGCTAGAACCTGTGTGATCACTAAAAATCTTCTGTCCCCATTGGAGCTCTGGTTTATCCCTAATGTCAGCAACACTTACTTCCTCGTTCCAGGTCCCTGTGCTTCCACCCACTGGTTGCACGACCTTCAGAGACCTTCCTGGGCCTCTGCCTCCTCATCTGCAAAATGAAAGAACTCAGGAGACAATGCCAGGTCCCTTCCAGGTCTGAAATGATCACCTGTTCTCCTGTCATCTGGCCTGGAGTGCCCTCCTTCCTCCCCCACCCCCATCTGTCACATCCCAGCACAGTGCTAGGCACCAGGCAGGTACCCAGACATGGCGTGGGGGTGGGGCAGGGTAGAGGGTTCTTGACAGCACCCAGGATCACATCATTTGTTAAAGCCAGAAGTGAGTATGTGAGCCCTTATATTCACCCCACCAGGTACAGGGTGGCCATGGGGTTTTCCTTACCACATCCCCAAATCCATGACAGAGCCCCTTGTTGATGCCATCTCACCTGCAGCATCCCCATAAGGGGAGAGAAAGAGTGTTGTTGCCTCTTCTTCAGGTGAGGCGTGCCAGGCTGAGCGAGTGGAAGCCACTCAGAAATGGGCATCCAAGGTCGTGAGCGCTGTGTCCTCTCCCCATGCACTTTGGGGGTGGTGGTGAACTCATTCTCATCATACCTAGGGCCTTACCCTGCGTTACAGCCAGAAAGTGGCAACACTGCGTCCAGCCCTGATGTTCTGACTCCAAGTCCCATCCCCCTTTGACTTGCTCCTTACCACACGTCTTAATGCCAGGTGGAGGCAGGCAGGAGGAGAGAGCTGGCCAAGAGGAAAGCAGCTGGCTTCCCACCCTTTAAGGCAGCTACTACGACAAGTGAGCTTAGTTGAAGCACTTGGGGGCTCTGGGGGCAGACAGACCGAGATGAGTGCCTTCAAGTCAGGGAATTGACTTACCTCTCCAGCTCCTCCGCTGCCATATGGAGTAACAAACATTTCAAATTTAGTCAGAAGGGAAGTATTCTATGTAAAATGCCCAGCCCGAGATTTGTCAACATAAACAACCATCATTTTCTCTGTGGTCCATGTGACACTCAGATAAAGGCAGGCACCTGTACCCACCCGTGTCCCTCCATCACTCCCACCAAGAATGAAGGTATACTTTATTCATAGCATACAGACAGAGCAGTGAGACCTTCCTTCTCAAGTCCAGTAGTAAACCAAAAGGTACTGGCCTTCAGTTGGGAGTGGGAGAGGAGCTGGTGAGGAAAGGGTCGAAGAATTGGGAGAAATGTTCTAACAGTCTCAAAGACTTGTTAAAAGGAGGGGGCGGGGGCAATGAGACAAACTGTTGTTCCCTCTCAATGCTGCTTCCATTTTTCAGCGTGGAACTTGCTGGCTCTCGGTTTTGAGTATTCTGAATGTCTGTGATTGAAGGCGTTCTCCTCCCACTCCCAGGTCTGAAGATCCAGCCAAAGGACTGGGACCTCACCTGCCACGTGACACTCAGAGGCAGCACACGTCCCGTCCTCTTCAGTGTTCCAAGTACATAATCATATTTAATTATAATTTTGAAACTGGAGCTAATAGTCAGGAGTAAAAAGATTTACAATAAATCCAATACAGGAAACAAAGTGACTTCTAGAAAACGGGAGGAATTAAGTGTGAGAAAGACAAAAAAGACAACTATGAGAAGAAGGATATTTTTTTCAAAAAGATTAACAGAAGGGGATATGGTGGAGACTTTTAGGGAGCAGCTGGTAGATAGAAAAAATATTGGCTAACAAATAATTTGAATGAAAATTACTCAGTAAGACCTGATTTTAGAACATATTATACCACCACGGTAGTCAAAACAGCCTGGTACTGGTACAACAGATACATAGACCAATGGAACAAAATTGAGAATCCAGACATAGATTCATCTACCTATGAGTAGCTGATATTTGACAAAGGCCCAGAGTCTGTTAATTGGGGAAAAGACAGTCTCTTTAACAAATGATGCTGGCATAACTGGGTATCCATCTGCAAAAAACTGAAACAAGACCCATACCTCACACCACACACAAAAACTAACTCAAAATGGATCAAAGACTTAAATATAAAATCAAAAATGTTAAAGATCATGGAAGATAAAATAGGGACAATGCTAGCAGCCCTAATACATGGCATAAAGAGAATACGAACCATAAGTAACAATGCACAAGCATCAGAAGAGAGACTAGATAAGTGGGAGCTCCTAAAAATCAAACTTTATGCTCATCAAAAGACTTCACCAGAAGAGTCAAAAGACAACCTACAGTCTGGGAAAAAATTTTTGGTTACGACAAATCTGATCAGCATCTAATCTCTAAAATCTACAAGATACTGCAAAACCTCGACAGCGAAAAGACAAATAACCCAATTAAAAAATGGGCAAAGGATACGAACAGACACTTTGCCAAAGAAAATATTCAGGTGGCTAACAGACGCAAAAAGAAATGCTCCCGATCATTAGCCATTATAGAAATGTAGATCAAAACTACAATGAGATACCATCTAACCCCAACAAGGCTAGCATTAATCCAAAAATCACAAAATAATAAATGCTGGAGAGGTTGTGGAGACATTGGAACACTTATACACTGCTGGTGGGAAGGTAAAATGGTACAACCACTTTGGAAATCGATTTCATGCTTCCTTAAAAGGTTAGAAATAGAAGTACCATACAATCCAGCTATCCCACTCCTTGGAATATATCCTAGAGAAATAAGAGCTGTCACTCAAATAGATATATGCACACGCATGTTCATTGTAGCACTGTTCACAATAGCAAAAAGATGGAAACAACCTAGGTGCCCATCAATAGACAAATGGATAAACAAATTATGGTATATTTACACAATGGAATACTACACAACGATAAAGAACAACATCTTATAACATGGAGGAATCTGGAGGGCATTATGCTGAGTCAGTCAGCTTTAGTCAGTCACAGAAGGACAAATATCATATAAGACCACTATTATAAGAACTCAAGAAAAGGTTTAAACACAGAAGAAAACATTCTTCAAAGGTTACGAGGATGGTGAGGGAGGGGGAGGGTTATTTACTAACTAGATAGTAGATAAGAATTATCTTAGGTGAAGGGAAGGACAGCACACACTACAGGGGAAGTCAGCACAACTGGACTAAACCAAAGC
>NW_004444016.1:2788880-2791110 GCF_000243295.1 Trichechus manatus latirostris | reverse complement strand
CAAAGACACAAGGAAAGTATTAGCCCAAGAGACAGAAAGGGCCACATAAACCAGAGACTTCATCAGCCTGAGACCAGAAGAACTAGATGGTGCTCGGCTACCAACAATGACCACCCTGACAGAGAACACAACACAGAGCTCCGGATGGAGCAGGAGAAAGGTGGGGTGCAGAACTCAAATTCTAGTAAAAAGACCATACTTCATGGTCTGACTGAGACTGGAGGAACCCTGGAGAGCATCGCCCTGGGTTCTCTATCAGCCCAGAACTAAAACAATATCCGAGGTCAACTCTTCAGACAGGGATTGGACTGGACTGTGGGACATAAAGTGATACTCATGAGGAGTGTGCTTCTTAGCTCAAGTAAATACAAGAGACTAAATGGGCAGCTTCTGTCCGGAGGTGAGATGGAAAGGTAGAGAGGGTTAGGAGCTGGTTGAATGGACATGGGGAATCAGGGACGGAAAGGAGGAATGTGCTGTCACAGTATGGGGAGAGCAGTTAGGGTCACGTAACAATGTATGTACAAATTTTTGTATGGGAAAAAGAAAAAGAAAGAAAACTGCTTAGTAAGAGATTGGAAGGAATACGGTATCAGAACAACTTTAGACAGACACTAGCTCCTGGAGTAGATTGTGTCTCGTTTACAATATATCAAAAGGTGTTCAGAAATTTAAATGGAAGTAGGTGGGAGTCTGTCTGAAAATAATAACAAGAAGGAATGTGGACTAAAGGAAAAAACATAAGGAGAAAATTGTCTAAATCTGAAAGAAATCTAGTAGAACTGTATGCTGAAAATCACAAAATGAATACTTCTGAGAAACGACACAATTAAAATAAATGGGTTAAGAAATTGGACATAATGGAGTGTCTCAGGATGAGGAGATGATGACTGAAAGGAATAAAAAGAAAAAAATCAAAGTGAGTTTAGAGAGAAGGCAGTATGCAGGGTGGATCCGAGAAAAATTGGCTTTTGTTCTGTGGTTTAAGCAATGTATCATGGCTCTAGTGGGTGAATTCCCGGTAAATGTTGCACTACGCTTGGCAATGGTTGCTGCCTCTTTTATTTTTATTTTTTAATCCACAAAATAAAAGTGCCTTTTAGTTTTTTCATCCTGTCTGAAGCTCCAGGTACTAAAGAGAATGAATCATAAGTAAGAATATAGCTCTTATGAAAAAGCCCCAGTCATACAATGACATATCCCACCATGTTTGTCTGAGAGAGAAATGACTATTTTTGTCTTTACATAGCCAGAAATATAATTGTTGTCGTTATTGTTAGGTGCTGTCGAGTCAGTTCCAACTAATAGCAACCCTATGCACAACAGACAAAACATCGCCCAATCCTGAGCCATCCTCACAATCTTTGTTATGCTTAAGCCCATTGTTGCAGCCTCTGTGTCAATCCATCTCATTGAGAATTTTCCACTTTTTTGCTGACACTGTACCTTACCAAGCATGATGTCCTTCTCCAGGGACTGATACCTCCTGATAACATGTCCAATTACGTGAGATGAAGTCTCACCATCCTCGCTTCTAAGGAGCATTCTGGCTGTACTTCTTCCAAGGCAGATTTGTTCATTCTTTTGGCAGTCCATGGTATATTCAAAATTCTTTGCCAACACCGTAATTCAAAGGCATCAATTCTTCTTCAATCTTCCTTATTCATTGTCCAGCTTTTACATGCGTATGAGGCAATTGAAAATACCATGGATTGGGTCAGGCACACCTTAGTTCTCAAAGTAACATCTTTGCTTTATAAAACCTTAAAGAGGTCTTTTGCAGCAGATTTGCCCAAAGTAGTATATCATTTGATTTTTTTTTATTGTTGTAGTTTAAGTTTGCAATTCAAGTTAGTATCTCATACAAGAATTTATACATACATTGTTACGTGACCTTAATTGCTCTCCCTATACTGTGACAGCACACTCTTCCTTTCCACCCCTGATTTCCCATGTCCATTCAACCAGCTCCTAACTCTCTCTCTTTTCTCATCTCACCTCCAGACAGAAGCTGCCCATTTAGTCTCATGTATCTACTTGAGCTAAGAAGCACATTCTTCACTAGTATCATTTTACCTCCCACAGTCCAGTCCAATCTTTGTCTGAAGAGTTGGCCTCAGAAATTATTTTAGCTCTGGGTTGACAGAGAGTCCGGGGGCCATACTTCCTGGGATTCCTCCAGTCTCAGACCATTAAGTCTGGTCTTTTTACTAGAATTTGAGTTCTGCAC
>NW_004444016.1:2760759-2781174 GCF_000243295.1 Trichechus manatus latirostris | reverse complement strand
TAGAGTTTGTTTTATGTATTTTGGAGCCCTGTCGTTGGGTGCATAAATATTTATTATAGTTAAGTCCTCCTGGTGTGCTGACCCTTTAACCATTATATAGTGTCCCTCCTTATCTTTTGCGGTGGATTTTACTTTAAAGTCTATTTTGTCAGAGATTAATATTGCCACTCCTGCTCTTTTTTGAGTGTTGTTTACTTAATATATTTTTTTCCATCCTTTGAGTTTTAGTTTGTTTGTGTCTTTAATTCTGAGGTGTGTCTCTTGTTGGCAGCATATAGACGGATCATGTTTTTTTAATCCAATCTGCCACTCTCTGTCTCTTTAATTGTGCATTTAGTTCATTTATATTCGTGTAATTATTGATAGGTATGAGTTCAGTGGTGTCATTTTGATGTCTTTTTTGGTATGTTGTTGACAGTTTCTTTGTTCTACTTAGTTTTCTGTGCTGAGTCGTTTTTCTTTATGTATTTTCTTTTCATCTTCTTCACTGTTTTTGATTTTGTATCTGCTGAGTCTTTATATTTTCCTTGTTTTTTATTTTGACGTGTAGGATTGTTAGTTTCCTTTGTGGTTACCTTAATATTTACCCCTATTTTTCTAAGTTTATACCAGTCTTTTATTTCTTTATATTGCCTTGACATCCTCTGCATACGAAAAATCTATGTCTACATTCTTTAGTCCCTCTTTTTTGTTTTAATGTTGTCATCTTTTACAAATTGACATCTCAGTTTCCCTATTTGTAGTGGTTAAGATTTTGGCTGCTAACCAAAATGTCAGCAGTTTGAATCCACCAGGCGCTCCCTGGAAACCCTATTGGGCAGTTCTACAGGATCACTATGAGTCGGAATTGACTAGACAGCAACGAGTTATGTTGAAGGTTGTATACTGTTTGATCCTCATCAGTAAGTGTTTCCACCTCTTAATTTTCAGCAAGCAAAGTTGTATCATCTGCATATCACAGTTTGTTAATGAGTCTTCCTCTAATCCTGATGACCCATTCTTTTTCATATAGTCCAGGTTCTTGGATTATTTGTGCAACATAGAGATGGAGTAAGTATGGTGAAAGGACACAACCCTAACACACACCTTTCCTCGTTTTAAACCATGCAGTGTACCCTTGTTCTATTAAACTACAGACTCTAAAGCTCTAATAGTCAGGAGCTAATAGGTAATTACAGGTTCCTCGTGAACACAATTAAGTGTTATAGATTTCCTATTCTTCTCAAAGTTATCCATAATTTGCTGTGGCCCACACAGTTGAATGCTTTTGCATAGTCAATAAAACACAGGTAAACATCTTTCTGGTATTCTCTGCGTTCAGCCAAGATTCATCTGACATCAGCAATGATATCCCTCATTCCACAGCTTGAATTTCTGGCAGTTCCCTGTTGATGTACTGCTGCAACTGTTTTTGAATTATCTTCATCAAAACTTTACTTGTGTGTGATATTAATGACATTGTTTGATAATGTCCACATTCTGTTGGATCACCTGTCTTTGGAATGGGCACAAATATGGATCTCTTCCAGTTGGTTGGCCAGGTAGCTCTCTTCCAGATGTCTTGGCATAGATGAGTGAGTGCTTCCCATGTTGCATCCACTTGTTGAAACATCTCAGTTGGTATTCCATCAATCCCTGGAGCTTTATTTTTAGCCAATGCCTTCAGCGCAGTTCGGGCTTCTTCCATCAATATTATCGGTTCTTGATCATATGCTGTGTCCTGAAATGGTGAGAAAAACATTATCACAAGCATATTTGTAGGTATTCGTAGTGTAGGTCCACTTTAATCATTTGAAAGTTCAGTTATTGGGTACAGCTTGGTTTTTGTATTCATTCTTGTACTAGTAGTTTATTTCATAATGAATAATAATGGGTTTGGGAATTTTTTAGGAAAAAAAAAGTAGCTGTCATAACTAAAATGTAAGTGCCAAAAGCTGTTCTAAGCCATTTACACTGACAGCAACCCTATGAGGTGGGTGGTATTATTATTCCGTTTTGCAGATGAGAAAACTGAGGCACAGAAAGGTACAAGTTCACATAGCCAGAAGCAGCAGAGCCTGAATTCTAATCTACCAAACTTCCATGTACTCACTCCCATAATTGGCAATTATTCATATTTTTCTTTGTTTTCCTTTTTTATTATTGTGATTAAATGAAGTTTACATTTCAAGTTAGTCTCCTATACAAAATTTTTTTTTTTTACATACATTGTTATGAGACCCCAACGGCTCACCCTATTCTGCGACAGCACACTCCTCCCCTCCGCCCCTGATTCTCCATGAACATTCAACCAGCTTCTAACTCTCTCTGCCTTTCCATCTCACCTCTGGACAGAAGCTGCCCCTTTGGTCTCTTGTATCTACTTGACTAAGAGGCACATTCTTCACAAGTATCACTTTATGTCCCACAGTCCAGTCCAATCCCTGTCTGAAGAGTTGGCTTCGGAAATTCTTTCAGTTCAGGGCTGATAGAGTCCAGGGGCCATGCTTTCCGGGGTGCCTCCAGTCTCAGTCAGACCATTAAGTCTGGTCTTCTTACTAGAATTTGAGTTCTGCACCCCATCCTTTTACTGCTCCGTCAGGGACCCTCTGTTGTGTTCCCTTTCATGGCGGTCATTGGTGGTAGCCAGGCACCATCTAGCTCTTCTGGTCTCAGGCTGATGAAGTCTCTGGTTTACGTGGCCCATTCTGTCTCTTGGGCTAATACTTTCCTCGTGTCTTTGGTGTTCTTTGTTCTCGTTTACTCCAAGTGGTTGGACCAGTTGATGCATCTTAGATGGCCATATTTTTCTTATTTGCTTCAAGTGCTTTTGTAATATACAAAAGAAATAAACCATTACAAACAAAGCTGCAGTGCGTGTTATATCTCCATGCCCCGTCCCATAATAGGTAACCACTACCATGAATGTAGGAGCCCCTGGTGGTACACATGGTGAATGTGCTTGGCTGCTAACTGAAAGGTTGCAGTTCGAGTCCACCCAGAGGCACCTTGGAAGAAAAGCATGGCAATCTACTGAAAAATCAGCTATTGAAAACCCTATGGAGCACTTTTCTACTCTAACACACACAGGGTCACCATGAGTTGCAGTCAACTGGATGGCAACTGGTTTTATCATGAATGTTCCTTTTTTTAAAATGCCTTTACATGTACATCTTTTATCTTTGGACAATAAACAGTGTTACTTGTCACATTTCAAACATTTACGTAAATAGTAATATACTCCACACCCTTTATACAACTTGCTTTCCCTCTCACCATTATGACTATGAGATCTGTCTATGTCAGTATGTACTGATCTCTCAAACTGGGCTGCCCACTGCCGAAGCCACTGGCCACATTTGGTTAGTGTACGCTTGAGATGTGGCGAGTCGGAATCGAGATGTGCTGTCAGTGTAAAATACACACGGGATTTCAAAGACAGTATGAATTGTCTTTGAAACTGGAGTTAATAGTGAAGAATTAAAAGACTTACAATAAATCCAATACAAGAAACAAAGTAACTTCTAGAAAAGGGGAGGAATAAAGTACGATGAAAAAAAAAAAAAAAAAAGACAACCATGAAAAGAAGGGGATTTTCAAAAAAAAAGGATTTTCAGAAGGGGTTACAGTTATAGTCGAGGCTTTTTGGGAGCAGTTGGTAGAAAAAAAAAAACTTGGCTACAAATAGTTTGAATAAAAATTACTTAGTAAAACATTGGAAGGAATGTGGTGTCTGAACATTAATGAGCCATTTTATTAAAAGTGGGGTTTACAAAGCTAAGAAGTTTCCTGAATACAATCAAACACTTCGAGGGACAGAGTAGCAGGGGCGGGGGTCTTGGGACCATGCTTTCAGGGGACACCTACGTCAGTTGGCGTAACAAAGTTTATTAAGAAAATGTTCTGCTTCCTACTTCGGTGAGTGGCGTTTGGGGTGTTAAAAGCTTGCAAGCAGCCATCTAAGATGCATCAATTGGTCCCAACCACCTGGAGTAAAGGAGAACGAAGAACACCAAAGACACAAGGAAAGCATTAGCCCAAGAGACAGAAAGGGCCACATAAACTTGAGACTTCATCAGCCTGAGACCAGAAGAACTAGATAGTGCCTGGCTACTACCAAGGACTTCCCTGACAAGGAACACAACAGAGAATCCCTGATGGAGCAGGAGAAAGGTGGGGTGCAGAACTCAAATTCTAGTAAAAAGACCAGACTTAATGGTCTGACTGAGACTGGAGGAACCCTGGAAAGCATGGCCCCTGGATTCTCTATCAGCCCAGAACTAAAACAATTTCTGAGGCCAACTCTTCAGACAAAGATTGGACTGGACTGTGGGACATAAAATGATACTAGTGAAGAGTGTGCTTCTTAGCTCAAGTAGATACATGAGACTAAATGGGCAGGTTTCTCCGGAGGTGAGATGAGAAGGCAGAGAGGGTTAGGAGCTGGTTGAAGGGACATGGAAAATCAGGGGTGGAAAGGAGGAGTGTGCTGTCACAGTATGGGGGGAGCAATTAGGGTCACATAACAATGTATGTATAAATTTTTGTATAAGGGACTAACTTGAAGTGTAAACTATCACTTAAACTACAATAAACAACAACAAAAAAAGTAGGGTTTAAGTAGATAGCATATAGTTGGGGTCTTAATTTTTTACACAATCTGACAATCTTTACCTTTTAATTGGAGTGTTTAAACCTATTGTTGCATTTAATGTGGTTATTAATATGCTTGGGTTTAAATGTACCATTTTGCTTGTTATTTTCTATTTTATCTTCTGATCTTTTTTTTTCCCTGCTCTTTTCTGCCTTCTTTTATATCAGTCAGATACTCTTTATGATTGCATTTTATCTTCTATCTTGGCTTATTAGCTATACCTCTGTTTTATTTTTAGTTTTGTTCTAAAGTTTACAATATACATCTTTAACTTATCATAATTTAATATTAAATATACCACTTCACTTATAATTTAAGAAACTCACAACTATATACTTCCTCTTCATCTCTCATATACTAGGGTATTGTTGTCATACGTTTTACTTCTATGTATGTTATAAACCCCACAATATATTATTATTGTTAAATAAGTATATATTATTAAAGAGATTATAAAAAGAGAAAAATAAGGCAACCAAAATCACAGAAAAGAAACAAGTTTACAAGGCTGATAACCTGCATGAGGCACAACCTCAACGACCCTGAGACCAGATCTAAATGTTGCCTGGCTACCACCACTGATTGCTCTGACTGGGGCATAATAGCTGATCCTGGTTAGAACAGGAGAAAAACGCAGAACAAAACTCAAATTCTTAAAAATAGCCAGACTAACTGGACCACCTGAGACCAGAGGACTCCCTGAGACTATCGCCCTGAGACACTCTTTAAATCCTGAACCAAAACTATCCTGAGATCACCTTTTAAAAGAAAAGCAGAGTGACACACAAAATACAGAATATTACCCAATAGATTGGTGCTCTACTAAAAAAAAATCTGTATGAGTCCAGAAGATCAACATTTAATACAAAGAAAAGATGTGAAGACAAGGAGGCAGGAAAACTAGAGTACTGGAAATTGAACAACCAGAATACAGCTAATGAGAATGTTGACACCACGTGAAAAGTGTAACTAATGTCATTGATCAATTTGTGTGCAAATTGTCAAAGGGGAACCTAACTTGCTGCATGAACTTTCACTGAAAACACAATTGTGGTGCAATGGATTGCTTTTGTGTGGTTTCTTGCCACGGTCTGGGAAATCCCACCCAAGTGATTGAGTAAACCAAAAAAAAAAAAAAGAAAAAACCCATAGCCGACGATTCCAACTCATAGCGACCCTATAGTGATTGGGTGGGACTGTGCAAATAAGGTAATTATGGCCCACCAAAGGGATTGCTCAGTTTTGCCATTCCATTAGGCTTAAAATGAGCCATTCCAGAGGCGAGAAGGAGAGGATCTTACCATCACCAAGGAAGATGGGCCAAGAGCCCTCGGACTCAGGATACCTGCGCTGAGAAGCTCCTGGAACCAGGAGACCAAGAAAGAGAGAGCTGTAACACTGAAGACGGTGAGAAGCAGTGGCAGAGAAACTGCTGCAAGAGAGAAAGGCGAGAGATGGCACAGTCGACTTCCCAATCCACGGAACAAGAAAGCCGAGTACCTTCAGGCAGGAGGCTTGCTAGAAGAGTAGGGTGCTTCTGGGCATTTGGTGGAGCTGGGTTTGCCGACCCATGGAGCTAGAGCTGAGCACCTTTGGTGGAGTGAGATACCTCCAGGCACTTACCGGCAGAGCTAAAAGAGCTTTGTAACACTTGCCTGAGCAGGGCAGAGGCCGAGGGGCCAGAGATAGGCGTGCCTGCGGACACCACTGAGAAGAGGCTGTCCTGATTGACGAACTGTATCCTGAGCTTTCCTGAACTTGAATTGTAACCTGTTACTTCTCTAATAAATCCCATAATTGTGAATATTGTCTGTGAGTTCTGTGTGGCTGCTGCAATGAATTATTGAACCCAGTAGAGAAGTAGAGTGCCGTGGGAAGGACGGTTGGTGTAAGAATTGGTAAAGATGGCAAAGAGAGGAGGCATGTCTGACCTCTGTCTCACAGGACCAGCCTTGGGCTATTGAGCATGATTCTCCTTCACCCTCGTGAAGTTAGAGGAGGTCAGATGCCGCCCCCATGCTATTTTTACAATAATAAAATGTTATTTTAAAAAAGAGAAAAATATATTTTATACTTATGCACATATTGACTGTTTTCAGTGTTCTGCATTCCACTGTATGGATTCAAACTTCTACCTAGAATCATTTTCCTTCTACCTGAAGACGTTTATGTCGTTTGGTCACTTTTCTATAGGATTTCTTTTATTATTATAGTGATATACACACAAAAATACATACAGGAAAATGAACTGTTTTAGACAAAACATTTACATGTAGGCAGTAAAATACCTTGTTCACAATTTTTGATATTCATTACATGTTGAAATTATAATGTTTTGATTGTGGGTTGAGTAAAATATATTATTAACATTAACTTTACCCATTTCTTTTTATTTTTTTAAATGTGGCTAAGAGAAAATTGAAAATGATATTTCTATTAGAGAGTGCTGATCTAGATCGTTCTAGATCATTCTTCTTAATTGCTACCAGTTGAGGTTTTTTTAGTTCATGACAGAGGAAGCCCTACATCTAAATAATAAGAAGGATTAATGTTTGCTGTGTAAAGATACTTCCCTACGTGCGTTACCTGTAATAACTCACTCAATCCTTCCATGAGGTTGCATGGCTGTGCTAAGTCAGGTTAAACAATTGTCCGAAGCCATTCAGCTTCAGAAGGAGGGCTGGGATGGAAAGCCAGCAGGTTGGTTCTGAAGCCTGAACTCACAACTCCTATCTGACTGGACAAAGCCCTTTAAAAAACTACTTTGGAAAGTGATTCCCGTATAGCTTAACTCTGTGGAGTTTATAACAATATATACTCCTTACATATCAATGAAGCATCAGCCTTTTTTTTTTTTTTTTTGTACATATATTGTTTTATGACAATGGTTAACACCCCACGACATGTCAACACTGCCCCTTCTCAAACTTGGGTTCCCTATTACCAGCTTTCCTGTCCCCTCCTGCCTTCTAGTCCTTGTCCCTGGACTGTTGTGCCCCATTAGTCTCGTTTTGTTTTATGGGGCTGTCTAATCTTTGAGCGTCAGCCTCTTTTGACTCTTTACAAGGCGGTTATAAACAGACACACATTTATTGCGGCAACTGAAGCTTTAATGAAACCAGCACAGGCAGTATTTATCTGACATCCACTTACATCATTATGAAGTCAGCTTTACTCTTTGCCACTAATTATATTAACTATTTTTAGGACAAATTGTCAATGTGCCATACTTGTTCATGCTTAATACGTTTTCAAATCGTTTTCTTTAGCCATATATATTTATATGTGAAGTGTTTAAAAAAAAGAGAGGCATCCTTATTATTCTGCCAACGACAAAGACAGGGTTCGTAATGAAGTTATAAAACACACCAGGAGAGGAAAGATGACACGCAATCGCCATGGGGATATTATTGGTGAATAGCAGATTGCTTTTTGAATTCTGAATAAGAACTTAACTTTAACATTTTGAATCATAAAGTTTCAGAATTGGAAGGGACCTGATGTCTCTTATATGTAGGCTTGGTGCCAGGCAAGCTGTGTGTCTGACCCTGGGGCCAAGGTCTTAACCCGTGTAAGCCTCAGTTTCCTCCTCTATAAAATGGGAATGCTAACATCTACCTTCTAGAACTCTTCTGTGGATTAAATGAGATAATGATTGTAATTCTTTTTCTTGTACCTACTTTTATCCCATGGTAGCTGTGGTTATTATTATTATTACTACCATTATACCATCATTATTTCCCCTAGATGACTGCAAAGGTGTACACTCTCTTCCAGCACATCTGGTCTTATCCCAACAGGCCTTTCTCCTCCCTTCTCCACCAGGACTCTTGAACTATTCACTTAGGTGAGAAGGCCCATGGTTAGAAGGAAGAAAGCCCTGCAGGCCTCTCTCCCTCCCCTTCCCCTCCAGCACCCCCTACAACACCCACTTCCCACTCTGCAGTCTTGCTGCCCAAGGATTTGCCTCCACTTGCCTGCTCCCTATGCATCTGAACTATCAGCTACTGCTCATCTGGCTGCCTGAAGGTGGACTTCCTTGCCTCTCTTTACTACCCATGATGGTAGACTGAGAAAGGATGCCAATCGAGTGCTTTCCTAGCCCATGTCTTTCTTCTTCCACTGGCTGCTAAGCCTAAGATGGGCATCCCCCTTGCCCAGACATTTATTGTACAGTCCCCTGGTCATATCTATTTGAGGAGCATAACCACAAACCACCAGAAGAAGTCTTCTTCATTGTCCTAGGATCCCGGGGGGGGCCTCATGCAAATAAGACCTAACTTCTGCGGTCAGCCACATATCTGAAGCTAGAAAGCAGTCTAAGCTTTGGAGGCGAGGAAACTGCGACCTAGAGGCTTAAGGAACTGGCCTAAAGGTATGGAGAGTATCTGAAATTCTACGTCTATGATATATATTATTATTCCTGGCATGAATCCCTGTCTAGGTCCCTGGGTGGCGCAAACAGATTTGTGCTGGATTATTAATCTATATGTTGGCGGTTCAAACCCACCTAACAGCCCTGCAGAAGAAAGGCCTGGTGATCTACTTCCATAAAGACTACAGCCAAGAAACCCTATGGAGCAGTTCTACTGTGTAACACATGGGGTCTCTGTGAGCTGGAATCTACTCCATGGCAACAGGTTTAGGTTTGTTTTGTTTGGCTGGGGCCGGGGCAGGTGGGTGTAATCCTCTTCTAAAGGAGTCCTGGTGGCAGAATGGTTAATTGCTCAGCTGCTAAATGAAAGGTTGGAGGTTGAAACCCACCCAGAGGATCTGCAGGAGAAAAATGGGGCTATTTGCTTGGGTAAAGACTACAACCTAGGAAACCCTATGGGATAGTTCTACTGTCACATGGTTTGCTATGAGTCGGAATGGACCACAGGGCACCCAACAGCAACAATCCCCTTCTGCCTTTTACTGAAGTTAGGACAGCCTCCCCCCACCTCCCCACACACATTTAGCAAAGCACCTGTTATACATTAGGTGTATATTAAATGTGTGTTGAGTTGAATTATGTAGTACTTCCCTACCCAGCCATTCGGAACTTTGCAGGACCACAATCTATTCCTCTCTGTGACCTTAGGGTTTAGGGCACAGTCTTCCAAGATGAGATTCAGCCTGTTTCTCCCCTCTTGCCTCGTGTAGGAAGTGCAAGTCCTTCGTTTCTGCATTCTCAGTGCCAGTATAGCCCCGTGCCTTAGACACAGCAGTTGCTCAATACATGTTGCCTACTCTTCCCATAGTTCCATTTGTTTCTCCAGGAGACCTTCCCAGAGGACTGGGCCACGCTGGGAACCCTGGTGGCGCGGTGGTTGAGAGCTATGGCTGCTGACCAAAAAGTTGGCAGTTCAATCCACCAGCCGCTCCTTGGAAACCCTGTGGGGCAGTTCTACTCTGCCCTCTCACTGAGTCAGAATCAACTGGAGTGCAACGGGTTGGGTTTGGGCCACGCTGAGCCTTATTTATGGCAAGGTTTCCGTGTTCGTTGCGTTTGGGCTCTCTTCGTCAGATGAATAGGAATAAGAAGACTGGGTTAGTTTCCGAAATAAGTCTCCTATTTCCGAGTATTTAATAATTTAGCCATGCTGACTCACAACTAAACTCAGAGCACCCCAGACCCGCCAACAGTGTAATACCTAGCAACAGTCACCCTGCACCGCCCCAGCCCCTTTGCCCCGCCCCCCCATACGCCAGTGCGCACGCGCAGAGCTTTCTTGCTGGCGCGCGGTGGTGACGTGTGGAATTCGTGACGCTTTCGGGTGTGCTGAGCCCGCGGGGTTCAGCTGACTGACTGACCGACCCTAAACGCTATGGCATCTGCTGGTGTGGCCACCGGCCGTCAGGCGGAGGATGCGTTACCGCCGCCGACCGAGCCGTCGCTGCCAGAGACAAAGCCGCTGCCGCCTTCTCAGCCGCCGACACCAGTCGCTGCGCCTCAGCCGCAGCAGTCGCCGGCGCCGAGGCCGCAGTCACCCTCGGGCGTGAAGGAGGAGGAGAACTACTCCTTTTTACCCTTGGTTCACAACATCATCAAATGGTAAGGCCCTAAAAGAGGACCATCCACGACATTCCCTCCTGCTTCGCGTCACATCCGTGTCAGAGCTGGGAGAGGCCTAGGCGCTTTTGGGGCCGCCCCCATTTTACGGATGGTTAAACGGGGATCCAGAGGGGGAAGAGGCCTTTCCCAGGACCACGCAGAGCCTTTCCACGAGGTCAGCAAATGCCTTGAGCCCTAAGAGTTGCCAGGCCTCCTGATGGCCAGACGATATACATAAGAATGAAACCAGCTCAGAGACTAAATGCACAGGCTCTGGAGTAAAAAAAAAGTTTGCATCCCAGCCATCTTGATCAAGTTCAGCTTCTCTGACTCTGTTTTCTCACCTGTTATATGGGGATAATACTCACTTTGGTTCCCTTTTTCTATTCAGCCAACAGGTTTGGGTCCTTCTCCCTGTGTGGCACACTGCTGAGTGCTGTGGGATGTGCCAGTTAGAAGGAAAAAAGACGAATGGGAATGACACATAATTTAAGATGATGGAGAGGGAAAGGGTGATGATGGGGAACATTAAAGGAAACAAGTTCCCCGCCAGATTAGATCCAGTGGCACTAACTTCCTTTTAACATAATACCAGAGGAGGTGGTTGTCATCCTGTTGGCCAGCCTTCAAGTTAGCCTGCGTTTTCAAACCGACCTTTGTAAAGGAAAAACAACCAAAGGTCTCCCTGATCCTCATTTTTACCTGTTATTTTTATTGTTATGTTACTTAAATATGTATCTACAGGATACTAGTTGTAAACCCCTTATGCTTGTAACTCTTATTCAGCCATTAAACCAAAATAAATGCACAAAGTAGATCAAAACAAAATTACTATTCCAACAAAATTCAAGTGCACATTAATTATGACCTTTGATGATTTGCGGAAATGGAATTGCTGCTCACAACACGAAGATAAAACCAAAAAAAACCCAAACCCGTTGCTGTCGAGTCGATTTCGACTCACGGCAACCCGATATAGGACACGGTAGAACTGCCCCATAGGGTTTCCCAGGAGTCGCTAGTGGATTCCAACTGCCTACCTTTTGGTTAGCAGCTGAGCTCTTAACCACTGTGCCACCAAGGCTCCAACATGACGATACTGACCATTAATGGCCCAGATTCTTTTGAGTTTAGGCAGCCTAAATTCACTTGCTGTGGGATACATGATGTTTCCACCATTTCTCTTCAAACTATTGCAAAACCTTTGTTCCCACGTTAGACCCTGACTTCATTTGGCTTCACTTCGCATGAACAAAAGTAAGGCAGACTCTATTCTTGGCAGCAGTGAGTTTGCAAACACAAATGCAAATGCATACCTAACAATCCTGGATCAGTACTGGATTATGAAGGGCTTATCCAGGTTAACCCAGATATACTTACACTAGTTTTTAAAAAATCTGGGAAAATGAAAACACAAAGTGTACACATTCTATTAACCTGAAATGACCCGTAAATCTGCCACCCAGAAAACATTAAAAAAAAATAATAAAGTTGTGTGGATATAATGTGGAAAGTGAGCCTCTCCCTCCACCCCTCCCAGCGCTCTTCCCTGTCCACAAGTTGTGTCATCCTCCATGTTACGGACGCATCATGTATTTAAGCAGCTCCTGCTCAAGGACGCCTGCATTATTTGTGCTGTTTTGCTGTTTCTGTTAGTGCTGGGGTGAACAGCTTTGTAAATGATATCTCGATGAACTGTTGGGAGTCTCTTAGGGTAAAGTTCTAGCAATAGGAGATGTGAACTTAAAATTTTGATGACTCTGATGGAAAAATCACATTGATTGAGGGTGGGATTGCACAGCCAATTAATATAATTGCTGTCAATAAGTTGTACACCTATAAAAAGTTGAAATGGCAAAAATTTTTGATATATGTGTTTACAACAACAACAAAAGAGCAGCTGCTGAGACTGCTTATGTATAACCAAATACCTCATGGGATTTGGTTTCTTGTTTTGGAGGTTTAGGGTCGTGGTTTCAAATAGAGCCCAAACTTTTAGCCCTCCATTCAGGGATCTCTGCAGACCGTCTTCAGATTGCCTACCAGCACAGACCCTGGAAAGAGTCATTCTTATTTAGGTGTCTTTCGGGTGGGTGAAGCCCACAAGATCCTTTCCTCCAGGCTGTGTGTAGCCTAGACCCCTCCAGGAATGCCTGCCTTCCTTTCTGTACCCATGGAAATATTGCATGCTTACTTTCCACCTCCTCCAGGTGGTCAGCTCTGCTGCCTGGGAGCCCCACCTCACACTCCCAGGATACTACCTGGTCCCTGGGCTGGGACATACACACTGTATGGTGTTGAGAAAAGCTTGTCACTTTTATCCCACCAAGTTTGTTTCTCGGAGCCCTGGTGGCACAGTGGTTCAGAGCTTGGCTGCTAACCAAAAGGTTGGCAGTTCAAATCCACCAGCCTCTCCTTGGAAACCCTGTGGGGCAGTTCTGCTGTGTCGTATAGGGTTGCTATGTGTCGGAATCGACTCGACAGCAACCGGTTTGGTTTTTGGTAGTTTCTTTATCATAGTTAGTGAATGATTAAGACTACACATTTGTTATTTTTAAAGAATGAGGAAAGGGAAAAGTCTCGTTTCTATGCCTATAAAAACCTCTTGCCGCTCAACAACAACAAAAAATAAAATAGATTATATAAAGAAAGAAAAAAAAAACTTTGCTGTCAAGTTAGTTCTGACTATGATGACCACATAGGTTACAAAGTAGAACTCCTCCATAAGGCTTTCTTGGCTATAATCATTACAGAAGCAGATCGTCAGGCCTTTCAAAGTGCTGCTGGCAGGGTTTGAACCACCAGCCTTTCGGTTAGTAGTCAAGCACAAACTGCCACCCAGGGACCTTTTTTTTTTTTCTTTTTCTTTAATGTGATTATTTTTATTTTTTATTTTTTCT
The DNA here is from genome assembly GCF_000243295.1 of Trichechus manatus latirostris. Classification (NCBI taxonomy): domain Eukaryota; kingdom Metazoa; phylum Chordata; class Mammalia; order Sirenia; family Trichechidae; genus Trichechus; species Trichechus manatus. Next base: position 2,767,604 of record NW_004444016.1, on the reverse strand, counting down.
CCTTTAAAAATTTATACAGACATTGTTATGTGACTCTAATTGCTCTCCCCGTACTGTGACAGCACACTCCTCCTTTCCACCCCTGTTACCCCATGTCCATTCAACCAGCTCCTAACCCTCTCTGCCTTCCCATCCCAACTCCAGACAGAAGCAGCCTGTTTAGTCTCTTGTATCTGCTTGAGCTAAGAAGCACACTCCTCATGAGTATCACTTTATGTCCCACAGTCCAGCCCAATCCCTGTCTGAAGAGTTGGCCTTGGAAATTGTTTTAGTTCTGGGCTGATAGAGAACCGAGGGACCATGCTTTCCGGGGTACCTCCAGTCTCAGTCAGACCATGAAGTCTGGTCTTCTTACTAGAATTTGAGTTCTGCACCCCACCTTTCTCCTGCTCCATGCGGGACTCTGTTGTGTTCCCTGTCAGGGCGGTCATTCATGGTAGCCGGGCACTGTCCAGTTCTTCTGGTCTCAGGCTGATGAAGTCTCTGGTTTATGTGGCCCTTTCTGTCTCTTGGGCTAATGCTTTCCTTGTGTCTTTGGTATTCTTCATCCTCCTTTACTCCAGGTGGTTGGGACCAATTGATGCATCTTAGATGGCTGTTTGCAAGCTTTTAAGAACCCAGGCGCCACTGATCAAAGTAGGATGCAGAACATTTTCTTAATAAACTTTGTTATGCCAACTGACCTAGATGTCCCCTGAAAGCATGGTCCCCAGACCCCTATGCCTGCTACTCTGTCCCTCAGAGTGTTTGATTGTATTCAGGAAACTTCTTAGCTTTAGTTTAGTCCAGTTGTGCTGACTTCCCCTGTAGTGTATGCTGTCCTTTCCTTCACTTAAGATAATTCTTATCTACTATCTAGTTAGCAAATAACCCTCACCCTCCCTCCCCACCCTTGTAACCATCAAAGAATGTTTTCTTCTGTGTTTAAACCTTTTCTTGAGTTCTTATAATAGTGGTCTTATACAATATTTGTCCTTCTATGACTGACTAAATTCACTCAGCATAATGCCCTCCACATTCCTCCATATTATAAGACGTTTCACGGCTTCATCGTTGTGCTTTATCATTGCGTGGTATTCCATTGTGTGGATATACCATAATTTGTTTTTCCATTCGTCTGCTGATGGGCACCTAGGTTGTTTCCATCTTTTTGCTATTGTGAACAGTGCTGTGATGAACATGGCTATGTATATATCTATTGGTGTGACAGCTCTTATTTCTCTAGGATATATTCCAAGGAGTGGGATTGCTGGATCGTATGGTATTTCTGTTTGTAGCTTTTTAAGAAAGCACAAAATTGATTTCCAAAGTGGTTGTACCATTTTACCTTCCCACCAACAGTGTATAAGTGTTCCAGTCTCTCCACAACCTCTCCAGCGTTTATTATTTTGTGTTTTTTGGATTAAGGCTAGCCTTGTTGGGGTGAGATGATATCTCATTGTAGTTTTGATCTGCATTTCTCTAATGGCTAATGATTGTGAGCATTTCTTCATGTGTCTGTTAGCCACCTGAATATCTTCTTTGGTGAAGTCCCTGTTCATATCCTTTGCCCATTTTTCAATTGGGTTATTTGTCTTTTTGCTGTAGAGGTTTTACAGTATCTTACAGATTTTAGAGATTAGACAGATGCTGATCAGATTTGTCGTAGCCAAAAATTTTTCCCAGTCTGTAGGTTGTCTTTTGACTCTTTGGTGAAGTCTTTTGATGAGCATAAGTGTTTGATTTTTAGGAGCTCCCTATTATCTAGTCTCTTTTCTTGTGCTTTTGCATTGTTACTTGTAGTTCATATTGTGTTTATGCCATGTATTAGGGCTCCTAGCATTGCAGGGACCTTTTTTATGCTTGTAAGAAATGTTATAAATCCCAACTCTTTGAGACCTTTCTTGGTGTATATGGAAGCCACATTATGGAAGTACAGACATAATGAAGGAGGAATGAAAGAGATCTGTTGGACCAGGGAAAGTTAGATTTATACAGATATATTTTTTCCTTCAAACTCAGCAAATCTAATCTGAGTCTGGAACTGAGTGTCCCAGCCAAGGAATTCTGGGTTGCAGTTGTCACTGCCTGGCCCTATGGTTTTGACCCACCAAGCAGAAGTATTCAGTCAACATGGGTGCTTTTTAAATTTTTTAATTACATTTTTAAATTGTTTAAAATTTGGATTTTTTAGGTTGCTGGGTGGTAGTGGGCAGCCATCTTTGACATGACAGAGGTAGTTCAAGTGATGAACACACTGAGTTGTCCTTTACCCTTTAAGCTTGGGTCGACTGCTTACAGCAAGTCTGTGTTGAGGCAGGTCAGCAAGACCTCTGTCACGGGTACAGGGCATTGTTGACCTGCTTCTTCCCACACAGGCGTCAGTTTTAGTCTGAGTGGCCCTCCATGCCAGCTGAGGCTGTCTGGGTGTGTTGCAGGAAGCAGTCTCCCATTCGGCGGAGGGTCCATGAGTGACCTGGCGGGTCCACGGGGCTTGTCCACACTGGGTTTGCTGAAGCCCTTAGCCATCCACTGCTGCTTCTCCTTCAGCCAGAGCCCAGTAAAAAGAATGAGGCCCTGATAGAGAATATTTGTAGATAGTTTGGGATTATTTCTAAGCCTGCTTAAAAACCTATTCACTCTTCTGCCACTTCATTTGTGTTCATTCATGCAGTATAATTGATCAAGCACCTGCTGGGCTCCACTAGAATATAAGCTGGGGAAGGCAAGTATTCGGCCCCAGCAACTATGTAGTACAGTGTAAGAAGTGCAATGGTCGAGCATTTCGCTGGGGCTTCAGGAACAGTGGAGCATGGAGCCTGGGAAGGTAATAGGCTGCTTGGCCCTCCTCAGGGGTTGGACTCACCTAGTAGGTGTTGTCTGGAGGCTGGGGTGGGAAAACATCTGAGATTTTAGAAGGAGCGGACCTGGGCCTATGGGAAATGAGTGACAGTGGGAGGGGAGGAGGAGGTGGGCTTGGTTACTGGATGGGTGTTGGAAGCAGTGGGACGCATCAAGAATGACTGTTCTCTGCTAAACAGGCAGCTTCTGTCCGGACGTGAGATGAGAAGGCAGAGAGGGTTAGGAGCTGGTTGAATGGACATGGGAAATCACGAGTAGAAAGGAGAAGCATGCCATCACAGTATAGGGAGAGCAGTTAGGGTCACATAACTATGTATAAATTTTTGTATAAGAGACTGACTTGAAATGTAAACTTTCACTTAAACTACAACAATAAGCAAACAAACAAAAGAATGACCATTCTCTAGCACACCACAGCTGGGTTAGTGGGGTGCCACCACCTGAGACAGGCACGTGGAGGAGGCCTTCCCAGGTCTCCCCAGACTCCAGGGAAACACTGGTAACTGTTGAAACCAGGGAGCTGAAATCTAGGAAGGAGGGCTGGGCTTGGAGCAGCTCTCGGCAAGTGAGGAGGTGGGAGCAGATGGACAAATTCTGGAATATTTTGTACAGTGGTGGTTTTTCCAACTTTAAGCAGCATAACCTCTTACTGCTTCTCTTCCAGGGAGAATGTCTTTCACATGTAACCCTGTGAGCAGATAGAAGCATGGTTGTGAGCTCAGAGCCTCTTTCCCACAGGCCCATAGGTGATGGCAGGACTAGGGGAGAGAGAGACAGGTGGCTGATAAATAAGTAAAAGCTAGCGTTGCCCCCTGCCACTGGAGTGCACGTCAGTTCAGCTTCTTTAGAGAGCATTTTGGTAATAAAATTTTTGGTCAGAAGTTTTCCTTTGACCCAGAAATCCCACTTCTAAGAAATTATCTTACAAAAATGTTTGCACAAGTGCACATGTTAATTGCCATTCTGATAGCAATATGACAAATTACAAACACTCCAAATACTCATCAACAATGAGTACAAATTAGGAGGTGGGGCCAAGAAGGCAGAGTAGTCAGACGGCTTCCTATAGCCCTCTTACAACAAAGACCTGGAAAAACAAGTGATTTGATTGTATATGAATCTCTAGGAGCTTTGAACAAGGCAAAGTTGAGGAATCGGACTGAGTTGCGGGGGGAGAGGGAGACAGTTCTGAAGAAGTGAGAAGTGCCAGACCGGGACCTGGCTGGAGCCGCAGCTTTTCAGCTCCTACTGGCTCCGAAGTACACAGTGAAGCAGGCAGACAGCTCCGTGTGCACGCTCGGGAGGCAGTTTCCACATCAAGAGAGATCCGCCAGCAGAGATTCTCCTTGGACACTTCGAACCAGTGAAAAGCAGCTCCCAAGTGGCTAAAGATAAGTACGTGTGTGTGGCCTTTCGCAGGGATTTAAAAAAAAAAAACCCTTTGGGAAAAACCTGCCTCCCTTTTACCTCCTCCCTCCCCGCTCTGCACCAGTCCAGCCTTCTGAAGTCTCTGAGTCTCCTGGGCCAGAAGTAGATCCCGAAAGGCACCCTGACCCATTCTTCTAGCCTTGGAGAGGGAACAAATAAGCTACTGGCTCCCCTAAGCCAGGAACTCAGGGTTGGCACAGCTCCTTTGCTAGGCACAGGCATAAGGGGTCCGTAGACTTTGAGTGCCTTCCACCCCTGTATGGACTTGTGTGGACCCATCTCAACAACGTAAGCCCTCACTGCCACAGTACAACAGGGTAAACACCTGAAGTCTAACTTCAACTGTTTCAGCTGTGAAGTGGCAGATTTGTGACCCTTGACACAGCCCTGCCCTTTAAGCAGGCACCTTTATTGATCCGCACCAGGGGCTTGAGGACTGGTGGCTCCACCTATGCCACCTAGTCACCTGCTACAGGGGTCCAAGAATAAGTGGTACCCCCAAATCTTCACAGCCAACAGAGTAGGGTGCTCATAGTCTGGCCGCAAAACTCACCTACCTACTCGCTCTAGGGAAGAAGGACACGCTTTCCTTCCAGACACTCGGGAAGCCGTTAGCCCCCTGTCTTGTTCAGTGTGTGACCCCCTACCGCAGCCAGATACCTGTGCCTACACCAATCATCCATGCCTCTCTAAGACTGTAGGTGAGAGCCTGCACCACACACTTGGTGACCGACTGCCTGGACACCTGAGCTGAACCCATACAGGAAAATTTAATGGACTCTTGTGTGCACATACTTAGTTATGGAACTAACTACCTGGTGACAGGATGTTAGAGCTCCAAAGGCGCCAGTAATCAAACTAGCACACATGAGTAGCCTATTTGGGCATATCAAAACAAAACAAGCTAGGACACACTAAACAAATATAAAATAAAATTATAATAACTTATTGATAGCTTGGAGACAGCAGTCAATATCAAATCACATAAAGAGGCAGTCCATGATGGCTTCAGCAAGCTCCCAAAATAAAGAATAAATTCTCTGGAGGAAGAGAATTTCTTGGAATTACCAGGGGCAGAATACAAAAGATTAATATACAGAACTCTTCCAGAAATTAGGAAATTTTGCAAAATGCAGAAATAGTAGCAGAACTTAAAAAAGTTATTCAAGAACATAATGACAACTTTAATAGGCTGCAAGAATCCATAGAGAGCAATCAGAAATCCAGAAGATTAACAATAAAATTTCAGAATTAGACAACTCAGTAGAAAGTCATAGGAGCAGAATTAAGGCAGTAGAAGTCAGAATTAGTGACATTGAAGATAAAGCACTTGATGCCAACTTATTTGAGGAAAAATCAGATAAAAGAATGAAGAACCTCTGAGAATTATGTGGGACTCTATCAAGAGAAATAACCTACAAGTGATTGGAGTACCAGAACGGGGGGGATAACAGAAAATACAGAGATAATTGTTGAAGATTTGTTGGCAGAAAACTTCCCAGATATCGTGAAAGATGAGAAGTTATCTATACAAGATACTCATAGAACCCCACATAAGGTAGATCCCAAAAGAAAGTCACCAAGATATATTATAATCAAACTTAGCAAAACCAAAGATAAAGAGCATTTTAAGAGTGGCTAGGGATAAAAGAAAAGTCATCTACAAAGGAGAGTCAATTAGAATAAGCTCAGACTACTCAGCAGAAACCATGCAGGCAAGAAGGCAATGGGATGACATATATAAAGCCTTGAAGGAAACCAACTGCCAGCCAAGAATTATATATCCAGCAAAACTGTCTTTCAAATACATGGTGAAATTAGAGCATTTCCAGTTAAACAGAAGTTTAGGGAATTTGCAAAAACCAAACCAAAATACAAGAAATACTAAAGGGAGTCCTCCGGTTAGATAATCAATAGCATCAGATAACAAAGCAAGACTAGAACATATGACAGAGCAACCAGATAATGACTCAGATAAGGAAGTCGAAAATACATCAAAGCTAAAACATTGAAAATCGGGAAACAGAGATATCAATATGTAAAAAAGCACAACATTAAAACAAAAAAGAGGGACTAAAAAAATGTAGACGTAGATTTTTCATATGGAGGGGAAGTTAAGATGATACAAACAAATAAAAGACTGGTATAAACTTAGAAAAATAAAGGTAAATATTAAGGTAACCACAAAGGAATCTAACAATCCTACAAATTGAAATTAAAAAGTAGAAAAATATAAAGACTCAGCAGACACAAAATCAACAATGAAAAAGATGAAAAAAAATACATAAAGAACAACAACTCAGCACAGAAAATTAAGGGGAACAAAGAGACTGTGAACAACACACCAAAAAAGACATTAGGACGACAGCACTAAACTCATACCTATCAATAATTTGGCTGAATGTAAACAGACTTAATGCACCAATAAAGAGACAGAGTGGCAGATTGGATAAAAAAGCATGATCCGTCTATATGCTGCCTACAAGAGACACATCTTAGACTTAAAGACACAAACAGGCTAAAACTCAAAGGATGGAAAAAAGATATGTCAAGCAAACAACACTCAAAAAAGAGCA
>NW_004444016.1:2729289-2759167 GCF_000243295.1 Trichechus manatus latirostris | reverse complement strand
TGATAAAAACTCTCAACAAAATAGGAATAGATGGGAAATTCCTCAGTATAATTAAAGGCATTTATAGAAAGCCAACAGCCAACATCATCCTAAATGGAGAGACTTTGAAAGCATTGCCCTTGAGAACGGGAACCAGACAAGGATGCTCTCTATCACTGCTCTTATTCAACATTGTGCTGGATGTCCTAGCCAGAGCAGTTAGGCTAGAAAAAGGAAAAAAGTGCACCCAAATTGGTAAGGAAGAAGTCAAAGTAACTCTGTTTGCATATGATATGATCTTATACACAGAAAACCCCAAACAATCCACCAGAAAACTACTGGAACTAATAGAAGATTTCAGCAAAGTTTTAGGATACAAGATAAACATACAAAAATCAACTGGATTGCTTTACACCAGCAAAGAGAACTCGAAGAGGAAATTGCCAAATCAATACCAATTACGATAGCCCCCAAGAAGATAAAATACTTAGGAATAAATCTAAGCAGAGACATAAAAGACCTATACAGAGAAAACTACAAGACACTACTGCAAGAAACTAAAAGAGACCTGCATAAGTGGAAAAACATATCTTGCTCATGGATAGGTAGATTGAACATAGTGAAAATGTCAGTTCTACCCAAAGCAATCTATGGATAACAGTGCAATCCTGATCCAAATTCCAGCAGCATTTTTTAGTGAGATGGAAAAACAAATCACCAACTTCATATGGAAAGGGAGGAGGCCCTGAATAAATAAAGCATTATTTAAGAAGAACAAAGTGGGAGGCCTTACACTACCTGATTTTAGAACCTGTTATACCGCCACGGTAGTCAAAACAGCCTGGTATTGGTACAACAGATACATAGACCAATGGAATAGAGTTGAGAATCCAGATACAAGCTCATCCACCTATGAGCAGCTGATATTTGACAAATGCCCAAAGTCCATTAATTGGGGAAAAGACAGTCTCTTTAACAAATAGTGCTGGCAGAACTGGATATCCATCTGCAAAAAATTGAAACAAGACCCATACCTCACACCATGCACAAGAACTAACTCAAAATGGATCAAAGACTTAAATATACAATCTAAAACGATAAAGATCATGGAAGAAAAAATAGGGACAACGCTAGGAGCCCTAATACGTGGCATAAACACAATACAACACTTAAAATGCTCATCAAAAGACTTCACCAAAAGAGTCAAAAGACAGCCTACAGACTGGGGAAAAATTTTGGCTACGACAAATCCGATCAGCGTTTAATCTCTAAAATCTACAAAATACTGCAAAACCTCAACAACAAAAAGACAAATAACCCAATTAAAAAATGGGCAAAGGATATGAACAGGGACTTCACCAAAGAAGATATTCAGGTGGCTAACAGACACATGAAGAAATGCTCACGATCATTAGCCATTAGAGAAATGCAGATCAAAACTACAATGAGATATCATCTCACCCCAACAAGGCTAGCCTTAATCCAAAAAACACAAAATAATAAACGCTGGAGAGGTTGTGGAGAGACTGGAACACTTATACACTGTTGGTGGGAAGGTAAAATGGTACAACCACTTTGGAAATCGATTTGGTGCTTCCTTTAAAAGCTACAAATAGAAGTACCATACGATCCAGCTATCCCGCTCCTTGGAATGTATCCTAGAGAAATAAGAGGCATCACACGAATAGATATATGCATACCCATGTTCATTGCAGCACTGTTCACAACAGCAAAAAGATGGAAACAACCTAGGTGCGCATCAACAGACGAATGGATAAACAAATTGTGGTATATCCACACAATAGAATACTATGCAACAATAAAGAACAACGGTGAAGCCATGAAACATCATATAACATGGTGGTAGCTGGAACTTATGCTGAGTGAATTTAATCAGTCACAGAAGGACAAATACTGTATAAGACCACTATTATAAGAACTCAAGAAAAGGTTTAAACACAGAAGAAAGCATTCTTTGATGGTTTCAAGGGTGGGAAGGGAGGGTGAGAGTTATTTACTAACTAGATATTAGATAATAATCATCTTACACGAAGGGATGGACAGCACGCACTACAGGGGAAGTCAGCACAACTGGACTAAACCAAAGCTAAGAAGATTCCTGAATACAATCAAATACTTTGAGAGACAGAGTAGCAGGGGTAGGGGTCTGGGGACCATGCTGTCAGGGGACATCTAGGTCAATTGACATAACAAAGCTTACTAAGAAAATGTTCTGCATCCTACTTTGGTGAGTGGCGCCTGGGATCTTAAAAGCTCGCGGGCAGCCGTCTAAGATGCATCATTTGGTCCCAACCACCTGGAGTAAAGGAGAATGAAGAACACCAAAGACACAAGGAAAGTATTAGCGCAAGAGGCAGAAAGGGCCACATGAACCAGAGACTTCATCAGCCTGAGACCAGAAGAACTAGACAGTGCCCAGCTACCACCAATGACTGCCCTGACAGGGAACATAACAGAGAGTCCCTGATGGAGCAGCAGAAAGATGGGGTGCAGAACTTAAATTCTAGTAAGAAGACCAGACTTAACGGCCTGACTGAGACTGGAGGAACCCCGGAAAGCATGGCCCCTGGATTCTCTATCAGCTCAAAACTAAAACAGTTTCTGATGCCAACTCTTCAGACAGGGTTTAGACTGGACTGTGGAATATAAAGTGATTCTCGTGAAGAGTGTGCCTCTTAGCTCAAATAGATACAAGAGACCAAAGGGGCAGCTTCTGTCCAGAGGTGAGACGGGAAGGCAGAGAGGTTTAGGAGCTGGTTGAATGGACATGGGGAATCGGGCGGAAAGGAGGAGTGTGCTGTTGCAGAATGGGGTGAGAGCAGTTAGGGTCACATAACAATGTATGTATAAAATTTTGTGTGGGAGACTAATTTGAAATGTGAACTTCGTTCATACTACAATAAAAATAAAAACAATATTGCCAAATAACTTAGCTGTATAATTGTACATGTATCAACATGGAAAGATATCCAGGGACAGTTGTCAAATGAAAAATCAAGATGCAGAACCATATGTGTAGCATGGCCAGGTGTCTGTGAAAATAACAGAAACTTAGGTGTGTGTATGTGTTACTGTAGGTTTAGAAGTACTCTGGAACAGTGTGCACCACATGTTAACAGAAGTTCTCTTTGAGAAGCGGGATTAGAGGGACTTTGTAAGCCTTGGGTGTCTGTCATTTTTCCTTTTTCTTTTTTTTCTTCAAGCATTTATTGCTGTCATAATCATTAGAAAGACTATTTTAAAAAGGGGAAAGTACCCGCATTCGCACACTAACAGGAGAAGCTTCAGACAGAAGACTGCACGGCTCCAAGAGCTGGTGAGGAGAAGGGCTGAGGAGGACTAGCTGAGTAAGCCCACTAGGAAGAGTGGGACGTGCAAGGCCAAGGGGGAGGGAATTCAGAAATGGACAGCCAAGTCGGATGCCACAGAGAGGTCAAAAGAAGTGAGGCTCAGGTTTGGGAAGCAGAGGGAGAGGAGCAGGTTTGGTAACTCTCAGGTTACAGTGAGGGGGCTAGCTTCAAGTAGAACATGAGCTGAAGCCACGTGGCAGCGAATCCAGGGAGCTTCCCTTGCTGCTAAGTGACCAGTGGACAGACTTGTGCTTGGTTGTTGCCAGTTTGCAACTTCATGTCCCAAAGCATCAATACTTAAAAGGGGGAGGGACATAATTCTTCAGTTTATCCACCTAAGCCGTATGATGTTTTGCCATGAGTCTCGTGACGTATACAAAATGTCTGTGCTCCAGACTCAATGGTTTGACTGAGACTGGAGGAAGCCCAGAGAGCATGGCCCCCAGACACTCTGTCAGCCCAGCATTAAAACCATTCCCGAGGCCAACTGTTGAGTCAAAGATTAGACTGGACTATGGGACATAAAATCATACTCGTGAAGAGTATGCTTCTTAGCTCAAGTAGATACTTGAGACTAAATGGGCAGCTCCTGTCGGGAGGTGAGATGAGAAGGCAGAGAGGGTTAGGAGCTGTTTGAATGGACGCAGGAAATCAGGGGTGGAAGGGAGTGTGCTGTCACAGTATAGGGAGAGCAATTAGGGTCACATAACAATGTATGTATAAATTTTTGTATGAGAGACTAACTTGAATTGTAAACTTTCACTTAAAGTACAGTAAAATAAATTTTTTTTAAAAAAGATTAGATAGGAACCTTAGGGGGCAGTGAGTTTATGTCAATGAGGGAGAAACAACTCAGAAAAGGTCAGAAAAGGAGGGTGAGAATGGTTGCACAACTCGAAGAGTGTAATCAGTGTCACTAAATGGTACATGTAGAAACTGTTGGATTGGTGTATGTTTTGCTGTGTATATTCTCAACAACAGCAACAAAACAGATAAAATTTAGGGGAACAAAAATGTCTGTGCTGGCTGCTGAAGGGACATTCTGCGTACACCAGCAGTAACCCAAGATGTTCACACAGCAGTGGGCCGTCAGTGCCACCAGTCAGGCTGCTGCAGTGGTGTCTGGTCTACTGTTCACAACATGGGGGCCAGAGTGCCTCACCTTGCCCTGTTGTACACCTTCCAAACTCTTGAACTGGCCTCGTATAATTTTTTTTCCCTTCTAAGTTGGGTAATGACTAACACCCACACAAAGGCAGGCCCACTCAGTGCTGTCTTTATTCACTTGATATCTGGGTCTGTCCCTTTTCTTCCACTTTGAGCCTTTCACAGTCATCCTGGCTTAGCAGGTTCCTACTTGGTTTGAGCCAGTCCCTGAGTAGAGTGTTTTCCTCGCCCCAGGAGTTCAGTGCTATTTACCTCCACCAACTGGGGCAGATTGAGAAGCTTGCAGAGAGGGCTTTCCTAGGGCTCTATGGCCTCCTTTCAGCTCAGCTCCCCTTAGTGTGGCTTCTCCTATGCCCTGATTGACTGTCTTCAGACTGTCTCCTTACCAGAAGCTCACCAAGTGAAGAATAGGCAGCCCTTGAGTTTTGGGAGTTTTCAGAAATGAGCATCTTAAACATGGCCCAGTTTTTACTTTCAGATTTAAATGTTCTTTTGGGCCAGGTTATGTTTGCTTCAGGAACTTGATTAGCATAATTTCCTTCCAGAGTTTTATGTAGTTTTTATTTTTACCATGTCCTTTCGGACTTACGCAGTGTGTATTATTTTTCTTAAGACTATGTTTTAAATTCAAAACTCCTTGGGACTTAAATCCATAACCAGTATGTTAACACATATGCCACCCAAGTGCAATGATTTGAGGAGTCCAGATGGTTTCTGTCCAGAGTGTGGATCCAAGCTGAAACTTAAAAGAATTAAAATAAAAGTTGCTCCCTATTTGCTTCCTTTCAGATAACTTGCAGTTCTCATGAATACCAGTTGTCTTCCCTAGAAATTGGTGTAAGGTATACCACTCATAGTCTCTGGGTGGTACAAATGGTTAACATACTCGGATGCTAACTAAAAGATTGGTGATTTGAGTCCACCCAGAGGCACTTCAGAAGAAAGGCCTGGCAATCTACTTCTGAAAAATCAGGTATTGAAAACCCTATGGAGCCCAATTCTACTCTCATACATGTGGAGTCGCGATGCGTTGGAATCAACTCAGCAGCAACTCGTTTTGGTTATACCATTCATTGTATCTCTCAGTTGAGGGCATCAAATGACAGCAGACAAATGGTTGGCTGACCATTCATTTCTTAAATTATTGATTCTCTGTGTCCTGCCTTCTGAGTTTGATAAATAATGAGCAGGCAGTGGCAGCTCTTTGCTTTGCAAGGCATAACATAACCAGTGGTCGTCAGGGAGGTGGGTATTCTGTCTGCGCAAGCAGAGAAATGATGAATAATACACGTGAGTTAGCACCATCTGGTTTGAAACGCCCCACCAGGGATGAACATTTAGTGAAAAATAAATGCTCATTGACAGCTTTCCCCTTTTATGCCTCAGTGGTATACTTTTAGAACAGCTTACTGAATTGACTTTTAGTTTTTTAGTCTCAACGGCTTGTTTCCTAAGTCTCACTTACTAACTTTTAAAAAATGTATAGGAATAACTGACAGGCTGTGTCTTTGCTCTTAGGTGAGTTTTTTTTTTGTTTTCGTTTTTTAATTTAATACTGACGGGGAGCATGGCTCTCAGGGCAGCTAATAGTAATTGTAAGTGAGGGATTGAGCTTGCCTTTGAAAGCGCTGAGCCCAGAGGCAAGGAGTTAACCTGACTGTAGCAGGGAGGTCTTGTACCTGCTGGACATTTCCAATCGCTTGTAACTAATTTAAAATTTATGAACTTCCCTGTGGAAATTAGTCCTTATGTTAACAGACTCAAGCATCAAAATCTCAGCTAAAGTTAGCTCTTGCTAGCTGGTAAAAATCTGATTGGCCTGGAAGTTGATCAAATTGAAGAAATGTGATACATCTGCAAATTTTTTTTGGCATTCGTCACCAGATCTTGTTAATAGTTTGTTCATTCATTCAACAAACATTATGAATAGCCTGTGTGTCAAGCATTCGCTCTTTCAGTAACAGTGTCTTGAGTGCCCGCAGCGTGCTACACACTGGGCAAGGAACCAGGAACACGGCTGTGAGTATGGCAGACACGGGCCTGCCCAAGCAGATAGCTTGTTGAAGAATGCACACTGTAAGGGGAGAGTGTTGCAAGCAGGGTGTGTGCTGTGAAAGGGTGCACTGGGCTGTGTCTGGCACAGGGGCCACAGAGCTGTGACTGTGCACCAGCACAGGCTGGCTGGTGCTATGTCACCAAGCTGGCCCTGACTGGGGGCACACGGCCTAGGTGGGGGATGGCACACAAGCAGGGTCTGAGGGTGCTGGCAGACCGCAGTGGCGGGCTCTTTGGGTACAGGGGAGCGGGCAGGGGTGCAGCGTGGTGCATGTGTGCTGACCATGCCTCTGCCCTCTGTAGCATGGACAGGGACAGCCCCGATGTTCACCAGGACCTGAACACCCTAAAGACCAAGTTCCAGGAGGTGCGGAAGGCCATCGGCACCATGCCCGGCATCCACTTGAGCCCTGAGCAGCAGCAGCAGCAGCTGCACAGCCTCCGGGAGCAAGTTAGGACCAAGAATGAGCTCCTGCAGAAGTACAAGAGCCTCTGCATGTTTGAGATCCCCAAGGACTAGAGTGAAGGCACAGCCAGGAGCGACGGGCCCTTCACATCCCTCGCCACCCCCTGGAGAAGGGCTGTCTCGGACCTCAGCTCTGAACCAGGCAGCCAAGCGGGCTGAACTTGATGCTCTAGCAGAACCGTTGGTACATCCCATATGTCTAGATGCATAATAACCAGTGCATGCTGGTGGGAGGAAGGCCAGGGCCTGGGCTCCACTTGCATCTTTGAAGAACACGGAGGGAAGGAGGCAGCATCTTCTTTGCTTCCTTCCCTCCCTCTCCTCTAACCCGTGGATGTGATGAGTGCATATACTAGGTACATATTGTTCCCCACGACTGCAGTTTTATGAAACATTGGCATAGAATTCACTGGGCATTAGGATGGTATGGATTGAATATGGTAAAGAGTCGCGGCTGTGAGAGAATGAACATTGTTTTGAAAGACTGCAGGGTGGCTTTTTGCCCCCAAACAGTTTGACTCCTTTCGTTTGAGCCCTGTCAGGTGTCAGCCAGAGCCCACAGGCAGCCCTTGTCTCCAGCTTCCCTGCGATCCCTGTGTCCTCAGTACTTTTAGCTCTTGCTCCTTTGGTCTCCTATTGCCAGCCACTTAATGCCAGAGAATGGCAGCCCTCACCAGAGCCCTCAAGGCTGCACCTGAGCTGGCAAGTCACCACTCCTACCCGCTGTAAAACTGCTCTTCAGGTGAGCAGATCTTACCCTTCCGGCATTTTAGATTCAAACGAGTCTGCTTTGGGGAATTGTTTCCTCCTCTGGCCTTCTCACTAGAGTCAGCAGCAGACGTCTACTGCACTACCACACCAAGATGCTGGGATGTGCCTTCTGCTCAGAGAAGTAGCTCTGGCTGTGTTCTGAGGGACACAGGCCAGTGCAGCCCTCATTAGCCCAGCCCCACTCCAGTGTCTGCCAGGCAGGAGATTTTATTTATGTGCCCTTCCCCTGGTTGTCAGATTGAGGGAAGAGCAGTTCCTTCCTTTGCCTCTTAAGGGGAGGTAAGAAGTAACTGCATCTTGTTTAGATCTAGAAATGGACACCTCACCTGTCCTGGCCTGCCCAGGGCTTAGCAGGTGCCTGCCAACTGACCTCGTTGGCAGGAACACTGGCTGAGGAGTGTTTGGAAGGACTCCCCAGGTGTCCCCGCACCTGTTGGGCAGCTGGCACAGTAGGACTCAGAGTGTAGAGTAGGTCAGGCTTCAGTGGCCTTGGGCAGGAGAGCACACTCTGAGTGTAAGTGGGCAGTCTCCACTAACAACATCCCAGCAGCCTTGGGATTGTTACTTAACTGAATCAGTTATTTTCTAGAAATTTCAGAGTAGTGTGGGGGCCGGTTTTAAGGCTCTGACCAAATACGGTGAAACCTGAAGCACGTGAAAAACAAGACCACTGGGGTCTGAGGCTGAGATGGACAAGGGGCACCTTGTAGGGGCAGGGAAGACAGAAGCTGCCTCCCCCCACTCCGTGTTACAATTGAAAGAACTTAAGCATTCATGTCTTGTCTTACACTCTGCTCTCAGGATGTCTTGGTGTTTGTACTGAGGAGCCCGCAGCAGGATGCCTCTTGGAAAGCTGACAGGAAAATGTTTGCTTTGCTTGGTGTGTACATAGAATAAATTGTGAAAACTCTATGCCTCTCTTTTCTGCCCCTCCCCCCAGCACATACATCAGCCAGACCAGCATAAACACACGATGGCTCCTCTCCCAGAGCAGCCTGACCATACCGGCAGGTGTCCTTTGGTGGTTTGAGGAGGTTCAGGCCTGTGAGGGCACTCAGAGCAGGGCGACATCCCCTAGGAGAGTAATCTGGAGTCCCTCACAGGGCCGAGCACCTCTTGAAGTACCACTTATTTGGGTTACCGGCAGGCTCTGGTGCTAAGTACTTTTCACCATCACAGCAGCCCCAGGAAGATGGCGTTCTCTTGACTCTGCAGATGATGTAGTTGAGTCTTGACAGGTATGGCTTGCCCTGAGTTTGCAGACAGAGAGGGCTGGGATGAAAGTCCTGAGCGGGTGCCCTTAGCTACTGAGAGAGAGAGAAAGCAAGGCAGACGTGCTGTCCCAGGCAGCGGGTACCTCCTTGGGATGGGGGAAAGGGGGGCTTTGTGATTTTAACTGTCCCTGGGCCACACCAACTCTGGTGACAAGACAGTGGGGCATGGTTCCAGGGAAGAGAGGACCAAACAGCCAACGGCCCTACACTGAGAGGACTCAGAATACTTTCAGAACACGAGGCCTTGTGGCTTGACAAGAGGAAAGGCCAAGCAGGTAAATAAATGGACTAGAAAGATTGATCTGTGGAGAAGTCCTTTTTTTCTTTTGTCCTGGCTTTTGGGGCATGCCTCTCTCAGGGAACCATTCCCCAAATAGAAGGGCTTTTCTCTACCTTGCCTCTATAGGCCTGGGGCCCAGGCATCTGGAGAATTTGGGGGCCTTTCTTCCATGACTGCTGACACTATTTTCAGAATAGCAGGGCTTGTTTCCGGTCTGGGAAAGGTGCAGTCTCCTTCCACAGTAGAAACCCAGCACGCCTCCTCCCACTCTCCTCCCTCCAGCCACTTCTACAAGCAAAGCAAGCCAGGTTTTCCATTTTAAATTATTTTATTTTATATTAAAAAACCAATAACTTTAAAGACTGTCTCACACACAGTATAAACGTCTGGGTAAGATTTTGTTCATGTCCATGACACTGGAACTATTAAAGTGCAAATTTTGTTTTTTTCCTTTTTGCAATTGAACACACACATGTAAACAAGTCACTTGGTTATGAGTTGACCCACACCACCGCTTGGCCTCAGAAGGGCAAAAGGTTTTCACCAGCTGTGATGACAACCCAGAATCACAGACAAGATAATGCCCCTTTTGTGCTGACCTTCAGCCCGGCAGGACGGGTTTCTTGGCGCTCAACAGTAGCTAACTTCCAAACTCCTTCCCCCACTCTTGTTCTCAGGTCTTTGTGACAAGACAAGTGCCCCCTTCCCTGGGCCCATGCCCCGAGTCAGGTGGTGGGGCGCCAGTGGCGAATGGGGCGGGGGGGGGGGGGGGGGACAGGGAGTCCTGGTCGCAGCAGTTCTCTTTCCTTTCAGTGCAGATGACCGGCCCTGCTCGGTGCGGCTGCACCTCCCTGCATCGTGGGGCCAGATCGCGGGCCCTGGGCGCGCGGGCCTGGCCGGAGCAACAGGTCTCACTTTTAAAATAAAGGTTCTCCTTACGTTCGGTTGCCGGCGCGGCGGAGGTTCCTAACTGATAATGCAGCGCTCCTTGGCCTTGGCCTGGTCGCCGCCGCTGGCCCTCTCGCGGATGTACATAAGGTCGCTGTGCACGCTGGGCCTGCGCGCGAAGGGCGCCACGATGCCAAACGCATCGCCAGGGTCGCAGCCGCCGCCGCCGCCGCCGCGCAATAGCTTCTTGCTGCGCAGCGCCTTCTTGTGCAGCACGTCGCAGTACTGCACCGACACCTTACGGTGCAGGTCCGGGCTCATCTCGCTCGGCAGCTTGGCCATGGCGAAGAGCGCCCGGAACATGTGGTCCAGGCTGCTGTTCTTCTTGGCCGAGATCTCGAAGTAGGCGCAGCGCTGGGGTTCATCGCCCACTAGCTGCTCGATCTCGCGGTGCTCCACTTCGCGGTAGAAGTCCCGGTCACCCTTGTTACCGCAGATGACCAGGGGCACGTCCACGTTCTCCTTGGTTTTGTTCTTAAGGCAAGACTTTGTGTCAAGAATCTGCTGCTTGAGCCTCTGCACCTCCTCGAAGGAGTCGCGGTTGTCTAGGCTGAACACTAGGATGAAAACGTCTCCTGCGGGGCGGAGAGAGGGGAGAGGAGAGGGTAAGGCGGCTGCCAACGAGACACGTTGGGCGCGCAAAACTTTCCAAGCGCAGCACTCGGCTCTCGGCGGGCAGGGCAGACGCGCCTCTAACCAGAGCAGAGCCCTCACTGGCACCCTTGGATGAAGGGGTCTCCTCCCCTTCCCACAGCCAGCTCCTTCCCCTTGCCCGCGGCCCCGGGTCTCTGAGCCCCGGCCAGCCCCAACTCACCAGTGAGGATGGACAGACGCCGCATGGCAGGGAACGGGTGGTTGCCGGACGTGTCGAGAATGTCGAGCTGGTAGACCTTGCCGCGGATGGAGTAGAACTTGCGGTGGAAGTCTTCGATGGTGGGCGTGTAGGTGTCCTCGAAGTGGCCCGTGAGGAAGCGCGACACGATGGCTGTCTTACCCACCTTGGACGAACCGAGGATGACCATGCGGTAGCAGTTCTTGGATGGGATACTCGGCTCCGAGTCGCTCGGACACATCTTCTTGATCATTGCGGCCAGTTTCATTTGGTGCTGGGGCCACGGGGGTGGGGCAAGGGTCCGAGAGAATGCGCGCGGCTGGTTTGAAGGCACGGGGCACGGCTGTAGTGGGTATCCCTGGTCGCGTCGGCTTGGGCACCGGCTAGGACTAGTAATGGAACGGTGCAAGCTCTCGGTGGTCCGCGCGCTCTGGCTTTCCGCGTCCGGGCGCAGCCTTTAAAAGCACCCCGGAGTTGCCCCGCCCCGCCCTGCGTGGTGCGTCATAGCCCCGCCACTTTCCACGGCCCTCTGCAGCGGCTGCGCCCGGCTCCTGTCCACTCTGGGCGCGAGAAGGAAACTGCGCCCAGGCGCCTTTCCACCGCACTGGGCTCAACGGCCACCTGCGCATCCGGGTTCTGGCCCCGGTTGTGCCTCTGATCCTCTGAGACTTCGGGCCACGACCGCTACTCCGCAATGCACACACATGCATATACAATCACTTTGTTTGGGCCTTAGTTTCCGCAGAGAATAACAATAGTAATTCAGTAGTAACAGCAGCGTTTGCTAGGTGCTTAACAGGGGCCAGGCACTGCGCCAAATGTTTTACGTAATTCTTTTTCAGTCCCCAGAACATCTCCCCACCCTCCACCACCACCAGCAACCCCCCCGCCCTCCACCACCACCAGCAACCCCCCCGCCCTCCACCACCACCACCACCACCACCACCACCACCACCACCACCACCAACAACAACAACAACAACAACCCCTCCCCCCCCGCCCTCCGCCACCCGCCCTGCCCCCAACTAGCCCGGCTCTGGCCCCTGCCGCCCTCCTGTTCCAGGTCCGGCAGTGCTTGTTTCCAGGCGGAGCCGCCACGGGGCCTCCAGCGCGGGGATGGGCGCTGTGCGCTCCAGCCGCCAGGGGGAAGCAGAGAAGTCCGTCACCCGAGCGGGAGGCGTCTGGCACAGGATGAAGGGCTGGAGTGGGGGGCCAGCAGCAGCCAGGTTTGAGGTCCGGAGAGGAACGGAGCACGGGCTTTGGGGCGCCAGGCCTGGACTCAGCAGCAGCTCTCCTGCAGGACTCAGCTTGCTCCTTTCTCTCAACCGGAAATGCTCTGTGGCCTGGCGAGGGTCTTCAGCCAGGTGCCCCCCATCCTGTTCCTGTCTCTGACTTTTGAAAGACCAGAGATTCTTTGGTCAAAGGTAGGCCAGCGTGCCCCCGCCCCATGGTGTTTTGGACCTTTAGAGTCCCTTGGGCCAACGCTACTGTTTTATAATCAGGGAGGCTGAGGTTCGGAGCCAGAGTGAGCCCAGGAAGACCCTAGGACCACAGCCCAGTCTCTGGAATCATTTGCAGGACTGCTCTTTCCTCCCTGTGGGCTTCTTGCACTGTGTGGGGCCGGGAGGGACGCCAACGCACAGTTGCCCCCTTGCTGCCAGACATAAACAAGCAGGCAGGAAATTGGCTGTTCTAGAAGGAGGAGGGGCTGTGAAATCAGACAGCTGCTGTGTGACTTTGGCCCAGTCCCTTGCAACTCAAGGAGCCCTCGTGGCGAAGTGGTTAAGCGCTCCACTGATAACTGAAAGGTTGGCCATTTGGACTCACCAGCTGCTCAGTAGGAGAAAGATGTAGCAGTTCTGCTTCCGTAATGATTATAGCCTTGAAAATCCTATGGGGCAGTTCTACTCTGTCCTATTGAGTCACTGAGTTGAAACTGAATCGGCAGCAGTCACCGGGTTTGGTTTTTTTCCCTTGCCTTCTCTGGGCCTCAGTTTCCTCTTCTGAGGAGGATGGTGGCTCTGGTTCTGTGATCACAGAAGAGAAAGCGTAAGCACTTTGTGGGAGTGGGCCTGGTAACAACAACAGTGTTGTTGTTGGGTGCTGTCTGGTCGATTCTGACGCACAGCAACCTGGTGTCACAGAGTAGAACTGCCCCATAGGATTTTCTTGGCTGTAATCTTTACAGAAGCAGATCGCTAGGCCTTTCTTCTGCGGAGCCACTGGGTAGGTTCAATAACAACGGTAAATGACCCATTAGGCCCTGTTCGGGCAGACAGGAGGGAGGAGGCAGGGGGCTCAGGAGCAGACGCTGGGGGTGGCCGGTTGATCAGTAACCAGAAGTGGGTTGATGCTGCTGAAATGCCCAGAAGCAGGCTATCTGGAGATGGGTGCTCTCCAGCCTGGAGCTCGTGAAACAGCCATTGCACCTCCCTGTGACAGGCTCTCAATGGACTATGTCTGGTTTTGGAAAAAACCCAGGGAGACATTAGCTTGTGTACTCCCCACCATCCCCCCACTCCCTCCCCCTCCACAAGTCACGGTGCTTTGACCCTTGGTGCAATTTGTGCAGGAGTGATTTGACGCGGTCTATGGCTGGCCCAGGCTTCCAGAGGCCCCCACCTCCACCGTTCTCATCTAAGGCTGCAGCCGTGAAATGCCCGGGTGAGAGTGGTGCCATTTTCCGGAAGGAACTGAAACCAGGGGCACTATACCCAGGGCTGTTGTGGACAGTGGTGCAGGGTGTGCACTGAAGGAGGGCCAGTCGAGGGCACAGTGGGGTGCAGCCTACATCACCTGACCCCACAGAGACAACAACTTGGAACTCCTTGCTGGGGGCTGGGAATAAAGTTGGATCTGACGTGGCCATTCCCACCACAGCGCCTTGCTCTGTGAGGTTAATGTCTCTGGGTGGGGTCACAGGGCCAGAGAATGGCAGGGTCGAGGTATGGAGATCCAGAGGCTGGGGCCCAGCCTGGAATCGGCTCCCTCCCTCGCCCCAGGTCACATGTCGAGGCTGGGACTGATGATAAGTTTTGGACCCCAGCCAGGTTCACCTCCCCAACCTTGAAGGAATCTTGGAGCATCTCACCTTCTCCATGAACACTGGGTTTTGCAAGACTTGTTTTGCCAAGTAAGCCACGTTTGTGAGGCCAAGCCTGTTGGCCAAGCCCATCCCAAACGTGTAAGCACCATGTACCCACTGACCACGTCTCCTGCGGAAAGTGAACAGAGGTGACAGTTGAGAGCTTGGCCACCTTGTCTCCTTGTCCTGCTTATAGGCTTATCCTATATACAAAAGTGGGGGCCGTGGTGGTTTAGTGGTAGAATTCTCACCTTCCATGCAGGAGACCTGAGTTCGATTCCCGGCCAGTGTACCTCATGCAGCCACCACCTGTCCATCAGTGGAGGCTTGTGTGTTGCTATGATGCTGAACAGGCTTCAGTGGCACTTCCAGGCTAAGACGGACTAGAAAGAAAAGCCTGGTAATCTACTTCCTAAAATCAGTCAATGAAAACTGTCTTAGGCTGTGTTCTCTAGAGAAGCAAAACTAGTGAAGCGTGTATATATATATAGAGAGAGAGATTTATCTCAAGGAAATAGCTCACATAGTTGTGGGGGCTGGCAAGTCCCAAAGTCGGTGGGTCAGGCATCAGCTGGAGGCTTCTCCTAACTCATGTGGTTGCAAGGGGTAACAAACCCAGAATCGGCAGGTCAGACCGTAAGCTTCTGTCTCACAGGGCTGCAGAAGCTGGCGAATCCCAAAGTCAGCAGGTCAGACAGCAGGCTGCTCACTCAAGTCCCAAGAACCAGAGATAAGATGATGATGAGCCAGAAGCAGAATCCAAAGCAAGGAAGTGAGCTTTGCCAGGACGTTTATATATATATATATATATACTGGGTACAGGCCACACCCCGAGGAAACTCCCCTTACAACTGATTGGCTGATCACATGAGATCACATCATGGAAGTAATTACATTATACTACTTATGGGAGATCACAAAATGAAGGATAATTATATCAGATCACAAAATGGAGGATACTTTTGTGAGAGGCAACTCTTGGCTGTGTAGGGTCCTGGAAAGTGTGGGGCACAATCGGGCTATGTGTGGACAGTGACGCCCGATGACAGCAGATGAAGTCAGCTCTGAGCAGCAGAAGGATAATTACATCAGATCACAAAGTGGAAGAGAATTTCATAATACGGAGAATCATGGCCTGGCCAAGTTGACACATAACATTAACCATCACAAAAACCCTTGGATCACAGCGGTATGATCCACACATTGATCATGGGGATGGCACAGGATCGGGCAGCATTTTGTCCTGTTATGCATGGGGTCACCATGAGTCATGGGCTGACTCCACGGCAGCTAACAACAACAATTACAAAAGTAGTAAATGCTCACGTTTAAAAAAAGATCCAAACCGTTTCAGAAAGGCAGAGAGTAAAAGGAACTCTGGAAGCAGTGCCCTGGCCTGCACCCACCCAGGGTAGCTCTCGGCTGTGCGGGGGTCCTGGGGAGTGTGGGGCACACTCAGGCTGTGCGTGGACAGTGACACCTGGTGACAGCAGATGAAGTCAGCTCCGAGCAGCAGAAGTCCTCTCCCTTTCCCCTATCTCTGTGTGCACTGAAGTATTATTTTTATTCTCCCAGGCCTCATCAGGCTGCCTGAAGCAGGGTGGCCAGGGAGGCGCAAGTCTGCCTTTCAACAGCAAGTGATCCTCAGGTCAGTTGAGCCAGCAGAGCTGGCAGTGACTGGACTCACCCTCTGTCTGGGGGCCCTGTGGACAGCGCTTTCTGGACCCCACTCGGTAAAAGGAGGACCCCAGCCCCACTTCCCAACACTGTGACCTCACGCTTCCTGCCAGCTGCAGCATCATCCACACATTGTCCAGGTTTAAATGGTCAGTCACACGCTGCTGTGCATCACACCATTAGTCATCACAGTGTGTTGGGTGCCAGGTGACTGACAGCCTAGCAAGCAGCGTTTCTGAGGTGACGGCTTGCTGAAAAGGCTACTCATGCACAGTACAGCAGTTTTCTACTCAGAGGGAATGGGAACTTTTAAAGACATCTGACCAAATGTTGGAGGTGATGTGTGTAGGGGGTGGACAGCTGACCCCCAAGGCAAGAAATGTTGGCCACACAGCCTGGCCTGGTGGCAAAGGGCAGTCGAGAAGGTTCTTGAACACCAGGTTTGAGGAGCAGACAGGCAGGCTCCCTGTCTAGGCTGTGCCTGCGCTGTGTTGGGACATTTGCAACGCCCCGTACCAGCCCATGTGTCAGTTCCATGGCACGGGAGGCCTGAGCTCAGAGGAGTGATCCGCTCCCTCCAAAGCTTCCCTGTGGCCAGTCCACTGCCATCTTACAAAGGAAGAGAAGAAAGTCTAAATGACCACCTCCTGCCCCTCGAGATGCCCTTGATGAAGCTGAGATCCCAACTGTCGGTGGTTTCCCCATTAGTGAGCGAGTGATGCTGCCTTCTGCCCGGGCACAGCTCCCTTTTGCTCAGCCCCACGCTGCCAGCCCTGCCCTGATGGCTCCTGCAGCCCTGTGGACCCCTGGGCCAGGGGTTGGAGCTTCACAGCCCACACCCCCAAGGGATGGCTCAGGCCACCAGGCGGGGCAGCAGCCTGTCCTCTGTGTGTGTGTCTGTGTATGTCTGTGTATGTGTCTGTGTTGTGTTTCTGTGTGTCTTTGTGTCTGTTTCTGTATGTGTCTGTGTTGTGTCTGAATGTGTGTCTGTGTTGTGTCTCTGTGTGTCTTTGTGTCTGTTGTGTCTGTATTGCATCTGTGTATCTCTGTGTTTATACATGTCTATTTGTATGTCTATGTCTGTGTGTGAATCTGTGTCTACATGCGTTTCTGTGTATGTGTGTGTGTTGTGTCTGAATGTGTGCCTGTATCTGTGTGTGTCTGTGTGTGTTGTGTAGAGGTGGTTGTAAAGAGAGTGAGTTCCCTGTTCCTGGTCAGACTACACACCTCTCATGGCCCCTGAAGCCCTGAGGCTGAGTCTGAACTTTAGAACCAAAAAGAATACCATGGGTGCCTATGATGGCCATTTTACAAATGAGGGGATTGAGGCTCTGAGAGCTGTATGCACCGAGGTGGAGTCCAGGCTCAATCCCCAGTCTCCCGACTTGAAGCGGGGACAGGCCGATCCCATGTCCTTAGAGGCTTCCTGTGGTAAGGCTGGGGTCCAGGAGGAGGGCTCTGTGGTCTGGCTCAGCCAAGAGTCCCTGAGCAGTTGTGTGGCCTGCCCCCACAGAGACACGTGGTCTGCAGGGGATTGTGTGAGCAGAGACAGGAGAATTGGCTGTCTGGCCAAAGGAGTGTGGAGAGGGGTTGGCCCTCCCTGGCTGCACCCCATCTCTCTTCTCTAACTCCTCTCACTATCATAGGCATGCGGCGGAGGCGGGGGGGGGGAGGCGGGCAGGTTGTGGACATGGAGGTTGGACAAACCGCGCACTTGCTGTGCCACTTTGGACACACCACCCAGCCTCTCTGAGCCCCCGTGTCCTGTGCCATCACATGGTGGGAGGGGATGATACCCCAGTCTGTGTTGTCAGGAGATGGGTACCCAGCACAGGCTGGCCTGCCCTGCCTGTCTCCTCTCCTCCCTAAGGCTGAAACGTTGCTAGTTAAGCATCCCCCTCCCCAGCCTGTCAGCTTCAGGGTGTAGGGAGGAGACACCCTCCTGGATGACACACCTCCACGTTCGGAGGTGACTCCAGTGGTGGGTCATGCGGAGGAATGTCTGGGTTTTCCTCCAAGCACCCCATGAAGGTGATCTGTCTCCAGGGCCAGCTCAGCTGCTGCACCTGTTGGCCAGGGGGTCAGTTTGGAGCAGCGGGAGGGTCATGGCCCAGCCTCCTGCCCTGACCCAGGCAGAGCCCTGGCTCTGGCCCAACCCCTCAGCTGCCACCGAAGGGCCAGGCTCTGCGAGCCAACCCCCTGACCAGCTCAGTCCTTCAGCACTTGCTGCTTGAGCACCTCAAACCTCCTTCCACATTGGGGCCTTTGCATATGCTGTTCCTTCTGCCTGGAGCACTCTTCCTTCAGTTCAGTCCCAGTGGCTCCCTCTTGTCATTGGGTCTCTGCTCAAGTCACCTCAAAGAGGCCTCCCCACTCCCACGAGTCACCATCACATCACTTTTTAAATTTTTGGCATCAAATTTATCACTATCTGATAATTCTTTTCTGGTTAGTTCTATTCAAACTGCTAAGTTTGTTTTTAATTTTTTTTCATTTAGAAAATTTTATACGAAGTTGAATCATATAAAACCGCTATTTTTACAGGTTAAAAACAGTCGAATGCTGGCTATTTCATGGTTCAACCTGACTTAGGGACAGCAGAGTGCAAAAATCTGAAGCTTACAGCTAGCAGGAATCCACATAGGTGCACACCTAATACTGCCCACCTGCAGTCTGACACTGCAGCCTGAACCCCTGCCCAGCAGCGCCCACGGAGCTGGTGTCTGTCACCACAGATGAGTGGTTTTGCCCATATGGGAACTTTGTACCTCTGTGTCTGGTGGCTTCAGTCCATTGGCCTGTGAGACCCATCCTCGTTGGACCTGGCATGCACTCTCTCCTGTCACTGCAGAGTCCCCTATGTGACGACACCACAGTGCACTTATCAGTCTCCCCTGGTCGGGCTGTTCTCAGCTTGGGGCTGAGTCAGTCCTCCTAACCCCTTGCTTCCATTGGAGAAATACCACAGGTGGGGCAACAGGGTCCCAGCTCTGACAGCTTCAAGAGAGCAGGACTGCACACCAGCATTGCTTCTGCCCTCAAGCCCACCTCTGAACTTCCCTCATTGCCCAAACCACAGAAATAGCACCAGTGACTGTCCAGCCACCTCCACCCTGGGGAGGACTGGACTGGAGGTGGCTGCCGGAAGATCCAGGAACACCAGCATGGACTTGGTCATCACTGAGGTGGGAGTGTAAATGGTGCAGGCACTGCAGCACAGTCTAGAAGTTCCTCAGTGTTGCCATCTGAGCCAGCAATTCCACTCCTGGGTATTACCCAAGAGAAAACATACACCTACACAAAAACTTGTACACCAATACTGAGCATTATTCTTAGGAGTCAAAGGATGAAAACAACCCAAATGTCCATCAGCAAATGAATAAATACACAAACGGTGGTACATACACAACAACGGCTATTATTCCACCATAAAAAGAAGTGAAGCACTGATACATACAGTCACAAAGACCACGTGTTGTATATTCCATTTGTATGAAATGTCCAGATTAAGAAAATCCAGAGACAGAAAACAGATGAGGGCTGCCAGGACTTGCAGGGTGACAGCTAAGAGGTGGGGAGTTTCTTTTTGGGGCGATGAAAGTGTTCTAAAATTGACTGTGGTGATGGTTGCACAACTCTGTGCATGCACTAAAAGACCGTGAACTGTATCCTTTAAATGAGTGGATTCTGTGTAGGTATGTGAACTATTTATCTCAATAGAGCTGTTAAAATTTTCACTCAAGTGGCAATATGAAATAGGTGAGGCAATGGTCAAAGCGATTGACTGCTAACCAAAAGATCGGTGGTTCGAAACCACCAGCGGCTCCAAGGGAGAACTATGTGGCCGTCTGCTTCCGTAGAGATTTACGGCCTCAGAAACTCTGTGGGTGGGCTCGCTATGAGTCGGAACTGACTTGAGGGCATGGGTTTGATTTTTGGTGAGGGAGAACTGGCAGCCCCAGCCTGTGGGGCTGTGCCCTCTGGGAAGAAAAATCAGGGCCTTGACACCCAGGTGAATGGACCAAGACAGTCCTGAGGACAATGCGAGCTGTGGAGGTGTCTTGCTTGGCAGCTGGAGTGGGGGTGAGGGTGGGGTTAGGGGTGTGCAGGCAGGAGGCCCCTAGGCCGTGAGACGCAGGTGGTCTAGGAGAGGTGAGGCAGGGCAGTTGGGGAGGCCGTGGGAGGACTGGGGGCATGGCCAGGCCAGAGGAGGCTCCAACACCGGGAGCCTCTCCCCACCTGGCCAGGGAGGGCAGGCCCCACAAGATGCTGTGCCGGGCCAGTTGCCAGGGGAAACCAGGCGCCCTCCTCCTAGCTGACGGCAAACACAGCTTGGCGCCAGGTAAGCAGAGCGGGGCACAGGCTGAGGGAGGGGTGGTGGGAAGTCAGGTCAGGCGACCAGGGCCACTCTGAGGCGGGCCTTCCTGCACCTCCCCAGGCCCCTGGACCCCATGTTGGGCATCCTTGCTGGGGAGAGCAGAAAGTGGGGTCTGAGACTGAGCACCTTCTCCCTGGGCTGCAGGAAGTTCAGGAACACCCAGAGTCTTGACCCAGACTCAGTGAGGGGTGGGGGCAGGGCAGGGGTGGAAAGGAGTCGAGTGGCATGGGCTTGGGAACATGCGCATAGTAGGGTCGCAGGTAAACTGTCCAGTTAAGCCCATGTATGTTGAAGCCCTAGTGGGTTACAGTAATCAGGCCACCTGAGGAGGCTGGACCCTCGGACCCTGACTGTGCAGCCCCCTGGAGCCAGGTCATTCAGGACCAGAGGTGGGCAGTGGCCGGCGTGTGGACAGGGAGCAGAGAGCAGGGCTGGGACAGGCCTGGGAGAGCCCGTGAGGGGGTGCTGGTCAAGGCTGCGAGGGTGAGAAGTAGGGCTAGATAGCTGAGCTTAGGAGCCCAGCCCTGCCCCAGCCGCAGAGTCTGGAGTCCTGTGTCCCAGAGGCTGTGCAAGAAGGACACCGAGGCCTGGACATACCACCTCTGACAGGAAGTGGGAGAGCCAGTGCCAGGACAGGACAGATGAGGAACATCCACCTCCTGCCCACCTCTGTTCCCCCATGGCAATCTGAAGACCCTATTCCTGGAGCTCATGCTCCCTGGGCCCTGGGAACTCCTCTCTACTCAGACTCCACTCATTCACACCATGACCCACTCACCACACCCCCTCATTCTGCTGGGACCCGTGGCATGTGTGCCCATTGGGGGATCCTGGCTGTGGGGGGGCCGAGGATGCACTGATATGTGAAATGGCATATCCCGCCCTCGTGGTGGTTCTGCTGGGGCTGGGACCCCCAGAGGGGACAGGCGGATGAGAGGGAGGGGCTCCTTCTCTACACCTCTCAGGGGAGTAAGGGTCCAGGAGGGGATGCCCAGTGAGTGTCCCCTCCCACCCTCAGAAACCACCTCCCACCCCCGCTCAGCCAGCGAGAATGGGCAGAGACTAGAGGCCATGCTGAGTCAGGGGCCTTTATTGGGGAGTCTGGACGTGCGGGCAGCAGGCAGAGGGGGCTCGGAGGCCACATGGCAGCCAGCGGGCCAAGGCAGCATTTTCCAAGGCACTGGAGCGGCCACAAGGTGAAAGCCCTGAGCAGTGGAGGCTACGTCCCCCAGAGCAGGATGGGCAAGGTGGACCAAGGATGTGGCCTCAGTGTAGCCACTGCCTCACAGCTCCACCAGCCAGCCTGTCAGCTCCTCTTATGAGACTTGGCGGCTTTCTGCCGGTAGATCTCTGCTGTGAAGGGCCTGTGCGGGGACAGAAGGAGGGGGGAGAGGCTATCAGTTGGTCCACCCAGGCACAAAGTGGACAACCCCCTCCCACAGGAGCCGGGTGGCAGGGGGGCACAAGGATCCCCTTCCTTTCAGGGCTTCGGAGAGCAGAAGGGGGTTGCAGAAGGGGCCGGAGGGGCCAGGAGTGTCCAGAGCAGCATGGCATCCAGGGCAGGGGCTGCCTGACTGTGGGCAGCATCGTGGCGCCTGATCTCCTGCCCTCTCAGGGAACAAGGGAAGCTGAGCACCATGCCCTGGCCTCCATGCCCCAGCTGTGCCCACTCTAAGTGCCCATCTGCTGCTCTGGTCTGTGCCCCTGGCATGGCCTCGCTGATAGCAGCCTGACCCAAGTTCACCCAGGACACCGGGAATGGTCTGTTCTGCCCCCCTACCCCCACCCAGTGACAGCCCACTTACTCCTCATAGAGGACGGCAACCACGTAGACGATGGCCACAATGGCGGTCAGCAGCAGGCCGGTGGGGCTGGCGTGCCTGTGGGAGACACAGGGCCCGGCGGTCAGGAGGTGGGGCTGGGAGGTCCCACTGCCCCCATCTCCCAGCTGGGCCCTGTGTTTGGGGTGGTCTGATTTCTAACTCAGACCCAGGGACGCTGCCCTGCCCCCCAGCTTCGGGGGTAGCACAGGGTGGGGCAGGACTCGAACAGGCCCACGTGCCCAGGCACAGGGCTCAGGGTCCCCAGGAGGCCAAGTGTGACAGCTGGAGGGCAGGCACCCTGGTAGGCTCTCTGGGCAGCAGCCTGGCCCCATGGTGTGAAGGGTGCAGGCATGGAGAAGCCTGAGCCCCAGTTTATTTCTGCTGGGCCCCTGTGGACCACTGGGCCCGACAGCGGGGAAGAAGGGACAGCAGGCCACTGGACATAACTGGAGCCCCTTCTGCCCAGTATGGCTGGGAATCGCATCCCAGGGGCTCTGCCCTCCTTGCTGGTGAGGACGGCCAGCATTGCCATATTGGTCATGCACTGGGGCCAGGCCACCATGCTCCCCCACCCCAGGGCAGCATGATGCAGAAGCTGGGCCTGAGCCCCACCCCAACACTGGTCTGTCTGTCTGGAAGCCTCAAGAGAGGCAGGCAGATGGAGAGACAGCAAGCCCCAGCCTGGCCCCTGGTGCATTCCGTTACACCGTGCCCACTTCCTGTCTGGCCCTCTGCCTGTCGCCAGCTGAGAGACTCCTAAAAGGAGGGAGTCAGCAAAACATGGTCTTCCCTGCCCAGCCTTGCTCGCTGGTCTTGTGTGTTCTGTAGGCCAGACTCCCCCGTCCCCAGGACAGACAGGAACAGAGCCTTCCTCAGGAATAGAAACTCTTCTACTTTCCGAAACACTGTTCTTGCTTGCCCTCATAACAACCCTGTGAGGGGATGATCGTCCCCATCCCGCAGATGAGGAAACTGAGACTCAGAGGGGCCCACATGCAGATCCCAGGCCTGGCCCAGAGCCTAGGGTGCTGCCTGCATGGCAGGATTGGACCCGGTGGTGGTCCTGGGGACAGGGCTCTGCACCATAGGAGGGGTGTCTCGCTCCGCCAGGGGGTTGAGCAGGTGGAGGCCTGGAGAGGGCAGGGAGCCGGGGGCCCTGCCCCCAGTACCCTACGTGGGTCCCAGGCCCTGGCAGCCACAGTGGACACCCCTGGTAGGCTGGGAAAGATGGTGGCCCTGCTTGGTCATATCCTGCAGCCCAGAGTGATGGCCCATCCCTAATGAGCTCTCAGATGAGGTGCTCCCTCTCCTGAGGATAGCCAAGGCCTCAGCATGCCACACCGTGTGGAAGTGTCCTCCCGGAGGGCCTGCCACGTGTCCTTAAGGGGCCTGGCCTGGCACCCTACACCCAGGGCGACCCCTCACTCATCCACCACACTTCCTGAGCACATGCACCCTGGGTAGGAAGGATGTGTTAGCACTGCCCTCAGAGCCCTGGCAATTGCGGGGAACTGGGGGCTGCATAGCAGAGGCAGTGCCCAGACAGGGGTGGCAGAGGAGGGTCCTGGGTGGGCTGAGCATACGCCCAGTGCAGAGTGGGAACTGGTGCATGGGTGTGCTGGGGGACTGTGGCAGCACGAGAGGGTGGAGGCAGGAGGGTGCAGTTTCTCTCTGGCTCATCCTGTTGGTCTCAGGGTAGCAGTGTTCTGAGGAGTGGGTGAGTCTGGAGGTGAGGAGTCTCTGCTCAGAGCCCACCGCCCAAGCCCAGGCAGTGGAGAGGGAGATGGAGAAAAGAGATGGTTTACAGGCCAGCTTCACAGGGCTGGGGACTGTGTGGATGCAGGGCAGGGGAGGAAAGGAACATCCTGTCACTGACATTTCACCATTTGAGATTCATTCCTTTAGTGTCCTCTAAGTTTTTCGGTCTCTG
Source organism: Trichechus manatus latirostris (assembly GCF_000243295.1). Taxonomy (NCBI): domain Eukaryota; kingdom Metazoa; phylum Chordata; class Mammalia; order Sirenia; family Trichechidae; genus Trichechus; species Trichechus manatus. The sequence continues at coordinate 2,735,131 of NW_004444016.1, read as the reverse complement.
GGCGTACCTGTAACATTCTAAGCAAGTGGTTTCCAAATGCTAGATAACAGCAGAACACTTTCTACAAAAAAAAATCCTGTATTATAGAAAGTGGTAGTGCAAATGGTTAACTCTCAGCTGCTAACCGAAAGGTTGGACATTCTAGTCCACCCAAAGGCACCTTGGAAGAAAGGCCTAGAGATCTGCTTCTGAAAAAGCAGCCATTGAAAACCTTATGGAGCACAGTTCTACTCTGACAGACACAGAGTCACCATGAGTCAGAGTTGACTCGATGGTGACTACTGTGGGTGGGGGGTGGTGTGTGTGACTGGATGGGGGGCTTGACTGGACACCCAGGGTCTGCAGCTCTCCCTAGGCCAGGCTCCTTGACCGTGGAGATGGAATCATGTAGGTGCAGCCTGGCCCTGGGGTCATGACCCCTGACCACATGCCTGGCCAGGGCAGGAGGCCGTCAGGAGGCCCACTCCCACAGCACTGGGGTCCCTCCTCTCGGCGGAGGGGGAGGACACTGCATGCGGGGGCACCCACACAGGACTCCCTGGTAGGGCCTGGGAGACCCCTGAGTGTCCCCAGCGCTAAGTTCTAGCACAGGGCTGACAGTACAGCCCCCGGGTCAACAACGGCTTCTGTGTTTTTAAATGGTTAAAAAAAATCAAAAGAACAATATTTCTTGAAACATGAAATGCATATGAAATCCAAATTTCAGACTCCATAAGTGAGCTTGTGTAAGTATGCATCAATCCAGGGTGCTTCCGTGCCACATACGTGGCAGAGCAACAGGGACTGGCCTTGCGGCTGTACAGCCATACCACCAGGCCCTGTCTGAGTTAAGTGGGACATCTTCCTTTTCACCACAGACCAGAGCTTCCTAAGGATGGAAGGCGGAGAGCTACCTGGACCGCCCACCAGACGGGTGGTACTCACATGATGGCCCAGCCCAGGTAGTTGGCAGTGCTGCCCCAGTACATGGGATTGTCCAGGACACTGAACGGGAATGTGGTAACTCTGGCCTCCTTCAGGATCCCGAAGTAATCACCTACGGACAGGGCAGGGCAGGAGGTCACTGGGCCATTACCCATCCAGCCCGCCCAGGAGTTGGCATCCTGAGGGCCCCAGCAGACGTGCCCCGAGCCCTGGCCTACAGGAGGCTCCCGCCACGGGCACCAGACATAGTACAGGCTGGCGCAGGTCCCTCTGAGGGCTCAGGGCCACGAGGGGTGAGGCTGAAGGGTTGCGGGAGGCTGTGAGCCCTTCCACCTGCTTCTCCTCCTGCTGTGGAGCCCCAACTGCATTGGCCTTCTGATTCTTCCCGCCCCTGTGCCTCTGCCCATGCACCTCCCCACTCTGGGTGGCTACTGCCCTTCCTTCCCCCAACTTCTCCTTGGGCTCACGTCACCTCCTCCCCCGGGTCATCTCCTTCCAGAGGTCACTTCCTTCCAGAGGCCCTTCCTGACTAAAAATAAGGCCCCCCTGCTCACCAAGCTATATGGCCTCAGGCAAGTTCCTCTCCCTCTGCCCTCAGTTTCCCACCTGCTCAGGGCCCACCAGCCCCACACCTGTGGGCCCTGGGGTTGGCCAGCAGGTGTGGACAGGCCCTTCCTGCCCAGCCAGGCTCAGACAGTCAGCCCAGCCCTGTGTGCCGGCCCAAGCCCCCAGTACACTGGGGACACTGACCACTCTCGAGTGATGTCCCCCAGCGGCATCCCCCAACGGCCTCAGGGCATTTGGAGGTGGCTGAGGGTGGTTCACAGGCCAGCACATGGGGAAGAGGCCCTCTGTCTGCCCCGCTCCCCTTCCTGCAACCCTGTGACAACAGGGACCAGCAGAGGGAGGAGGCAGGCAATACCTGGACAGCCCTATAGAGGCTGCCCTGCTCACCGGGCCTAGGCCTGACGAGGGGAGTAGGCTTGGAGGGGCACAGTCTACTGTCTAAAGTGGCTCTGGGTTCGAGGCTCAGGTCTGCCGTGAGCTCAGTGCATCCTTGGGCAAGTGTCTCCCTCTCTCAGGGTGTCAATGTCCCCATCTGTCAAACAAAAGGTTGGATTCACTATTTCCACTTTAGCCTAAAATTCTAGGCCCCTGTGACCCATTTCCCTTCCAGGTGACAGGTCAGCTTTGGGGCCTGCCCCCGAGGCCTTAGGGACCGCCCTGCCCACCTCATGCTGTCTCTGGGGCAACATGAGTCTCCTTCACTGCAGGGAACCCACAAGCCAGCTCCCATTAGCAAGAGCAAGAAACAGCTGTCCCTTAGCCCTGAGGACTAAGGCTCTCCCAGACACAGGAGCTTCTGCGAGTGAAGCCAGTGACAGTGTAGGTACCCACAATGCTAGGACCCACATCAGTGAGTTTTCCAGATAATGGAAGCACAATCCTTCCAACACCTAAACCTGCTTCCTGTGGAAGCTCTGGATGGAGAACATTCTAGAATCACCCACACGAACAGAAGCCGCAGGATAGTATATCTCCAGCATGTTCTTCTGTGCCTCGAGATCATTGTTTTAAGCATCATGACTGTGCTAATAGGCTGTGCGGGTTGGGGGTGCTGCGCCAGTACTTTCTAAATGTTCTGGTCTGCTGGGAATGGTTTCTCCGCTTCTTCCCTGGCACCAGCTGTCCCCTCCTCTCAGAAGCCAGCAGCTCCCGCTCCCCCTAAATGCTACCTCTCTTTGCTGTGGGCCATGACAAGGGTGTGGAAAGCAGAACAGCTCAGTTTCAAGTGAGGCCCAGGGCTCATCCCAACAGAGCCTGTGAGCGTGAGGGCTAGCTATTCCAGCTTGGATGCTACCGGAATGTTGAAGACCAAGATGGCAGAGTAAGAAGCTCCATGCTCCCGTCCCCCTATAGAAACATCAAAAAATAGGCAAAAACTGTCAGAGCTAACCTTGTTGGAACTCTGGTGAACATTTGGGGTTCATAGCTGTCAAAACAGCAGGACAGCTTTGTCGTTTTTTGATCATAGCTCAGGTCCCACCCTCATCCCCTTGAAGCCACAGCCATGTTTCCAGCTTGGGATGGTGGTCCCTGTTTCTGAGTGAGCAGAGCGCTTGTCCTGCCCATCTTGGAGGTCAAGGCACTACAAGGGAAATGAGGAGCTAGGAGTCAACAGGGACAAAAGAGGAAAATTAAGACATACAATGGAAAGCTTGGGCCAAGGTCAAAAGCCAGGCAGAGAGTTTCTTTAAGAGACTGTGGCATTCAAAGGCACCCATGTATAATCTGGAGAGCCACAGGCATGCCTAGGGCAGGATGCATACTCAGAAAGACCTGAGGAAATCGTATGCTTTCACCTCAAGCTGATCCCTGGGCTCAGTGCAAGCCTGGCTAAATGTTGAGGAGAGCCCCAGCACACAGCCAGTCTGCAAAGACTGCAAGAGGTGGGGTTCTCCCTCACCCCATTTTTTTCCCTTGTTTTAACTTCTGGCATTCAAGGAAGTCTCTGTCAGAACACTGAATGAACACAAGCTAAAGAAACAGAGTCAATACACACGTCAAAGAATCCAGCCTTGGACTTCTGGGCAACATGGCGCTATAGAAAGAAGCACTACGCCGTCCTGCCACAGCAAAGATCCAAAAAACTAAGTCAAAAAGAGACAAATGTCATTCCTGAAACCCTAAGCATCAAATGAAGAGATATACACTTTCCCACCCCCAACCCTTCTTCATCCCCACTCGGCCTCCTCTGCTTCCTGCAGCCACAGTCTCTTGGCCAGGAAGTACCGGCTTCACCCTGGTGCTGCTTGGATTCCACCAGCCCACACTGGCCGGCTCCCTAAGTGCCATTTGTTGGCTGCTGGTGTTGCTTTTTTCACCTATTTTTTATTTCTTCCTTACCTCTCCTTTCTCTCAAATACCTGGCTCTGTGTGCCATTGCTGCTTCTTCCTGAAAGGCTGTGAAACACCACATGACTGTAAAACTGCTTCCCAGCCCACACCGCCATGGTGGTGGGATCTGCGGGGCTTTTTTCTTTGTTTGTTTGTTCTGTTTTGATTTCTTTTTCTTTTCTCGGCTTGGGAGCCCCTTCTAGCCAGGCAGTACTATGCAGCTTTGAAGCTACTCCCTTACTCTGCGTAGACGTGAAGTGGGATCCCTGGGGGCAATTCTATTTTCTTGTTGTTGTTTTTTTGTTTTTGTTTCTTTGTTTTGGTTTCTTCTCTCTCTTTTTCTCTCTTGTCTTTCTTCATTTCTCAGTTTCTCATCTCTCTATACTTACTTTCTCTTCCTGTCTTCTGAATACCTGGCACTGTGTGACACCTTTACCCCTTCTAGCCAGGCTGTACTTCACGGCCTGGGAGCAACTTATCCAGTCCTCACAGCCACACTGGTGAGATCCCTGGGGGTTTTATTTTTCTAGTTTTATTTATTCAATTTTTTCTTTTACCCTTTTTCTTTTTGTTTTTCTCCATTTCTCAGTCTCTCATCTCTCCACTCCAATGGCAAGCTCCCTTAGCACTCTTTTTTGTTTGTTTGTATGTTTTTGGTTCCTATTCCTCTCTCCTCTCCCTCCTCTTTCCCATGCCCATCTTACCTCCACACATCATAATCTCCCCCCTCCTTACTGCCTACCTGCATAGGGCACTGAACATCACACCATCAAGCAGCACAGGCACAGCCCATCGGAACCTGCCCAGCAGGATTCCCGGCCTGCACTGTCAGCCCTAGTATGTGCCACAAACGACCCATCCCAGCAACTCCCCTTCAGCTGTACCTGCCCTGCTGTACCATACTTGAGCAACTGACCCTGCCCACTGGAGAAGGAAGTGAAAAGTATCATTGTCTATAGAGGAGCAAACAAAAAATAATGCACAGCTCATCTGCTCAGACATAACCAAATAAAACAAACATGCAGGACAAAACAAATCTACAATCAATAAACAAGGAAAATAACTACTGAATGTCCCAAAGGCAGCAGACAAAACATATATAAAAACAGGACAGGATGGTTCCAGTAGGCATCCAAAATAAAACACCAGATGACTTTCCAGTAGAAGAAAAGGCACTAGAACGATCTGATAGGGAATTCAAATCTCTAAAACTCAGAACTATACAAGAGTTGAAGCAAAAAGCAGACAAAAATGAAGACAAATAGACAAATTCATGGAAAATAAAGACAAAAAAATGGAAGAATTCAGGAAAATAATATAGGAACAAAATGCTAAAATAAATTTACAATAGAAATACAAAAACAACAATTAGAAATCCAGAAGATAAACAACAAGATTTCAGAAATGGACAGTATCATAGAAGGGCTGAGGAGCAGGTTTGAAACGATGGAAGACAGAATCAGCAAAACTGAAAACAAACACTAGGATACAACTCTGTTTGAGGAAAAATGAGAAAAAAGAACAAAGAAAAATGAAGAAACTCTGAGAATTATGTGGGATACAATAAAAAATTTGAGAGTGATCGGAGTTCCAGAATGGGGGAGGAAAGTGAAAACACAGGATCATTGAAGAACTGCTGACAGAAAACTTCCCAAGTATCATGAAAGATGAAAACATGACCATCCAAGAAGCTCAATGAACCCCATATAGAATAGACCTCAAAAGAAAATCACCAATGCATATCATTATCACATTCACTAAAACCAAAGACAAAGAATCCTGAGAGCAGCTCGAGAAAAACAAAGTCACATACGGAGGAGAAACAAGACTAAGCTCGGATTATTTGGCAGAAACCATGCAGGCAAGAAGGCAATGGGATTACATATATAAACCTTTGAAAGAAAAAAACTGTCAGCCAAGAATAATATATCCTGCAAAACTCTTCTTCAAATATGATGGTGAAATTAGGTCATTTCCAGATAAACAGAAATTAAGGGACTATGTAAAAACCAAACCAAAC
>NW_004444016.1:2723554-2724771 GCF_000243295.1 Trichechus manatus latirostris | reverse complement strand
CACAACTTGTTCAAGGAAAGGTCATGGAAGCTCCATAGACATATCTAAATTCCCTGAGGGACCGAATTGCTGGGCAGAGAGCTCCGTGGACCATGGTCTTGGGGAACATCTAGCTCAATTGACATAACACAGTTTATAAAGAAAATGTTCTACATTGTACCTTGGTAAGTAGCATCTGGGGTCTTAAAAGCCTGTGAGCAGCCATCTAAGATATTCCACTGGTCTCCTTCAGGAGCAAGGGAGAATGAAGAAAACCAGATACAAACGACTAATGGACCACAACTACCATAGCCTCCACCAGACTGAGTCCAGTACAACTAGATGGTGCTCGGCTACCACCACTGACTGCTCTGACAGGAATCAAAACAGAGGGTCCTGGGGGACCTCATACCATCAAGAAAGCAGAGCCAGGAGCAGAGCGCATCCTCTGGACCGGGGTCCCTGCGCAGACAAGCTCCTAGTCCGGGGGAACACCGAAGAGAAGAAGGCCGACAGAGACAAAAAGCCTTCCCCTGGAGCTGACGCCCTGAATTTGGACTTTTAGCCTACTTGACTGTGAGGAAATAAACTTCTCTTCATTAAAACCATCCGCTTGTGGTATTTCTGTTGTAGCAGCACTAGATAACTAAGACAGAATTTGGTACCGAGAGAGTGGGGTGCTGCTCTAATAGATACCTAAAATGTGGAAGCAGTTTTATAACTGTGAATGGATAGACGTACAGCAATGACAGCAGACCAGCAGCAGCAGAGAACCTACAGCAGCACAGAAGCGGCAGTGGCAGAGAACCAAGAGCAGCAGAACCAGGAGACCAGTGCGAGATGACGCTGGAGCCGACCAACGGAGTGAGAGAGCTGAGTGCCTGTGTGCAGGAGGCTTCCTAGCGGAGTGGGGTGCCTCCAGGCACTTATACCATGGAGCTACAGAGCTTTGGAACACTTGCCCCAGCAGGGCAGATGCGGGCATGAGGCCCAAGGGCCAAGAGGCCACAGGAAACAGAAGCAGAAGCTGAAGAGACAAGGGACACAAGAAGCTGAGCTGCCTCAGTATCAAAAGGTATGGCCATGACCTCAGGGGTTTCAAAGGGTGCAGCAATGGCCTCTGGTGCTTCTAAGGGTGGAGTCGCCACTCAGATGGACTGGGAGAATGGTGTGCCTAAAGCCAAGGGAGCAGAGTTGCTGTCCCAGGGGGCCTGGAAGGCGGAGCTGAAGCCCAGGGC
>NW_004444016.1:2690829-2722681 GCF_000243295.1 Trichechus manatus latirostris | reverse complement strand
GTCCTGGACAGAGCTGGAGAAAAATGTAGAACAAAATTCTAACTCACAAAAAAAGACCAGACTTACTAGCCTGACAGACTGGAGAAACCCCTAGAGTATGGCCCCTGGACACCGTTTTACCTCAGTAATGAAGTCACTCCCAAGGTTCACCCTTCAGCCAAAGATTAGCCCCATAAAACAAAACGAGACTAATGGGGCACAACAGTCTAGGGACAAGGACTAGAAAGCAGGAGGGGACAGGAGAGCTGGTAATAGGGAACCCAAGGTTCAGAAGGGATAGTGTTGACATGTTGTGGGTTTGTTAACCATTGTCATAATATGTGTACTGTTGAATGAGAAACTATTTGTTCTGTAAACCTTCATCTAAAGTACAATTTAAAAAAAAAAAAAGAATCTAGCCTTTACAAAAATAGTTTGGAAAGATCACTAAACCAACAGCTTACTATAGCCTTCAACAATAAAACGGGAAAGGAAAGACCAAAGAAGGAAAGGAGGGAGGCAGGAAGGAATCCAAGCAAACCCTAAGAAAAGTGGGGAGAATCTGATTTCCAGGATTATCACTTTATTAAAACATCCCATTTAAAAATAAATCACAAGACATGCAGAAAAACATGGAAGGCTGTCCCATTCAAAGGAACAAAATAAAGTGACAGAAGCCATCCCTGAGGAAGCCCAGACATTGGACTTACAAGATTTTAAAATAACTCTATTTTTAAATAACTCTATTAAATAACTCTATCAAAGAGCCAAAGGAAAATATGGACAAAGAACTAAAGAAAAGAAAACAATGTATGAACAAAATGGGATTATCAAATAGACGGAAATTACAAAAAGAAACCAAACAGAAATTCTGGAGCAGAAAAGTACAATAACTGAAATAAAAATTGACCAGAGGTGTTCAATAGCAGATTTGAGCTGGAAAATGAAAGAATCAGCAAACTGGAAGATAGGACAATTGAAATTATAGAGTCTAGCACAGAAAGAAAAAAGAATAAAGACAAAATGCATTGATAATTACTAGTAACTGGAATGCAAAAGTTGGAAGCAAAGAAGAAGCAATGGTACTTGAAAAATACGTACTTGGTGACAGGTGCATATGAACTCTGCCAATGCCACAGATTGTATGGTAGAATTCTTGCAAAACCAATGACTTATTCATCAGAAATACATTTTTTTCAACAACACAAACAATGACTATACACATGGACCTTGCCAGATGGATTACACAGGAATCAAATCAACTACATCTGTGGAAAGAGATGATGTAGAAGCTCAATATTATCAGTAAAGGCAAAGACAGGGGCCGACTTTGAAAGAGATCATCAATTGCTCATATGCAAGTTCAAGCTGAAGCTGAGAAAATAACAGCAAGTCAACAAAAGTCAAACTATGACCTTGAATACATCCTGCCTGAATTTAGAGATATTTTTCGTTAGTATTCATATAATCTAAGAAATATTACATTTAAGCAATGTACAACTATATTTATCACACATCATTCTATGATTTAAATTGATAATAAACGTGTATGCATAACAATTATTGATTCTATAACTCTTTGATAACTAAATAGAGAAACCAACAGTTTAAAACACAAAGTTGGGAAATGCTATGTTTCTTTCTTTTTTTTGGTCAACATCCTCTTTAATTCTGTCTATACCCACCCATATGTGCTCAAACGCTCGATTTTACTTTGGTTGTGCTGTGCTCACTACATCCACGTTTGGTGCCACTTTTCCTGTCACCACAAATAACAAGTCTCTACAGTGTAAAGCATACTTTCCCCTCCCCCTCTCCTTACAGAGATATTTAAATAATCCATTTAAAGAACAGATTTGACGCACTGAACACTACTAATGACCGAAGCCCAGAAGAGTTGTGGGATGACATGAAGGACATCATAAATGAAGAACATAAAAGGGCATGAAGAAGACAGAAAAGAAGAAAAGACCAAAATAGATGTCAAAACAGACTCTGAAAACTGCTCTTAAGTGAAGAGTAGCTAAGTGAACAGAAGAAATGATGAAGTATAAGAGCTAAACAGAAGACTTCAAAGGGCAGTTCGAGGAGACAAGGTAAAGTGTCACAATATAATGTGCAAAGACCTGGAGTTAGAAAACCAAAACAGAAGAACACACTTGGCATTTCTCAAGCTGAAAGAACTGAAGAAAAAATTCAAGACTCGAGTTGTAATACTGAAGGATTCTGTGGGGAAAAAATGGAATGACATAGGAAGCATCAAAAGAAGCTGGAAGGAATACACAGTCATTGTACCAAAAAGAATTGATTGGCATTCATTCATTTCAGGAAGTAGCAAATGATCAAGAACTTCTGGTACTGAAGGAAGAAGTTCAAGCTGCACTGAAGGCACTAGTGAAAAACAAGCCTCCAAGGATTGACAGAATACCAACTGAGATGCTTTAACAAATAGATGCAGGACTAGAAGCATTTACTCATGTATGTTAAGAAATTTGGAAGACAGCTACCTGACTAACCAACTGGAAGAGATTCATACTCATGCCCGTTCCAAAGAAAGGCAATCAAACAAAATATGAAAAGATTGAATATCATTATAATATTATATGCTAACAAAATGCTGCTGAGGATAATTCAAAAACAGCTGCAGCCATATATCAATAGGGAACTGCCAGAGGTTCAAGCTGGATTTAGAAGAGAATGTGGAACAAGGGATAGCACTGACGATATTAGATGGATTTTGGCTGAAAGCAGAGAATACTAGAAAAATGTTTACCTGCGTTTTACTGACTATGTTAAGGCTTCAACTATGTGGATAATAACAAATTACAGACAACACTGTGAAGAACAGGAATTCCAGAACATTAATTGTGCTCATGCAGAATCTGTACAGGGATCAACAGGAAGTTTTTCGAACTGAACAAGAGGATACTATATGGTTTAAAATTGGAAAAGGTACATCACAGGATTCTATGCTTTCACCTTACTTATTCAATCTGTATGCTGAACAAATAATCAACAATCTGGACTATATGAAGAAGAACATGGCATCAGGATTGCAGAAAGACTCATTAACAACCTGAGATATGCAGATGATACAACCTTGTTTGCTATATATATATATATATATATATATATATAAAGTGGCTAGGTAGCATTAACTTCCAATTCAATGGAATCAGTGTATATGTGTGTGTGTGTGTAAGTATATATACATAAATACATATATACACACACATACATATACACACACACATATAACAAAACAAAGAAGAAATACTCATAACAATTACAGTCCTCATTTCTACAACTGGTCATGTAGTCATAGCTGGTATGTACAACTATCTTCTTCAACCACCCATTTCCTGTTCCCTTTGCCCTCAGCAAGCACCTCATCTGGCTGTGGTTCTTTGCCTAGCAAACTTTCATTCCTGAAGGGTCTGGGCCATTAGTAGTCATGTCGGAATTGGGTTGCTATAGTTTTTCATTGACTTTAATCACAAGGTATAGTAGTACTAAGTCACCCTAAGGAATCTCCTGCATCTTAGACACACTCTTCTTTACCTCCCTTATGTAATATCAATCTGATTTCCCCTTGATAATCAGGATCAATCATACCAACCAATATGGTAACTTCCTTCTTTGCCTGTTGATCCAAAGGCATAAGGAGCCAAAAGTAGCTGGGTACCATTCTTAACTTCCACTTCAATGGAATCAGTGTTGTTGTCCCCTGAGGAGAGCATTCGTCCCTTTGGAACTAAGACCTCTAGACCCACAGAGCATAGGGTTGCAGGAACAGGAAGCAAAAACTTTGAGAGTGGGTCACTAGACGTAATAGTGAGTGGTACCACTCCCTTTCAAACCCTTGATTCCTGGACCAATGAATCCTAGCTATGGGCCAAACAGCACCATATATTGGATGCTGGTTTAGAGCATATACAGCCTCCTGGAGAACATTGCCCCAAACCTGCAAGGTATTATCACCTAGCTGACACTGTAATTGTGTCTTTAGAAGGCCATTCCATCGTTCTATCAAGCCAGCTGCTTCAGGATGATGTGGAACATGTAAGACCAGTGAATCCCTAAGAATGGACCCATTGCCACACTTCAATTCCTGTGAAGTAAAAGTTCCTTGATCCAAGGCAATGCTGTGTGGGATACCATCATGGTGGATAAGGCATTCTGTGAGTCCACAGATGGTAGTTTTGGCAGAAGCACTGTGTGCAGGGAAGGAAAATCCATATCCAGATTAAGTGTCTATACTGGTAAGAACAAAACGCAGTCCTTTCCATGATGAAAGTGGCACAACGCAATCAACCTGCCACCAGGTTGCTGGCTGATTGCCCTGAGGAGTGGTGGCCATACCGGGGACTCAGTGGTTGTCTCTGCTACTGGCAGACTGGGCACTGAGCAGTGGCTATAACCAAGTCAGCCTTGGCGAGTCAAAGTCCATGTTTTTGACCCCATGCATAACCTCTATCCCTGCCGCCATGGCCACTTTGTTCGTGAGCCCACTGGGCAATGACAGGAGTGGCTGAGGAAAGAGGTTGACTGGTATCCACAGAACACGTCATCCTATCCACTTGACTGTTAAAAATCTTCCTCTGCTGAGGTCACCCTTTGGTGAGCATTCACGTGAGACACAAATATCTTCATTTCTCTGGCCTCTTCAGAGAGATCTAGTCACATACCTCTTCCCCATACCTCCTTGTCACCAATTTTCCAATCATGTTCCTTCCAAGTCCCTGACCATACAACCAAACCATTGACTACAGCCTATGAATCAGTATACAATTGTATATTGGCCATTTCTCCTTCCAAGCAAAAAGAACAACCAGATGAACTGCTCTAAGTTATGCCCACTGGTACAATTTCCCTTTCATGACTGTCCTTCAGGAAGTCCCAGAAAGGAGCTGCAGTGCTGCCGCTGGCCACTTTCAAGTGGTGCCTGCATATCACACAGAACCACCTGTAAACCAGGCATGGGTTTTCTCTTCCTCATGATTGTAAGGAACTCCCCATGAAACCACAGGTGCAGACTGGGAGAGGGAAGGTAATGTGACAGAAGTGGGGACCGTGGTCATTTGAGCCACTTCCTCATGTAACTTACTTGTGCCTTCAGGTCCTGCTCAGGCCAAATCTCATACATAAAAATTTTATTTGATGATGAAGTGCTGCTATGCACTTCCAACTTTATGACTTTGTGGGTCAGACAACACCCAGTTCATGATGGACAGCTCAGGCCATATGGTAACTTCGTATCCATGGTTAAGTGTTCAGTCTGTACTAAGGACCAGTAACAAATCAAAGGCTGCTTCTCAGATGGAAAGCAGTTATCCTCAGAGGGTGGCAGGGCTTCGCTCCAAAATCCTAAAGGTCTGTGCTGTGATTCACGAATACCAAAAAACAACAACAAAACCTATCTCGTTGCCACTGAGTCAATTCCTACTCATAGCGACCCTACAGGACAGAGTAGAACTGCCCCATAGGGTTTCCAACGAGCAGCTGGTGGATTCAAACTGTGAACCTTTAGGCTAGCAGCTGAATTCTTAACCACTGCACCACCAGGGCTCCATGATTCACCAATAGGGGCTTGCCGAAGACTCCAAACAGCATCTCTATCTGCCACTGACACTTCAAGCACCATTGCATCAGCCAGATCAGATGGCCCAAGTGGTACAGCAGCTTGCATGGCAAGCTCTACCTGTTACCAAGCCTTCTCCTGGTCTGGGGCCAAATCAAAACTAGCAGATTTTTCGAGTCATTTGATAAATAGGCCTGTGTAGAACACCCTAATGAGAGGTACGTTGCTTCCAAAATCCAAAGAGGCTCAACATGTCCCACACCACTGGACCCCTAGAAATTTCACTGAGGAGGAAGGTGTCAAATTTTGTTGGGTTAATTTTTCACCCTCTAGCACACAAATAGAGAATGGAAAGAGGGTAGAAAATTAACCTGACAAATTTCAAACACCTTCCACATGAAATTTCTAGGGGTCCAGTGGTGTGAAGCATGTTGAGCTATTCCTTCTAAAGTGAAGGATAAGTTGTTGCATCTGGCCCCTCCACCCTCTAACATACAAATAGGATCCCTGGTGGCACAGTGATTATGTGCTCAGCTGTCAACTGAAAGGTTGGCCATTCAAACCCACCAGCCACTCCGCAGGAGAAAGATGTGGCGGTTTGCTTCCATAAGTACTTATAGGCTTGGGAACACAATGAGGCAGTTCTATTTTGTGCCATAGGATCACTATGAGTCAGAATCAACCTGACAACAACGGGTTTTTTTTGGTTTTTGGTAGCACACAAATGTCTTACGAATAAGTCTAGAGTCCTTGATACTACTTCCTTACTAGGTCCAATCAGCATAATGTCATCAATGTAATGGACCAGTGTGACATCTTGTGAAAGGGAAAGGCGATCAAGGTCCCTGCAGACTAATCAGTGACATAGGACTGGAGAGTTGATACACCCCTGAAGTAGGACAGTGAAGATGTATTGCTGGCCTTGCCAGCTGAAAGCAAACAGGAATCGGAAAAAAGGCATTAATCGGCTAGATCAATAGCTGTGTACCAGGTATCTGGAAATTAATTTGCTCAGGCAAAGAAACCACATCTGGAGCAGCAGCTGCAAGTGGAGTCACCACCTGGTTAAGTTTATAGTAATCCACTGTGATTCTCCACAATCCATCTGGTTTCTACACAGGCCAAATAGGTAAGTTGAGCATCTTTCAAGTCCATGATGGTGGCACTAATCTCTGCAAGACCTCCAGGAATGCTGTACTGCTTTTGGTTTACTATTTTCCTAGATAGGGGCAATTCTAATGGCTTCCACTTAGCCTTTCCTAACATAATAACCCTTATTCACATGTCAGGGAACCAGTGCGGGGGTGCTGACATTGCTGAATATGTCTATTCCAATTATGTATTCTGGAACTAGGGAAATCACTACAGGATGGGTCCAAGGACCAACCGGACCCACTGTGAGATGGATCTGAGCTAAGACTCTATTAATAACCTGACCTCTACATACCCTTACTCTGACTGGTGGGCCACAGTGACATTTTGGGTGGAGTTAGTGTCAGTTCAGAGCCAGCGTCCAGCAATCCCTGAAAAGTCTGATTATTTCCTTTTCCCTAAAGAACAGTCACTCTTGTAAAAGTCCATAGACCCCTTTGGGGAAGGCTGGGAGAAAAGATTAACAGTATAAATTTTTGGCAGCATAGTGGTATCCTTCCTTAAAGGGACCTGGCCTCCCCTTCACTCAAGGGGTTGTGGGTCTGTAAACTCACTCAATTCTGGAAATTGAAAGGCTGTGACTCTCTATTCTGGTGATTCAAGTTAGATTACCATTCCCTTGACCTAGAATTCTTCAGCTTGTATAGATTAAGTAAATATTTAGTAAGTTTCCCATTTATTTCACTTCTAGGAACACCATGACTAATTAGTCAACATGGTAAGCCCATGTGAGTTCAGACTATTCTGATTACTGCTTTGACTCTGCTGTCCACTATAGTAACCATGCTCACCTTGTCTTTCACTATTAAGTACTGCCAAGTGATCCCTGCTACTCCGAGATCTAATCACCCTCATTGTAGTTAGGTGTCTTAATTCCGTTAAGGCAGTTTCCACTGTAATATCTTGACCTACACAGAAGAGCAATCACAGTTGTCTTCAAGGATGCCAGGGCTCCCTTCACAAATTTATTCCTTACAATTGTGGTGAAAGGTGTTTCCTCTGGGCACTTCTGGGGTAGGTGGGTGGGTCCAACATGATAAATCCACTCTAATATCCCAATATTCCTAAGCCTTTGGATACCTTCTACAGTTTACCAAGGCAGTTCTGGTATTTCAATTTCATTTAATGTAGGCCACCTCTTGGTCCACATTTCAATCAACCAACCAAATAAACTATTAGATGCTTTTCTAGCCTCTCAAGCTAAAACACTGAATGAAGAATGTCTGCTTACTTAGTGGACCCATACCAAAAAACTCAGACTGACCTAACTTTATGCTCCTTGCACCATTATTCCACACCCTTACTATCCATTCCTACACACACTCTCCCAGTTTCTGTCTGTATATCTTAAAAAAAAACAAGCAGCTCTTTTGGAGTGTAGCATACCTCCTCTTGAGTCACACTTTGTACTCCACCTCTTGGGGTTCACTAAGACTTTAGTTACAGGTCTAGAAGCAAAACTGGCTGGTGAGGGTGGGTCCTGAAGACATTCAGCAATGTATTGCAAGTATCTGCCTCAGGCAATGCTCAGGCAATACCTCAGGCAAGATTCTTCAGACACAGCTGGGTTAATCTCATCAGATGGGGGTGAAAGAGATGGTTTTACTGGGGAAGGTAGTTTAGCAGACAAAGCTGGAGTAATCTCTTTAGATGGGAGTTAGAGGACTGGTTCTGTTGGCAGGAGTGATTCAAACGAATTTAGGGGCTCAGTGTTCCTAGCTTTCAGATTATCTGCCCATGTGTCCCCATCCCAAGCTTTACAATCCCATTTCTTCCCAATCAATGCCCTCACTTTAATTTCAGACATCATTCGAGGTTGAGAATTCAATTGGCATTGTAATTCAGCCACTCTTAGGATAAGACTCTGAGTTTGGTTCAGCGATATCAGATATTACTACAAGAAATAAGGCTTTCAGGGCACAAATAGCAACTTTCAGAGCTTTTATGTGGTGCTTGAGCTGGGTCTCTGAAGTCCTGAGCTCATCATTTTCTTTATCTACTTTATCTAGCAAATGCAGGGCCTACCAGCCAGCTTCATTATACTTCTCAGTATGACAAAAATGTTGAAGGGTATCAAATACACAACCACCCAGAGCCTTGGTTCTCAAAAATATTTGATCCAATGGTGGTGATATTGTGTCACATCATGCCATGGATTAACTGTGTGCTCTTTACTACTGAAAACTGCCTTTAAGTCTAGCTAGACTTGAAAACTAATTCAGAAAACTCATCCTTAAGATATTATTCCTCTAGAACCACTCTCAGTACCAAATGTCTTAGGCTGGGTTCTCTAGAGGAGCAAAACCCAGTGAAGTGTTTATAAATTATATATATAGAGAGAAATTTACTTCAAGGAAATGGCTCAGGCAATTGTGAGGAAATGGCTCAAATGACCCACCCAACTCTGTGGGTCAGGCAACAGGCTGAAGACTTATGCCGGCTCACGTGGTTGCAGCAGCTGACTAATCCAAACTAACTAACTAGTTATTATGTTAGTCAGGCAGCAGGCCAGAGACTTTTGCAGGCTTACATGCCAAGAACTGGAGGTCAAGCTACAGGAAGAGTGCAGGGTCAAGAAAGAGAGTGAGCTTTGCCAGAATATCCATTTATATACTGTAGGCAGGTCACACCACCAAGGAACTCTCCTTCCAACTAATTGGCTGCTCACATCAGATGACAAAATGGAAGGTGATTACACAGTGTCTACAAAACAAATGAGAATCATAGCCTAGCCAAGTTGACACATAACATTAGCCATCACAGTATTGCATTAGGAAACTCTGCTGCAAAAGGCCTCTTTAAAGTGTTATATAGCAAAGATGTCACTCTGATGACTAAGGTGTGCCTGATCCAAGCCATGGTCTTTTCAAATGCCTCATGTGAAAGCTGGACAATAAGAAAGGAAGACTGAAGAAGAATTGCTGTATTTGAATTGTCGTATTCGTGAAGAATATTGACTATACCATGGACTGCCAGAAGAATGAACAAATCAGTTTTGGAGGAAGTACAACCAAAATGCTCCTTAGTTCATCTTGCCTACTTTGGACATGTCATCAGGAAAGACCCATTGCTAGAAAAGGAGCATCAACGAAACCAAAAGTTGGTTCCTTCTGGTAAAAGTCATGTGATAGATATATTTACTACAACAACAACAAAAGGATAGCTGCTGAGTCCACTTATGTACAACCAAAAACCTCATGGGATTTGGTTCCTTGGTTTGGAGATTTAGGGCCATGGTTTCATGGGACATCGCAGTTAATTGGCCTAATAATGTGTTTAGTGCTTCTGTTCTACCTCCTAATTCCTGGGGTCTTAAAAGCTGGCAAGTGGTCATCCAAGGCACAATAGGGTTCTATTCACCCGGAGCAACAGATGAAGAAGGACAGTCAGGAATAAGAGGAGGAAACAGAATGTGTTGCCATGAGACCAGAAGAACTGGATGGTGCCTGGCCAGCATTACTGAACATTTTGATCAAAGATTCTATAGACGAATCCTAATCAGAAGGGGGAAAGTGCAGAACAGAATTCCAAATTCTCCTGGAATCCAGACTTCCTGGAGCCATGAAGGTTAGATAAACCCCTGAAACTACTGCCCTGAGATAATCTTTAAACCTTAAACTAAAAACACCCTTGAAATCTTAAAACCAAATAATAGTTTAGTTTAACTAGTACAAAACGTCTGCCTTTAGCATTATGCTCTTTTAAGAACTATCTATATGGGTTCAAAGTAACAACAGCAACTTGAAAGATTAGACAGAAACCTTAGGGGGCAATGAGTTTATGTTAAAGAGGGAGGAACAAGTCAGAAAAGGAGGGTGAGAATGGTTGTACAACTTGAAGAATGTAATCAATGTCTCTGAATTGTACAGGTAGAAATGGTTGAATTGGTGTATGTTCTGCTGTGTATATTCTCAACAATAACAAAATAAAATTAAAGAAAAAAACTGGTTCTTTGAAAAGATTAACAAAATTGACAAACCTTTAGGAAAAAAGAAAGAAAATACAACAAAAATCAGAAATGAAGCCACAGTCTGTGACTCCCACACAATGATTGGGTGGGACTATGCAAATAAGGTGTTTGTAGCCCACTGAGGGGATTGGACAGCTTGCTGTTAATGCAAATAAGGTGCAAAGAAACCCTAATGAAGGGATTGGTCTGTTTTGCCATCCTGCTAGGCTTAACAGAAGACACAGAGAGAGCGAGAGGGGAGCTGTAATATGGCAGGCAGTGAGAGATGGTGGCACAGCAGTAAGACGAGCAACAGCAGCATGAGACATTAAGTACCAGGAGACCACTGAGAGAGGGCTGCGGTGGAGCTTGCTGCCTATGAAGCTAGGAGCTTTGTTAACACTTACCCAAGCAGTGCAGAGATAAGGCCAAAAGGCCGCAGAAAGGCCTGCCTGCGGGCATGGCTGAGAAGAAGCTGTCCTGATCGAACAACTGTATCCTGAGTTGTTTCTGATCCTGAGTTGCACCCTGTTACTTTCCTAATAAAACACTTAATTGTAAATATGGTCTGTGAGTTCTGTGAGACATTGCAACAAATTAGGGAACCCAAAGACAAGAGAGAATGTACTGGGGGTGGGGGGGTAGTTGATGTTAGAGATGACGGAGTGGTACAGCAGTTTGGAAAAGTTGGACATTTGGGATATCTTTAACCTCTGCTTCATAGGAACCAGCTTTGTGCTGATCCTTATAAAAGAAATTATTCATTTAGAAGTAGAGACATTACCACCAACCTTACAGAAATAAAAAAGGATCATAAAAGATTACTATGAACAATATATTAATAAATTAGATAACCTAGATGAAACTGACAAATTCCTAGAAACACACAAACTACCTAAATTGACTCCAGAAGAAACAGAAAATTTTAACAGAAAACAACAAGTAAACCCCTGGACAGCCTTTTAGCTCAGTACTGAAGTCACTCCTGAGGTTCACCCTTCAGCCAATGATTAGACAGGCCCATAAAACAAACAATAATTCACGTAGCTCAACCATATATATGAGACTAAATGGGCACACCAGCCTAGGTGCAAAAACGAGAAGGAAGGAGGGGACAGGAAAGCTGGACAGATGGAAATGGGGAACTCAAGGTAAAGAAGTGGAGAGTGTTGACACATCACAGGATTGGCAAACAATGTCACAAAACAGTATGTGTATTAATGGTTTAACGAGAAACTAATTTGCTCTGCAAACCTTCATCTAAAGCACAATAAAAAAATAAAATAATTTGTGGCAGAAGTGACACTGTAAAGGAAAAAGAAAAGAAAACAATGAGCAAAAAGATTGAATCAGTAATCAAAAACATCTTAACAAAGAAAAGTCCAGGACCAGATGGCTTCAGTATGGAATTCTACTAAACATTTAAAGAGTAGCACAAATCCTTCTCAAACTGTTCTGAAAAATAGAAGAGGAGGGAACACTTCCTAACTCATTCTAAGAGGCCAGCATTACCCTGATACCAAAGCCAGACAAAAACACCATAAGAAAACAAAGCTACATACCAATATTCCTTATGAACAGAGATGCAAAAATCCTCAGCAAAATACTAGCAAACAGAATCCAGCACTGTGATGGTTAAGGTTGTGTGTAAAATTGGCTGGGCCACGATTCTCAGTGGTTGGGCAGTTATGTAATGACGTAGTTTGGCAGTTAAGTAATGATGTAATTTGGAAGTTATGCAACAATATAGTTATCCTCCATTTTGTGATATAATGTAATCACCTCCATCATGTGATCTGATGTGATCAGCCAATTAGTTGCAAGAGGCGTTTCCTCAGGGGTGTGGCCTGCATCCAATATATATGGTCACTCTGGCGAAGATCACTGGCTTTTGCTTGCTCTGGATCCTCCATCCAGTTTGTCATCACCTGGCCTCTGGTTCTTAGAACTTGAGCCAGTGGCCTGCTGTACTGCCTGCCAATCTTGGGATCCATTAGCCTCTGCAGTCTGTAGGCCAGCAGCCTGCCGTCTGACCTATCGATCTTGGGTTCGTTAGCCCCTGCAGCTACATGAGTCAGGAGAAGCCTCCAGCCTGATGCCTGACCCATGGACTTGGGACTTGCCAGCCTCTACAACCATGTTAGTCATTTCCTTGAGATAAACCAATCTCTCTCTCTATATATATATATAAATCAATCTCTCTATATATACACACATACACACACACACACACACACACACACACACACACACGCTTCACTGGTTTTATTTATCTAGAGAACTCAGCCTAAGACATACACTATATTAAAGGATTAAACACTATGACCAAGTGGGATTTATTCCAGGAATGCAAGGGTGGTTCAACATAAGAAAATAAATAAATGCAATAAGCCACGTTAATAGCAAAGAATAAGAACCATGTGATCCTCTCAATTGATGAAGAAAAGGCATTTGACAAAGTCCAACACCCTTTCATGATAAAAACACTCCGCAAACTAGGAACAGAAAAGAATGTCCTCAACATGATAAAAGGCATTTATGAAAAACACACAGCTAATGTGGGGATATATGCCATTTAAACATGGCTGCACTATTGACAACTGCAGCCCCCACAGGCCTCTATGCTGCACAGCATGTTGAGACCTGGCTCCAACATGTCGAGACTTATCGGGATGTGTTTTCCCAAACCTATTGTCCCTTTACTGATAAACTTGTTTACCTGAATTCCTTCTCCCTTGCCCACTCCCAAAGCCCATTTGTTGTGTTAATTGCTTTATCGCTTGCTGTATTGACTATAAAATAAACTCCTGGGACTGAAGTGGGGGTCGACTCCTCAGAGTGACCCTCCTGGCCCCACTTCTCTGTAAGAGTTGTGTAGTTGGTTACTGTCTTCGCCGTCCCGATTACCCGATTACCCGATTACCGTCGCCGCTGCGACAAGCTAACATCAAACTCAATGGTGAAAGACTGAAAACTTTCTCCATAAGATCAGAAAGAAGACAAGGATACAAGGATGCAAGCTCTCACCAATGCTATTCATCATTGTATTGAAGTCCTAGCCGAGCAATTAGGCAAGAAAAAGAAATAAAATATATCCAAATCAGGAAGGAAGAAGTTAAACTATCTCTATTAACAGATGACATGATCCTATATATAGAAAATCTCAAAGAATCCACAAGAAAGCTAGAGCTAATAAACGAATTCAGCAAAGTTGGAGGGTACGAGGTCAACACACAAAAATCAGTTGTGTTTCTATACACTGGCAATGATCAATCTGGAAAAGGTTATTAAGGAAACAATTCCATTTACATAGCATCTAAAAGAATAAAGTACCTAGGAATAAATTCAACCAGGGAGGTGAAAAACTTGTACACTGAATGCTATAAAATAATGCTAAAAGAAATTAAATTAGACCTATATAAATGGAAGGATATTCCATGCTCATGGATCAGAGGAAGACTTAATATTATTAAAATGTCAATACTACTCAAAGTGATCTACAGATTCAACACAATCCCTATCAAAATTCCAACAGTTTCTGCAGAAATGGAAAAGTCCTCAAAGTCATACAGAATTGTAAGGGGCCCTGAACAGCCAAAACAATCTTCAAAAACTAGGAAAACTCACACTTCCTGATTTCAAGACTTACTATTAGCTGTTGTTAGCTGCCCTCAAGTCAGTTCCTGACCCCATGCCTGGCCCTGTGCCATCACCATAATCAGTTGTGAATTGAAACATTGTGATCCATAGGGTTCTCGGGGTCTGATTTTCAAAAATAGATCACAAGGCCTTTTTTCCTAGGCTGTCTTAGTCTGGAAGTGCCACTGAAACCTGCTCAGCATCACAGCAGAAGACGTACTATAAAGCTGCAGTAATCAAAACAGTCTGGCACTGGTATAAGGACAGACAAATAGACCAATGGAGTAGAATTGAGAGTCCAGAAATAAACCCATGCATGTATGGCCAATATGGCAGCCACTGTGGAAAACAGTTTGGAAGTTCCTCAAAAAGTTAAACATAGAATTAGTGTATGACCCAGCAATTCTACCTCTGGGTATACACCCAAAAGACTTGAAAGTAGGGATCAAATAGATACTTGTACAGTCATGTTCACAGCAGAATTATTCACATTAGCTAAAAGGTGGAGACAATCCAAGTGTCCAACAGATGAATGGATAAAGCAAATGTGTATATATCCATATAATGTAATATTATTCAACATAAAAGGAAATGAAGTTTCTACCACATGGTTGAACTTTGAAAACATAATGCTAATGTGAAATAACCCACACACAAAAGACAAATATTGTATGATCCCACTTACATAAAATACCTAGAATAGGCAAATGCATATAGAGGCAAAACTAGATTAGCTGTTACCAGGAGCTGGGTCGAGAAGGGAATGGGGAATTATTACTTTAAAAAAGAAGAAGAAAAAAAATGTAAAGCAACCAAACAAAATATCCATTGTAGTTAATTCTCATAGTGCATAATTTCTATATAATTAATAAATTGTTCCTACCTAAAATTAAAAACAAACATGTTGAGGGAGAAAACACAGTGACAGCTGTATCTATTTGGCTTTTGATTGTTGGGACCAAAGACATCTCCCACATGCTATTTGCAATGTACTTGCATAGGAGTAGTTTGAAACTCCATCGCCCTTTGAGAAAAAATACAAGAGTTATCAAATTAAAGTTTTAAAATAAATGAAAATATAAGGAGGCCTCAAATGTATTTTAGTTTAAAAAAAAATTAACTCACATTATGAAATTTAAATCTACATGTTAATATATACGTGGTGAAGAAAACAGAAAGGCCGCCATTGTTGTCGTTGCAGGCCCTCCTCTCCCCAGAACAGTCCGTGTTTGTTGCTGCTCCTTGAGGACAACTGAGCCTCATCTGAGGAAAAAGTAGGGCAGCCGGCTGCCAACGGGGTACAGCGGCAGGAGGAGCTACCGGGAGCTGTGTCACGCCATCGTCCCAGCACGAAGGGTGCAACAGATCTGAGGTGAGGGCCGGAACCACTGGACGAAGCTCTCTTCCCAGGAAGCAGGAAATGGGCTAGAAGAGGCGATGGCACAGAACCCACTTTGAGGCTAACTCACTCAGGGTTACCTACTTCCAAAGGCCACTTGGGCCCCCTTCGGCATTTCTAAGCCACTTCTGCTGGGCATCCTTGGGCTCCTTTCCGACCACCCCCTTCCAGCCCTGACGTGACCAGCCCCCCTTTCCCACCACATCCCCACCCGGTCATTCCACACCTCCACCCTCTCGGTCCCTTCTGCTCCCTAAGCCCTGAATGAAGACGGGCCCTCCCTGCTGGAGGGGTGGTCTGCCTCTGGTCTCCAGCACAGTCTCTCCCCACCTCCAGCAGGAAGCCCCCCTCCACCCCAGGCCCTGGCATCTCTCATTCCTCACCAGCCCCGCAACGTGGGCCACGACCCCTTCCTTGGTCCTCACCTCCATCCCACCCCCTACTCCCCAGCCCACTCTCCCTGTTGCTGGGGAGGGTCTTTCCAAGCCTTTCTGTGGCTCCCCATAGCCCTGGGGATGCAGCCTCAGCTCCTGGCTCAGCCCTCGGCACCTCCAGTCCAGCTCAGCCCCACCACCCCGACTTGTACCCCTTGCCGCAGTCCTGTCACAGCCTGCCGGCCTCCCTCCAACAAGACCCCCGCTTCTGCTCTGCCTATGTAGTTCCTTGGCTCAAGGCCTTTCCTCCTTCCTCCTAGCCCTGTCACCACCTGGTCAGCCACAGTGTTCACATTTCCCTGATTCTTCCCAGGTTCTCTCGGCAGCCCCCTCTTCTAGGAACAGACCCCCCGACAGTTCCTGTCCCACCAGGAGGCACATAGCTGCGTCCCATCCCTGCGCCCCAGCTCCTAACACAGGCCTGGTGTTGGACACACACGGAGCCCTCCCCCTTAACAGTGTGGCCCCCACTGAGGGTAGGGTCCAGTGCTGGGCCCAGGGCAGCCTCCCAGTGTCTGTGGGGTGCAGATACACAGGCCAGGTGGCAGGGAAGGGGAGACTGAGACCCGCGGCAGCCCTGTCTGCCAGCTAAGTCCCATGTGTGGCTTGCTGCCAGGAATGGGTCCCCTCTGCAGAGGCGCCACCCCCTCTGCCCTGTTCTCCAAAGGTCCCTGCTCTCCAAGCCCCCCAGCCCCCAGTAGCTTCTACTCATAGGCTCCCAGGGGTGGGAAGTGACTGACATTATGGGTGGATGGGGGCCCAGCCTGAAATTTCCATATCCCCAGGCAGTGGGAAACAAATACAAGGAATCATATCCCCACCCCTCACCACACCCACCCCAGACCTGCCCCTGCCTTGGGCCCAAACACAGGAATCCGGCCTGGCCAGGCAGCCAGGGCACCAGAAACAGCACTCTCCCTGTGTGCAGTGCAAGCAAGGTCCCAAGGGCCTTCTGAAGGGGAGAAATCACTCAGGGGCCAGTGCTGGGGGGCAGAAGCCCAGTGTCTGGCGCTGGCTGGGACGCCGGAGCCCATCCAGCCCACCCTTGAGGTCTGCCCACAGAAAAGAGTCAGGGGAGGGCAAGAATACCTGGTCCACCAGGGTGGCCGGCCAGCCAGAGGGTCTTACCTAGGAAGGTTCCAGTGAAGCCCAGTGCAGAGAAGCTGGTGAGTACGAACAAGGCACCCACTCCCAGGAGCACCAGGCCCACGCGGTAGGCCCCGGCATTATCCAGGCTCTCCATCTTGGGCTGGCTTAGCATGGCCTGTGTGAAGCTGCAAAGGGGGGGAGGGGGGCGGGACAGAGTGTCACTGCACAGGGAGGAAGCTGCACACTCCTTGCACCCCCTTCCTCTACTGGTGCCCCTGGCCTCAGGCTGGGTGGGTCCTCAGAAGTATCCAGTCCAGGGTCTCAAACTCAAATGCCTGCTGGGCCATGCAAGGTGACAAACACGAGGGGCATGGACTGGAGGGGCCTGAGGCTGCGTGGAGAGCACAGTCCTGCCACCAGGAGATGACAGGAAGCGGTGTAGATCTGTACGACTCTTGGATTTTTCAAGGGAAGCCAGAAATCCTGACTTATATGTGACATGTCCTAAGTTTAAGAAGTAGGCAATTAATTGACAACAATTTAGACTCTGTGCATGTCAGCAGGCAGCTTCAGCCCAAGGGTTGCCAGTTTGCAAACCATGATCCTGTCCACTTTAGCAACTTGTACTGCAGAGGCCGGCAAGGCTTAGAAAATTAGGCACAAGTCCCAGGCAGCATAGCAGGGCCCCTGGTACCTGAGCACCCCACCTAGGAGGGCTGGCCCAGCTGCAGGTAGGGGGAGTTCAAGGTCTGGGCCCTGTGTGGGGGAGTAGCACTGGTCAGCGGAGGCCCTAGGTGCTGTGTGACGGGCACACTCAAAGGAAGGGGACGTGTGTGGGCACAAGTGTTGGCATGTACCACAAACACACATCCTCACTCCCCCACGATCATCACACTCGGAAGAGACATGAAGCTTTTGCTGTCTCATGCGGGACAACCACTTCCTCCAGCCATTTCTGAATATTCACTCTGTACCAGGCACCTCCCTGCCAGAGCAGTGCATGATCCATCCATCTACCCATTCCTCCATCCATCAATCTCTCTTCTACCCATCCACATAGCACCCATCCATTCACCCACTCATCCACCCATCCTTTCATCCATCAGTCTCTTCTTTTTTTTTTCAATTGTTGTGCTTCAAATGAAATTTACAATTCTAGTCTCTCATATAAAAATTTATACATACATTCTTACGTGACCCTAGTTGCTCTCCCTATACTGTGACAGCACACTCCTCCTTTCCACCCTGGATTTTCCCTGTCCATTCATCTAGCTCCTGACCCTCTCTGCCTTCTCATCTCACCTCCAGACATGAGTTGCCCATTTAGTCTCATGTATCTACTTGAACTAAGAAGCACACTCTTCACGAGTATCATTTTATGTCCCATAGTCCAGTCTAATCTTTGACTGAAGAGTTGGCCCTGGGAATGCTTTTAGTTTTGGGCTAACAGAGAGTCTGGGGGCCATGTCTTCCGGGGTCCCTCCAGTCTCAATCAAACCATTTAGTCTGATCTTTTTACTACATTTTGAGTTCTGCACCCTATTTGTCTCCTGCTCCATTAGGGACTCTCTGTTGTGTTTCCTGTCAGGGCGGTCATTGGTGGTAGCCAGGCACCATCTAGTTCTTCTGGTTTCAGGCTGATGAAGTCTCTGGTATATGTGGCCTTTTCTGTCTCTTGGGCTAATACTTTCCTTGTGTCTTTGGTGTTCTTCATTCTCCTTTACTCCAGGAAGGTTGGGACCGATTAATGCATCTTAGATGGCCACTTGCTAGCTTTTAAGACCCCAGATGCCACTCCCCAAAGTAAGATACAGAACATTTTCTTAAAAAACTTTGTTATGCCAATCGACCTAGATGTCCCCTGAAACCATGGTCTCCAGACCCACCTACACATCTATTCATCTTTACATCCCTCATCCATCCTTCCATCCATCCATTGCTAAGTATCTCTGTTCACCAGGCTCTCTGAAGCAGAAAGAATTTACCATCTTTGTTCATTTACTCATTCATTCATTCCATTGGTAAATTCAGATTGTGGTAAAAATTTTTTCCTTAGGCTGAGCTAAAAACTGCCTCCCTGGAACTTTTACGTCAAGTAGACTTTCTCTCTGGGACCTGGCACTGCTTGGCAGATGGGGGTCAGTACATATTTACTGAATGGAGAGAAAGCATATCCCCTGCCTAGTCCCTCATCCCCCTCCCCCCACCAGAGTGAAGAAAGTCGGGGGGGGGCAAGGAGGAAGTGGGAAGGAGGAGGGTGGGCAGGGGCCTGCAGGGTAACCTGTCAAACAGTGGCACACGTGTATCAGGGCAAAGCTGGTCCCTGGTCATGTTGTCCAGACTCAACCCTCCACCCACTGCTGCCCTCCCTGCCCTCTCCTGCAATGCAGGCTCAGGGTCACCCTGCAGCTCCAGGCTGAGCACTGGGATTGGCTCAGGGTCACAGCTGCCAGCTTGGGGCACACTCAGCACTGTGCACGGTTGCCACCCCCATGCTCCACCCCATGCCTTCACCAGACTTTCTCACAAGCCAGCCGCCACCATCTTTTGTACCCACTCAGGGGCGGGGCTCACCTGCAGACACCCAATTCCTTGGCTACCACTGCCTCAGGGACCACCCACAGCAGAGTTTGTGTGTGTACTGTATTTTTATGCAAAGAACACGTGCCATCTACATTTGCTTGCCAACCACACCCTCCCCTACGAGGTATTTTCATAAGCATGCTATGCTAATTTTTTTACAGCAATATGTAAAAAAACTGGCATAGCAGCCCTTATGAAAATACTTCACAGGGAGAGGGCGCAGTTGGCAAACAAATGTAGAAGGCATACACTATTTGTGTAAAAACACAGTACGTGTATATGTGTGAGCATATGTATGTGTGCGTGTAGGTATGTGTATCTGTAAGTAAGTATGTGCATGTATGTATGCATGCATTGCGTGCGTATATGTGTGTATGTACACGTGTGCGTGCATATGTATATCTGTAAGTATGTGTTGCATGTATGTATGCATGCGTTGTGTGTGTATATACATATGTGTATGTGTGTAAGCATGTGTGTAGTGATGGTCAGGCCTCCATGTTCTCATGAGCTGAAGTGACACCCAACTGCCTGGCCTGTGGGCTCTGCCTGCCCACCTGTTCAGCTCTGGCACCTGCTTCTTGCTGCCCCGGCTGACCTCAGTCTGCTCATACCTAGGGCAGTGAGACCTGCCAGGAACCTCTGGCCAGCCCTAGGTTGCTCACAGCCTAGCAAACCCGTCAGGGGAGCACCGGTGGGCAACACAATAGAGGGCAGGTGGGTACTGGCAGAAGAGTGAGATTGAGTTCTGACAAACCTGGTACCCTGGCCTCAGTTTTCTGATCTGTAATCCCTACCCTGTCTCCATGTATGGTGTTGCTGCAAGGGGCAGACCAACTCCTTCCCAAGGTGGCTGACAGTGCCCAGGGGCTGGGCACATGCAAATCACAGACCAGCCCAGGCCCCTCTGCCTGTAGAGCTACAGGAGTGAACCAAGGACTGCAAACTGTGACAGTGGCGTGAAGAAAAAGCACAGGGGCCACAGCATAGAAGGGCATTTACGCTGCGATCTAAAGGGAGAAGTTAGCCAAGGGGGTAGGGCGGCAGAGAGCATTCCAGAAAAAGGACGAGCTGGGTCTGGACACCTTGAAGATGGACAGGGTGCAGGGCAGGGGAGTGGGTGAACGGAGCCTGCACCCGCACCCTGGTGAGGACCCTGGAATTCATTCTCAGGGCATGGGAAGTAGCTGCTGGGGTGGAGGCAGAAGGCCTCATGCACGTGCTGGGCCACCTGGCCGGTCCCTCTGCCAGGAACCGTCCCCATCATCCCAGCAGAAGGCAGGACTGCCTGACCAGGGGTGCATGCAGCAGGCCAAAGGTGAAAAGGACCTTCTGCTCTAATATGCTGC
Organism: Trichechus manatus latirostris; assembly: GCF_000243295.1. Taxonomy (NCBI): domain Eukaryota; kingdom Metazoa; phylum Chordata; class Mammalia; order Sirenia; family Trichechidae; genus Trichechus; species Trichechus manatus. The sequence continues at coordinate 2,701,527 of NW_004444016.1, read as the reverse complement.
AGCCTGGGACTGTGCGTCTCTGGCCCACCTCCTCAAAGGACAGCTCAGTCGGAACACAGATCTGGTCTGGAAGCTGACACGCTTCTCTGACAAAGGCCTGCAGTGTGCCTTGGGTGCCCCAGACTCAACCCTCAGTTGGTCGGTCATGGCCCAGGGCCCCAGGATTTCCCATCAGTGGCTCCAGCCCTGGCCTTGATCCTGGACGCCAGCCCACCCCACTCTACTCAGTCTGGTGAGGCCTCGCACACAGCCTGACTCACCCCTCCTTGTCACCTAAGCCTCACAGCCCCTTCCCCTTTGCTCCTCTTCCCAGAAATCCCCGACACATTTTCACACCCACAGGTCCTTGCCAGTGGCAGCCTCTCGTGGACAACAGCCTTCTCCTCATCAGGCACCTTCCATGGCTCCCCACACTCATAGCCCCAGATGGTGGGGCAGGGCTGGGCAGGCCAGGATACCCTGGTCCTCTTGAGTGAAGTGGGTAGAAGACTTGGGGAGCCCTGAGTCAAGCTGGCAAAGCTGCAGACCTGCTAGCCCATCTCCTCCTCCATGTCCATCACCAGTAGAGAAGGGGGGCCCGGGGTGGGGGCAGGGATTTGCTTGCACTCTCTCACAGGTCAGCTTGATGCCTCCAGAGTGCCCATCCCCCACGCGGGCTCTGCGGGGCACTGGCATTGGAAGGCTTCCCTAGGCCCCACGCCAGCGTGTACAAACTGTGACCACACAGTCTGCTTTACAGGAACCGCGTGGCTCAGCCCGTCAGATGCTCTTTTGTGAGTGCCTAGTGCCTCCATTAAGCCAAGAAAGCACAGTCTGGTCTCCATGTATGATTAATAGAGGACGAGCAGCTCTTTGAGGCCACAGGCTTGGGAACAGAATGAAGTAATAGGGGGCAATTTCCTTCGGAATATTCTGCATTGGGTTGTGGAGGCGGAGAGACGCCCATTCATCTGCCTTGGGTTCTATTTTTAAAACCTGGATTGTGCTTTCCGTTACCAACGTGACTTGAGGCTGTCTGCGCACTGCTCCCTGAAATCCCAGGAGCTCTGGGTGGGGGCAGGAGCATCCACATGTGTGTGTGGCATGATCACGTGCATGACGTGTGTCCCACTATGCCCAGCAGGTGAGCACCACGGAGCCCACACCCCAGGGCGCAGCTGGTCCCTGTATCTGCAACCGACAAGAAGCACACGCCAAACATCAACTAGTCAGGGACTATCTTCACTATTATTGACTTCGTATGTCTTTAAACTCACTCTTTATACCCTTCACCTCACACTAAGCAACAAAAAAAAGCAGTTGCCATTGAGTTGACCCCATGTGTATCAGAGTAGAACTGTACTCCACAGGGTTTCAATGGCTGATTTTTCAGAAGTAGGTCACCAAGCCTTTCTTCTGAGGTGTCTCTGAGTGGACTCAAACCTCCAACCTTTCGGTGAGCAGTTGAGCACATTAACTGTTTGCACCACCTAGGGACTCACACTAAGCAATCCTTCCCATGAAACCGGGCATCTGATGTGTGTGGTTGTTTTTTTCTAAGACACATTTAAACAAATACCTGCTAAAACTCGAAGGTCACCTATGCACCCCTGAAACCCTCAAGGGACTAGAATGCAGGGCTATAAATCTGTACAAATTCTGTGTGCCTTTTCAAAGTGTCACAAAGCCCACTCCAGCCAAGAAGAGTGCTGTCTTCTTCCCCAAATAGGAACCAGCCTGGTTGGGGTAGGAGTCATGCCTTCTCCTGCCCCCATAACCCACGAACAGCGAGGTAGCCTCGCGCCTCACACCCAGGGTCCCCGACATCCTCACCCACGTGAAACAAAGCGATAAGAGCGGTGAGCTCCTCCTACCATGGTCCCTCAGCAGCCCTAAGGGGTCCCTGCCCACCCTCTCCCAGATAAAGGGCCCCAAGGCCCCAGAGCCCCAGAGAGGACAGAGGTCAACCCCAGGGTGGGGCCTCCATCATCTCACCTTGCAGCCACAGGTCCATGGCCCACTTGTCCTTGTAGAGCAGTTGCCCCTCCATCCCGCCCCGGGCCAGCTCCCTACCACCTGGGCTCACCTTGTTGAGATGCAGCCTCTCTCCCACCTCCTGTCCCTTCTCCGGTCCCCCTTTCTTCAGGCCTCTTTTCTCCAGCTGCCACACAGATCCCCACCACCTCCCTGCCCACAGCTCCCTGACCGCACCTTGCACCTATCGGAAGGCAGGTGAGGGTGGCATCCCAGGCATGTAGGGATGAACAGTGTCTGGGGAGGGCCTTCCTCCAGTACCTCCAGCCACCACCACCCCTCCCTCTTGTCTACACATCCAACCAGTTGCCAAATCTTGGGGGTTCTCATCTGCACAGGCCTTTGAATCTGCCCCCAGCTCAGGCCTCAGGCCTCCACCTAGGCTCCTGCCCCAGTCTCCTCCCAAAGCACCCTCCACTTCTGCCATCAGGCGCACCCTGCTAAAACCCAACTCCAGCCAAGGCCCTTCCCCTGGGTGGGCACAGCACCCTACAGCCTGCCCCTCTCCAGCCTCCTCCCTGTATGCCATGCCCCCACTTTCTAAGCTCTAGCCATGCTGGGCCCTTGCCCTTGCGTGAGCCCTTTGCTGGTGTTGTTTCCTTGACTCGATTTCCCTTCCACCATGTGGTAGGCAGAATTCTAAGGCGGCCCCCAAGGGTCCACGTCCTGTACAATCCCCTCCCCTTGAGTTTAGCCATTCCTATGATAGGGTGAAGGTAAAGGGATTTTGCTGAGTAATTAAGGTCCTAATCAGCTGACTTGCTGATTATCTTGGGTGATTATCTTGAGGTCAGAGATGGAAGAAGTCAGAGATGGTACGAAGCAAGAGAAACGCTCTCCTGCTGGCCTTGAAGAAGCAAACTGCCAGGCTACAGAGAGGGCCATGCTGCAGGGAGTGGTGGGTAGTCCCCAGGAGCCGAGGGCTCAGTCCTACAACCCCAAGGAACTGAGTCCTGCCAACTGCAGTGAGTGAGGAACCAGGGCCTCAGTAGAGACGTGGCCCTGGCCAACACCGTGACTGCAGCCTGGTGGAGCCCAAAGCCCAGGACTATGGGAGCCGAGACCAGAAGTATGTGCGGTGTGAAGCAGCAAGTTTGTAGCACTTTGTCATGCATTCACAGACAACTAATACATGTTGCCTCCCAGCCCACAGGAATCTCATTTGCCCATTACAGATCCAACTCCCACACCAGCCTGACCCCAAGACCGAAGGAATGCCTCTTCTCTAGCCACATGTGCCCACCCATGGCCAAGCTGCCACCTGACCTGTCCCACTGCCACCTGAATTACTGTCCTTGTGGCTGCCTCATTGGTGTGGCTGCTCACTTGTCTGTCATTCCATCCTGACCTATGTGGGCAGCAGTCCCCACTGGCACTGGGGACGCAGTGACAGACACAGACGGCCCTGCAGGGACAGAGCCATGAGTGTGCCAATAGTCTCCCCTGCAGCAGAGCCCACAAGCCTGGCTGGCCACGTTGGGACTGTTAGGGAGCCCAGCCATCAGACTCAGCAGGTCTGCTGCCTGCCCCCCAGGGATCAGGACCAGGGGCGGTAAAGAAGGTCGGCTGGACTTACTCCCCACCTCCCCTCAGTCTGCCTCCCCTGGTACCCTGGGCTTGCCCTCCTCCAGACGCCTCCTACCCCAGCCCATGCCTGGTTGCAGCTGGTGGCCAGTCTGAGTCCTCTGCCATCTGAGAGCCCCTCCGGGATAAGGACAAGTGGATTTACTCCCCACCCTAGCACTGACTACGAAGGTCTTTCCCAGCCTGGCTGTACCTGGTGCACCAGGAGCCTCTGGAGACACAGGTGCCGAGGCAGCTGATTCTGAAGGCCCAGGAGCCCTGGTGGCCACATTCTTGACAAGACTCAAGTTATTCTGACGTGTGCTGGCGTAGAGGCTCTGAGGTTTAGGGCTTGACCAGATGATGCCCCTGGTACATTTTCTCCTGTCCAGGTGAAGTGGACTGGGGGAAGGAAGAGCTGGCCCCCTCTCCACACACCCACTCCCCCTCCCACTCCCACACCCTGTAGCCTCTCTGAGCACCCCCTAGCCACCAATGCCCAGCCCAGGCTATGTGTCCCCTGGAAACTGCATTACTTGAGGTCATCAAAGGTTTCCTGGGGCACATGTGCAAGTACAGGAGGTGCCCCCCACCCTTATAGGAGTTCCTTTGGCCCAGGTCATCTGTGGGCAAGGGTCTGCCCTGCTGCAGGACTGACTGTGGCAAGGGCTGGAGGCAACCAAAACAGCCAGTGCAGGTGGTCAGAGTCATCATGGTGACCCGTACCGGGGGTTCTGGGAGGTGGGGATAGAGGACACCTCGCACAGCACTGCTTGGGGAGGATGCAGCACGGCCCACGTACATGCAGGGCCTCCCGGGGCACCCAGACCCAGAACAGAGGCCCCAGAGGGAAAGGGGGCAGAGGGAGGTAGATGCAGCACTGGCCCTGTACCACTTGCACTGCTGGGTCCCTTAACTGCTGTGCTGGTGGCGGGCTCCGCAGAAGAACTGCCAGGCCAGCAGCACTTTTATGGCCTCAGCAGCTGCTCACCCTCACCATGGGGACTGAGCACCCCCCTCTGCCCTTCCATCTAATCCCAGTCCCCACTGATCCAGGCATGCCCCAGTCCCTGCCCCTCTAGGGCCTGCTCGCTCAGGGACACTCCAGGAGTCCCAGGGTGGAGGTGGTAACCATGACAGTGAGCACCCACCAGGTGCTAGGCACTTCTTATATTATCTCTTTTATGCTGCAGAGGAGCTAAGGCATAGGGGGCAGCAGAGCCATGGGGGTTGCTGAAGGTCCTACCCTGCGATGGTTCCCCAGGGTAACCCCGTTCCCCTCTAGCTCTAGATTTCTCACTGCTATGAACCAGGAACGAAGCCTAAGGTAGCCTTGGTGTTTCTGCCACCACCTTTCCCAGGCCTGAACATGCCTGTCTTTGCCCCCGCCAGGCCTTGCCTTCTTCATCTGTAAATGGGCCTCTTCCCTGCTCTGGGAGCCCACCAGCTGTTGATGGGCAGGCCCTGCAGGCCAGCTGAGCTGGGTGACTCCCTGCCACTTCTCCACAAGCCCAAGCTACCCTAAGCAGGCCAAGCTGCAAGCCCCGTCATGTGGTGAAAAAGACCTCCCTCACTCAACCCAGAGCAGGAGCCCTTCCCTCTCCTCTCAGGACCAGGGCCCTGAGATATCTGTCCTGGCCTGGGCAAAGGAAGCCACAAGAAACAGGCAGTCCAAGTGGCCAAGAAGTAAAGACCAGGAGCCTCACTCGGCAGACCCTCCAGACCATACTCCCCTCACCTTACTCTCAGGAAGGCCAAACCCACGGGGATGCAGACGAGGAGAGAGAAGGCCTGGGTCCAAGTTCGAGCTCTGACCCCAGCCAGGTCTCAGTTTGTTAATCTGTGAAATGAGAAGAAGGGCCACCCATGCCTCTCCAACAGGAGCGAAACATGAAAGTGCTTCATCTGCCCCCTATGCCCCCGTGGCATTACAGAGGCTCTCCCTATGCAGGGCCCAGCACCTAGCAGACACTTCTGCTGTCACACCAGCACCAGCTGGGCCCTGTAGGAAGGCAGGGGTCAGGCAGGGCCACGGAGTGGGGAATGCAGGCCACATCTAAAGGAGCAGCATCAGGGTAGACAGCTGTGGGGACCATGGTATCAGGGAACACCTAGCTCAATTGGCATAACACAGTTTATAAAGAAAATGTTCTACATTCTACCTTGGAGAGTAGAGGGTGGGGTCTGAAAAGCCTGTGAGCAGCCATCTAAGATACTCCACTAGTCTCATCCCTTCAGGAGCAAGGGAGAATGAAGAAAACAAGATACAAGGGAAAGACTAGTCCAAAGGACTAATGGACCACAACTACCGCGGCCTCCACCAGACTGAGTCCAGTATAACTAGATGGTGCCCAGCTACCACCACTGACTGCTCTGACTGGGATTAAAACAGACGGTCCCAGACAGAGCTGGAGAAAAATGTAGAACAAAATTCTAACTCACAAAAAAAGAGCAGACTTACTGGCCTGACAGAGACTGGAGAAAGCCTGAGAGTATGGACCCCGGACACCCTTTTAGCTCAGTAATGAAGTCACTCCCAAGGTTCACCCTTCAGCCAAAGATTAGACAGCCCCATAAAACAAAATGAGACTAATGGGGCACAACAGTCCAGGGACAAGGAGAAGAAGGCAGGAGGGGACAGGAAAGCTGGTAATAGGGAACCCACATTTGAGAAGGGAGAGTGCTGACATGTCGTGGGGTTGTTAAACACTGTCATAAAATAATACGTGTACGGTTTGATGAGAAACTATTTGTTCTGCAAACCTTCATCTAAAGTACAATAAAAAAAATAAATTAAAAAAAATAAATAAAGGAGCAGCATCAGACATGCCTCAGTCAAGCTGCTGGAGCATCCAGCCTCGTGTGAGGAGCCAGAAATGGGTTTTCATGCACAGCTCCTCAGCTTTTGACGCACCACAGGCCGAGGGTAAGTAACTGGTCAGTGTGCAGCAGCACTCACTTCTCACAGAAACCCATGGGTGGGTGCTCACTCTGTCTCCCTACAGATGAGAAACTGAGGCTCAGAGGCAGGTGGACTGGGCTCTCCCAGACCTGGATGGTAGCTGGAACCACATTTCTGATGAGGGTTTCCTAAGGAGGGGGAAGAACTGGCCAAAACCAGTGGTCAGTGGGTGGAGCTCCACCTCTAAGACGCGTTCCCGCCAGGGCCTCGGTCCTGCTCTGACACCTCCTGGAGGGAACAACTAAAGCAGTGTGGCTACATGCTGGTGCTGCTCCCTCTGTCCCCCTCCTCCTTGCCGGCCCCAGGCTTAGAGGAGACTTAGTGTTATGTGTCCCCTGCCTGAGGAGGGGCAGCAATCTATGCTCCTCCAGATGCAACGCGCCCCCATCTGGATCAACCCGGTACTGCCAGCATTTGCCAGCCCCTCCTCTCAGGCGCCATGGACTCTTAAACCATGGAAGCTGACTGTACCAGCTGGTGGCAGGCCCAGCCCTGCAGCCCCTGGGTGCGGCTTACCAGTGTGAGCGGACGAGGTTCAGGAGCAGGATGGCGCCGCCCAGTGCATAGCAGGCCAGGTAGGGTGACCCAAAGGCCTTGCTCAGCCTGCGGGTCTTCTGTTCCCATCTCGCAACCTGCATTGTGAAGAGAGAGAACAAGAAGGACACGTGAAATGTTGTTGGGGAGAATCCCGGGATGGGGGTGGGGAGTAAGTCTCCTCTGGGATTCAAGGTCCCACAGTCCCACCTCTGAAGAAGGAGGGCCACATAGAGGCAACTGCTCGGTCAGGGGCATTCCAACACATCCCCACATGGGGCTAGTGGAGGTGGGACATGAATCCCGGTAGGAGCAAACCCTCTAACCAAGAAGCAGAGAGCCGCCCCGGCTAGCATGTGAGTGCACAGGACTGCCAACCACAGGCCCCTCGTGGAACCTGAGCCTTATTGTACCAAGAAGCCCGCAGCAGACAGGGAGAAGGAACAGCTGGAAACATAGAAGCCCTAAGACTCCAATAAGCTCAGCTGCCCAAGAAGGCCCCTGGCACAGGGGCAGCACAAACAAGACTGACAGAGGCCCACAGCCCCCTTGCTCACGCGCCCCGTGGCATGAGGCGGGGCAGGTGGGGGCTCCATGACTTGGTGCTGAGAGCTCAATCCCTCCCCTCCCCCTAGACACTAAAGTCCTGCGGGCTTTCCTGAAGGCTCGACCTTTCACACTTTGAATTCGTAGCCACAGAAGCCTTTTCACTTTTTTTTCCAGAATGTCTACATCCCACAGCTCACAGTGGAGATCACAGAGCTCTGACCAATGTCCTTCTGTCCCCCTGTAGGCTGCTGGTCCCCACCACTCTAAGCCTTTCCCATGCCCCGCTGGGCCTACACTGCAGCACCCGCTGCAGGAACCAAAGGAGGGGAAGAAGAAGGGGAGGATGCAGCCTTGGGCTCTGGAGAGAAGGTGCTGGGAATCAGGGCAGATAGGCTCCAAGTATATGGGCAAGTCACCCACCTGGGCTCCTGCAATGTGAAAAAAAATGTTACCCTCTGTGTGTTTGTATGTCTGTTCCTATCTGCGTGTCTCAGTGTGTGCATCTGTGTGTCCCCATGTGTGTCTGTGGTGGGGGGGAGTGCGTATGCATGTCTGTGTATCTCTGTATGTCTGTGCATATGTATCTGTGTGTGTATCTACGTGTATGTCTGTGTATCTGTATCTGTGTTTGTGTCTGTGTCTGTGTGTGCGGCTGTGTGTCTATGTCTGCGTATGTCTGTGTGTGTGTGCGCGCCATGCATATACACACGTAAACTGGACGGCATCTAACACAGCAGGCCCCATCCGCAGCTGGCTGAGCTGAACTGCATTTGTGTGGTGTGCGGGCTCTGGCACAGAGGCCCTGGCGTTATGTGGCTCTGGACATTCCAGGAGGACTTGGTCCCAGCCTATAGGCCATCAGTCTCCATTATAGCCGACGTAATAACCATGCCTGCTGCCGGGCTTAGCTCCCCAAATGAAATCTGCCTTTCCCCAGCAATCAATTAGCAGGAGAGTGATTAGCTGCTTCAGAGCCAGCCAGTGATGTGACCAAAGGCTATGATGCCACCCTCAGATCTGCTAGGCGGTGGTAGGCTGGGGGAGGGTGGAGACTGAGCTTAAGGGAAGTGAGGTGAGCAGGGGCTCTTGGGGCCATGCCCTCGGTCCCTACCAGTGGTTGGCACTGCTGTCTGATTCCCTTGGAAGGTAACAAAGCCCCTGGCCTGGCTCCAGGCAGGTGGCCTCTGCTGGCCCTCCCTGAGGAAGAGGAGGGACTGAGATCTCAGGGGCTGGGATGCAGGTCAATGTTCAGGGGGTGGGGTCCTGACACACAGTAGTGGTGCCACAGGGCCATGCCCCAGAACCACCTCTTTGGGGCCACTTTGTCCCACTCAGCCAGCCTTCCCAGAGCCTGAGGAGCCGGCACTGTGCACCATGCTGCTGAGGTTCCAGAACCCAATGAACACCAGCCACCCCAGGGAGCAAGCTGAGGAGGCGAGCATGGAGTTAGGCATTTGTGTGTGTGTCTGCAGCACATGGCTAGCAGCAGGGTCTCACTGAGCCTGCAGGGATGTGGGCGCCTGGCTCCAGAGCCCCTGGAGGTCCCAAGAAGACATGCTACCCTCCACTGCAGCCAGACCGCAGGGCAGAAAGTCATGGGGTGACACCCAGATGACTGCGGGCCTAGCAGAGGGCACAGCTGTGAGGCAGATGTGCAGGGCTCCAGTGGGGTGGGGTGCTCAGGCCATGCCCCAGGACAGGACGGCAGGACGAGGGGCCTACCAAGGGCCTGGGACCCTTCTGACACTGAGACATTGACAGTAAGAATAACAACCACCATGGCTTAGCAGTTCCCAGGTGCTCTAACACGCGCTCACTCCTCAGAACAGCCCTGTGGGAGGCTCCATTAACTCCATTCACAGAGATGAAACAGGCCCTCTGTACCCTACCCACAGGAGGCCCTCTCCTCAAAGGGAGGCCCCTCTCCACCCACCCTGAGGGCCTATTTGCTTTTCAAACAAGCTGAGTTTGGCACACCTTGTTCAACTTGGGTGGGATTTTAAGTTACAGCTTTAAAGTCAACTGACTTTTTCTCCTGGTTGACAGGATAGCGCTTTCACAAGGACACTAAGGTCTGAGAAATTACAGAAACATGGAACGGTGTTTCCTGTTGAAGCGTTGTTCCAGGTACAAGTGACACAGCAGACACTCCTCATGTGAGGAGGGGTCGTCACCCCAGCCAGGGCCAGCGTGTGGCCCAGCACCAGACTGGGCGTCAGGAGCCCTGGGGGCCAGCCCGGCTGCCTGGTGCCCACATATGCTTGGGAAACCAGTCTCTCTCTCTAGACCTCAGTTCCATCTGTGACACAGGAAGTCAAAGTCGCTAACATTCCATATTCCTGGGATCATGACTCCTGCGTTCTAGAAATCGTGGCCTGCTTAAGGGGGTTGGTGAACAAGGTGCATGTGGCACATCCATCTGGCGGAATACCACTCAGTGATACAAAGGAATGAGCAGAGCTGGGTCTCAGAAACACGATGCAGAGCAAAAGCACCAGGCACTAAAGGGTACCACCCATCTGGCACACTAGCCACAGTGACTGAGCCCAGGCCACGGAGACTGGGGCAGAAGGCCATGGGGGGTTGGGGACGCAAGGCAGATGGTGAAGGGGCACGAGGGCTTCCTAGGGGGTGCAGATGTTCTATATCTTGATCATGATAGTGGTTACGAAGGCATACACGGTTGTCAAAACTCAAACTTATGCTTAAAATGTGTGCATGTCATTGTACATAAGATACACCTCAGGGGGACATCTAAGTCAACTGGCATAACAAGGTTCATAAAGAAAATGTTCTACATCCTACTTTGGTGAGCAGCATCTGGGGTTTTAAAAACTTGCAAGAGGACTTCCAGCAACATGGCGCTCTAGGCAGAAGCACCACGCCGTCCCTCCACAGCAAAGATCTGAAAAACTAAGCCAAACAGAGAAAACAGCAATCCTGAAATCCTAAACATCAAAGGAAGAGATAAAGAACTCAGCCAAGCACCAAATGGAATAAGAAACTGATAGAGAACAGAGAGCGAGGAGACATACATGGAGAGGTCCCCTATCAGCTAATACAGCACGGATCCACCA
>NW_004444016.1:2687559-2689167 GCF_000243295.1 Trichechus manatus latirostris | reverse complement strand
CAGAACAGGGGGAGAAAACAGAAGACACAAAGAGGATCGCTGAAGAATTGCTGACAGAAAACTTCCCCAATATCATGAAAGATGAAAAGATGACCATCCAAGAAGCTCAACGAACCCCATATAGGATAGACCCCAAAAGAAAATTACCAAGACAAATCATAATCACACTCGCTAAAACCAAAGACAAACAAAAAATCCTGAGAGCAGCTCAAGAAAAACAAAAAGTCACATACAGAGAAGAAACAATAAGACGAAGCTCAGATTATTCAGCAGAAGCCATGCAGGCAAGAAGGCAATGGGATGACATATACAAAACCTTGAAAGAAAAAAATTGCCAGCCAAGATAAATATATCCGGCAAAACTCTCTTTCACATATGATGGTGAAATTAGGTCATTTCCAGATAAACCGAAATTAAGGGACTATGTAAAAACCAAACCAAGCTTACGAGACTTATTAAAGGAAGTCCTTTGATCTGAGAACAAACAATATCAGACCACAGGCTGAATATAGGACACAGGATTTTACTAGCCAGATACAAACCTATGAAATGAACTCTTAAGGACTATGAAAAACCAAAAGAATTACAACAGGGAACCAGAGAGGTTAATCTGTAAATGACAACAGCATCAGAACAATAAAGGGGGAATAAACGGTGTAGGTATAGAACCTTCTAATGGAGAGGAAGTCAAGCGATACCAAGTAATAATAGACTGGTTCAAATCTAGGAACATAATGGTAAATTTCAAATTAACCACAAAGAAAGTTAACAAACATACTCGTCAAAATAAAGAAGAAAAACATAAAGTCTCAGTAAAAACAACACCTATAAAAACAAAAGAAATGAATAAAAAATCCACAAACAAAAGGAACTCAGCACAGGAAAATAAGAGAAACAAAACTGGAGGACATTACGCTGAGTGAAATAAGTCAATCATAAAAGGACAAATATTTTATAAGACCTTTACTGTATGACTCATGTAAAAGTTTACACACAAAAAAACAATCTTGGTTGGTTACAAGGGATGGGAGGAGTTGGGGGGAACTAAATAGATTGGTGGTAACTTTGGTGAAGGGTAAGACAGTATATATTACTGGGGAAGCCAGCATAACCTGTACAAGGAAAGGTCATAGAAGCTCCATAGACACTTTCAAACTCCCTGAGGGACTGAATTGCTGGGCAGAGGGCTGTGAGAACCATGGTCTTGGGAACATCTAGCTCAATTGGCATAACACAGTTTATAAAGTCAATGTTCTACATTCTACCTTGTTGAGTAGTGTCTGGGGTCTGAAAAGTCTATGAGCAGCCATCTAAGATACTCCACTGGTCTCACCCCTTTGGAGGCAAGGGAGGATGAAGAGAACAAGATACAAGGAAAAGATTAGTCCAAAGAACTAATGGACCACAGCTACCATGGCCTCCACCAGACTAAGTCCAGTACCGCTAGAGATGGTGCCTGGCTACCACCACTGACTGCTCTGACAGGGATCACAATAGAGGGTCCTGGACAGAGCTGGAAAAGGATGTAGAACAGAAATCTAACTCACACACACAAAAAAGACCAGATTTACTGGCCTGACAGACTGGAGAAACCCCGAGAGTATGGCC
>NW_004444016.1:2670644-2687235 GCF_000243295.1 Trichechus manatus latirostris | reverse complement strand
AAAAAAAAAAAGAATTATCTATGTGAGATCAAATTGACAACAGCAACTCAAAAGGTTTGATGGGAAGCCTAGGGGACAGTGAGTTGAAGATAATGGTGATGGAATAATTTGGAAAAGGATAGTCAGGATAGCAGCACAACTGGAAGAATGTAATCGATGTCACTGAATTGTTCATGTAGAAACTTTTGAAATGGTGTAACTTTGGCTATGTATGTTTTCACCAAAAAAAAAGGTCCTCAAGGTGGAGAAGGGAGAGTGTTGACATGTCATGGGGGTTGTTAACCAATGTCATAAAACAATATGTGTACTGACTGTTTAATAAAAAACTATTTTTTATGTAAACCTTCATCTAAAGTACAATAAAAAAATTAAAAAAAAAAACTTGGCAAGAGGCCATCTAAGATACATCTACTGGTCCCATCCCATCTGGGGCAAAGGAGAATGAAGAAAACCAAAGACCCAAGGAAAATATTAGCCCAAAGGACTAAGGGACCACATGAACCACAGCCTCCACCAGCCTAAGACTGGAAGAACTAGACGGTGCCCAGCTACCACCACCAACCACTCTGACAGGGAACACAATAGGGAGTTCCAGACAGAGCGGGAAAAAAATGTAGAACAAAATTCAAATTCATAAAAAAAGACCAGGCTTACTGGTCTGACAGACTGCCTGAGACTATGGCCCCTGGACGCCCTGGTAACTCAGAAGTGAAGCCACTCCCAAAGCTCACTTTTCAGACAAAGATTAGACAGGCCTATAAAACAAAGAGTAACACACATGAGAAATGTGCTTCTTAGTTCAATCAAACATACGAGATCAAATAGGCAACTCCTGCCCGAAAGCAAGACAAGAAGGCAGGAAGGGACAGGAAAACGGGATAAATGGACACAGGGAACCCAGGGTGGAAAGGGGGAAAGTATTGCCACATTGCAGGGATTGCAACCAATGTCACAAAACAATTTGTATATAAATTTTGAATGAGAAACTAACTTGCGCTATATACTTTCACCTAAAGCACAATAAAATTATTTTTTTAATTTAAATATGTTTTAAAAAATCAACATGCTTTCCTCACTAACAGTCTAAAAGTCACCTTATTAAATTTTTGTCATATTAAAAAAAAAATACACCTTAATATAGCTCATTAAAAAACCTGCCCAGTCCCTGTTGACAATAAGGAGGGCAGCGGTCATGTAGGCGCCATCACCCCAGACCTTGGGGGGTGGGGGGGCTCTCTCAGTCCCACTGAGTCTCACAGGACTGTCCAAGACTCCAACACCACCCAGGGCCCACACTCCCTCAATGCGCCCATATTCTGCGACTTCGCAAACCAGGAGCCCAAGAAAGCCTAGGACGTGTGGGCCTCTGGACTCCAAACTCATCTCTTCCCATCCAGCCTTCCATTTTCTGGGGCTACAGAGTATCTTTCCAACAACAGCCCTTTCGGGCCACCCTAGCCACACCTGTCCCTTCAACTGGGAATCAGTGGGGTAAGAGATGCACTTTCAGAGCAAGCTGATTACAACTGAAAAGGTGGTAGGGCCTCGTGGGCGGGAAGAGGAGAGAGAGCACCACTGCCTACATGAGCCCTGACGGACCATCTGCTTTCCAGTCGGTTATAGTCTCAAAGGCGACCAATGCATCACAGCCAGCTGTGTGCTGCCACGGACCCCAGATTCATTCTCCTCCCTGCCTGCTGGCCCCACCTCCCCTTCTCCCACAGCCCCAAGCACACTCCACCCACTGAGGGCCGAAGCAGTCAGCAGAGCTCAGCAAGGGGGTTGGCCAGGGCCTGGGGTCCTGGTGACACAGAACACCACCTCAAGGGACAAAAATGGCCGGGCTTTCTGCTGTCACTGCTCCTGGTTTTGCTTGTCTCCTAGGTTTCTAGACTCTCAAAATGGATTCTAACTCATCCCATCTTCCCCTACCCCATGCCCAAATCCCCTCTCCCTAGGTCCACCAGATAAAATACAGGACACAAAGTTACATGGGGATTTCAGGTAAACAATTAATTATTTCTTAGTATAAACTACCCCAAACACTGCACGGACCTTTTTTTAATACTAAAAAACTCATGTATTGTATATCTGAAATTCAAATTTAACCGGGCACCCTGTATTAATTTTTACTTTTTTTATAAATAGCTTTCTTGAGAGATAATTCACATACCACACAATTCACCTGTTTAAAGTATCCAATTCAATGGGTTTTAGGATAGTCACAGAGTTGTGCAGCTATCACCACAATCCATTTTAGAACATTCTCATCACCCTTTAGCAGTTCCCCACCACCACCCCCGCCCCCCAGTTCCTCTCCTCCTAGCCCTCAGACGCCACTCACCCTCTCTCTGTCTCTGTGGATTTGCCTATCTGGACTTTCATATAAATGGAATCATACAATACATGAACTTTTGTGACTGGCTTCTTTCACTCTGCATAATGTTTTTGAGGTTCATCCATGCCATAGTATGTATCAGGGTCTTATGTTTATATTTCCTAAATTCAGCAAGCTGATTTCTCCTACCTCTGACAAAGGGTCACTGGGCTCAGCTCTGGAATGGGCAGATCTCTTCCCAAAAATGCTGACTCATTCTCTCTTTTGCAAACCGCTCCCACTGGCTCTGCATAGGGCGGAGGAGACAGGACACAGGCTGGTAATGTGGAAGGAAAACAGAAGGGCTAGGAAGTTCAGGGACACCTTTATAGCTCCTCTTCCAACAGCTGCATGTCCTTAGGCAAATCACTTGATTGCACCGTACTGCAACTGAGTCAGCAGTAAAAATAGGAAAAATAAAATAATGTCTCCCTTTTCTACCTCACAAAGGAACTGAGTGGTGGAAATGGTTAACGCGCTTGATGCTAAACCCAAAGTTTGGCGGTTTGACTCCACCCAGAGGTGCCTTGAAAGACAGACCTAGCAATCTACTTCTGAGAAATCAGCCATTGAAAACCCTATGTAGACGATTCTGGGAAGATGGTGGAGTTAACAAACCATCATTCTGACCCTTCCCCACAAATACAACAAGAAACACAACAAGGAAATGGTGCTCAGCTTTGAGGGACTCTGAACAGGGGAGAACAGGAAAGCAGCAGGGAACTTTAGATAGGCAAGAATCAATCAATCAACAATGAGTCACATACAGTAGGAAAATCACTTTTCCCACCATCCCTGCACCTCCCCCAGCCACACAGACTGGACCACCGGCAGCTGTGAATTGGGGAAGTAGCCCCAGTAAAAAAAAAAAAAAAAAGCCTGCTTTCCTAACCACCACAACCCTTGCCTGTACAAAGAAACAAGACTCCAAGCTTCAGCTATAAAATCAACAAGGTAAACCTTCCCAACAAACTGTCTAGAGTGTGCCAGCACCTCATCCACCTGGACACTGTTGGCTACAAGCTTATTGTGAATTGCTAAAGAAGGTTCCTAAGGTGCAGTCTGCTACCATAGTCAACATTCTACCTGCCTCCCTGCGCATGCCATAGATCAGGCCTCTAAAACCAGTGGTACAGATCTCCCAGGGAGTTTGGGTCTGTCTGCTCCTCCTTCCAGTTGGTGCTGAGGACTAAGGCTGCAGTGTGTTAGGAGGCAGACGTCTTGACGAGAGGCTGTACTCACAGCCAACAACGTACCAGGGGGACTCTGACAGCAACAAGGCAGACCTCCCTGGAGTTTCCATTTAGAGCATGACAATCCCTCCCCCACCCAGTAACTGTTAGCTCCTGGACTAATATGAACTCCTACAGAAGTTCTTTACAGTGGAGCCAGGAATGGGCTCTCCTAAATGGAGACTGCTCCCCTAACCACCACAGGGCTACTGGGGCTCTGAAAACAACAAGATAGATTTCTCAGAGGTCCTTCTGAGGAGTGCCAGCACCTCTTCCTCTCGAAATGGAGGAAAGTCTGCCTGTGCATGCCCTGAACGCCAGCTCAGATATAAGCAGCCCCCACAGAGCATGGAAGGAAGCCTTGGGCAAAACCAGAGGGCAATAACCAGCCCCAAAGGGTGTAGGTTTTCCTACTGAAAACGTGGTTGCAGAAACAGAGAAGGGAAGGCAATAGTAATCAGAGAGAAAGAACTGTGTCCCCTGGTGGACAGATTGATTAGTGCACAAAATCTCACCTGAGTGCCGGTGCCTGCTGGTGGAAAGACTGACCAGAGCATGCTCTCTGGTGTGTTTGGGAGAAACTGAAAGTTGAAAATCAAGACCTGATACTTTCTAATTCTAATTAAACCAAGAAAGGAGAAAAGAGCTACCATAGAAAGGGACAGGAAACAGTAAACAAAGGCTGAAGGCTCTGCCCACCAAAGAGTTTTTTTGTATAAGGTAGTGTGGGCAAAAACACCAAATACTAGGGAGAACTGAGAAAGATAACACCCTGGAAAATTCTAATGCACCAACAAAAAAAATCACAAGACACAAGACAAAAGAAAAAAGATGGCCCATTCAAATACACATGATGAAGGGAGTGAAAGCACATCTAGAGTAGACAGGATAATGAAAAAAATGGAAGAATACAATAAACAACATTAAAGACAATTAAAGACTTAAGGGAAAACATAGACAAAGAGCTAAAAGAAATAAGAAAAACAATGCAAGAATAAAATGAGGATCTCAAAAAAGATATTGCAACTGAAAGGGACAACAACTGAAATAAGAAACAAAATAGAAGGACTTACCAACGGATTTAATCAGACAGAAGAAAGAATCAGTGAATTAGAGGCTGAAAAGCAACAACAATGGTGGCTCACGAAGTCTGAGCACAGTTTAATGGAATTATGGGACAACAACAAGAGACCTAATATATGCATCATGGGAATTTCAGAAGGAGATGAGAGAGAGAGAAAGGTACAGAGAGAATATTTGAAGAAATAATGAGAGAAAATTTCCCCCAATCTGATAAAGAATATGAATCTACAAATCCAAGAAGTTCAAAGAACCCAAAGTAGGATAAACTCAACAAGAGCTACACCAAGACACATCATAGGCTCTCAAAAAGTAAAGATAAAGAGAGAATCCTGAAAGCAGTGGGAGAGAAGCAAAAAGCCACATACAAAAGATCCACAATAAGATTAAGCAACAATTTCATCTCAGGAACATTGGAGGGCAGAAGGCAACAGAATGATATATTTAAAGTGATGGAAGAAAAAAAAAACTGTCAACCAAAAATACTGTACCCAACAAAATTGTCCTTCAAGAATGAGGGTGAAATTAGAACATTCCTAGAAAAACAGAAGCTGACAAGAGTTCATATCCACCAAACCAGCTCTACAAAAAATACTAATAGGAGTTCTATAGATGGAGGGGGAAAGACTCTAGAAAGTAATTCAAAGCTATACGTGAAAAAAAAAAAAAAAGATCTCTAATAAAGGGAACTCCATGGACAAGTATAAGGGCTAGTAGTAAGTTACTCATGCTAGATAATTCTAACTGCTTTGTCCTTCATGTTTTTTAAAAACAAATATATAAAAAGCAAAGATAAAATTATGTCACGGGGTACTATTACATCTTTAATGTAATAGTGATGTAACAGTGATAACAACAACAATAGAGGGGAGGAAGGGTAAAGCTATAGAATTTCTTGAATGTTACTGAAGTTAAGTTGGTACGAACTTACCCTAGGATGTTATAAATAAACCAAAAACAAAAAAAAATTCTATTGCCGTTGAGTCAATTCCAACTCATAGTGACCCTACAGGACAGAGTAGAACTGCCTCATAGGGCTTCCAGGGAGTGGCTGGTGGATTCGAACCGCCAAACTTTTGGTTAGCAGCCATAGCTCTTAACCACTGTGCCACTAGGGCTCCATGTTATAAATACCAGCTGTTAAATATAATATTCATGGTAACCACGAAGAAAATATCTTTAAAAAAATACAAAAAAGGAAAGGAGAAGGGAACCAAAATGGCTCACTACCATAAACCAACAAAACACAAAAGCAAGCAATAGTAAAGGACAAAGACAAAGAAGGCTTAAGACATCCAAAAAACAAATAAAATGGCGAAAGTAAATGACTTCTTACCAGTAATTACAGTGAATGTAAATGGACTAAATGCTCCAATCAAAGGCAGAGAGTGGCCGAATGGATTTTAAAAAGCATGATCCAATTATATGCTGTTTACAAGAGACACACCTTGGACATACATAGGACCCAAGGACATAGATAGGTTTAAAGTGAAAGGATGGAAAAAAAAATTCCATGCATATAATAACCAAAAGAGACCTGGAGTGACAATCTTAATATCAGACAAAGCAGACATTAAGACAAAATCTGTTAGAAGAGATAAAGACGGACATTATATAGTGATAAAAGGGTCAATTCAACAAGAAGATTTAACCATCATAAATATACATGCATCCAACATTGGGGCAGCTAAATATATAAGGCAAACACTGATAGAGTCGAAAGGAGACACAGATACCACTACAATAATAGTTGGAGACTTCAAGACACCACTTTCAATATTGGACAGAACATCTAGAAAGAATATCAATAAGGAAATGGCAGACCTGAATAACAGTATGAACCAACTAGACTTAACAGACATATATAGCACACTCTACCCAACAACAGCACAATATACAGTCTACTCCAGTACACTTGGATCATTCCCCAAGATAGATCGCATGTTAGTCATAAAGCAAGTCTTGATAAATTTTAAAAGACTGAAAGCATACAGAGTATTTTCTCTGACCACAACAGAGTGAAGCGAGGAATCAATAACAGAAGAAAACTGGAAAATACACAAATATATGGAAATTAAACAACATACTACTAAACTACTAATGAGTCAAGGAACAAATCAAAAGAGAAATCACGAATTTCTTAAGAGTCAAATGAAAATGCAAGTACAACATACCAAAACTTTTGGGATACAGCAAAGGCAGTACTCAGAGCGAAACTTATAGCAATAAATGCCTACATGAAAAAAAACAACAAAGATATCAAATCAACAGCCTAACTCTATAACTTGATGAACTAGAAAGAGAAAAGCAAACTAAGCCTAAACCTACCAGGTGAAAGGAAATAACAAAAATCAGAGCAGAAATATATAAAATTGAAAACAGAAAAAACAAGAGAATTAATAAAACCAGAATATAGTTCTTTGAAAAGATCAATAAAATTGAAAAAACTTTAGCTAGATTGACAAAGCTAAAATAAGAAAATCCACAAATAATCAAAATAAAAAATGCAAGACGGGACGTAAATAAAGAGAATTATCACAGAATATTATGAACAACTGTATGGCAACAAACTGGGTAACCTAGATGAAATGGACAAATTCTTAGAAGCATACAACCTACCCAAACTGACTCAAGAGGAAATAGAAAGTCTCAAGAGACCCATAACAAGTGAAGGGATCAAATCAGTGACCAAAAACCTCTCTCTCAAAAACAAATCCTAGACCAGGTGGCTTCACAGAGGAATTTCACTAAACCTTCAGAGATGAATTGACACAAATTCTGTTTAAACTCTTCCAAAAGACAGAGAAGGAAGGAATACTCCCTAATTCCTTCTAAGAAGCAAACATAACCCTCATACCAAAATCAGACAAAGACACAAGAAAAGAAAACTATAGGCCAATAGCTCTTACGAACATAGATGCAAAAATCCTCAACAAAATACTAGCAAACAGAATCCAAAAGCATATTGAAAGAGTCGTACACCATGACCAAGTGGGATTTATTCTAGAAATGCAGGAATGGTTCAACACTAGAAAATCAATCAATGTAATATATCACATCAATAGAACAAAGGAAAAGAACCACATGATCATCTCTATGGATGTAGAAAAAGCCTTTGAAAAAAATCCAGTACCCTTTCTTGATGAAAGCCCTAAAGAAGATTGGAATAGAAGGGAAATTCCTCAGTATAATTCAGGGCATATATGAAAAGCCAGCAGCCAACATTATACTTAATGGAGAAAGACTGAGAGCCTTCCACTTGAAATCAGAAACAAGACAAGTGTGCCCATTCTCATCACTTCTATCCAATACTGTAGCCAGAGCAATAAGAAGAGAAAAAGAAATAAAAGGTATCCAGACTGGAAAAGAAGAAGTAAAATTATCTCTATCTGCAGATAATATGATCCTAAATACAGAAATTCCCAAAGAGTCCACAAGAAAACTTCTCCTAAAGAGTCCACAAGAAAACTTCTCCTAAAGAGTTCTACAAGAAAACTTCCAGAGATAATAGAGTAATTTTGCAAAGTTGCAGGGTACAAGGTCAACAAACAAAAATCGGTTGGGTTTCTACACGGCAGCAATGAGAAATCTGAAAGGGAAACTGGGGAAACAATTCCATTTATAATAGCATCTAAGAGAATAAAATACCTAGAACTAAATTTAACCAGGCATGTGAAGGACTTATACAATGAAAATTATAAAACACTGCTGAGAGAGATTAAAGAAGACTTAAATAAATGAAAAGATGTTCCATGTTCATGGATTGGAAGACTTGATATTGTTAAGATGTCATAACTACCCAAAGCAATCTATAGATTCAATGCAATCCTGATCAAAATTTAAAATCTGGACAATAAGTCCATGGGCAGGGTTGAGCAACCCCAGTGCCCCTCACCACAGCCCCTGGTCTCCCTATTGCATCCCTAGTCAGTTTCACTCACTTGTGTGAACGGTGGGTCCCGGAGGCCTGGGGTCAAATGAGGGCCCACCATGGGGCTGTGGCCACACATGCCAGGAGCAGAAGCCTCCAGTGGGCGTGGGCAAGCCTCCTGCCTCTGAGGCCTCCAGTCTAAGCCTGACATGCTGTCTGCCATGTGTGCACCAGGCCCGGGCATTGTGCAGACACCTGGTCAGTGTCCACGAGGAGGGTGGATTTTTAAATACCCTATTTGAAGTGAGACAGAGGCTCCTTCATGGTCATGAAATAGTTCACTGCTGAGCACCTACTATAGTTTAAGAGGCAGGATAGTATGGTTAGCGCATGGGTTCTGGGCTCAAATATCAGCTCCTCTACTTACTAGCTGTGTGACCTTGGGCAAGTTATTCCCCCATCTCTTTGCCTCAGTTTCCTCATCTGTAAAATGGAGCTAAGAATATACTATACCTTAGAGAGTTGCTTGAGGATTAAACGAGCTAATGCACATAAAGTGTTTAGGACATACTGTTGGGAGCATGGCAAGCATTCATAGATGGAGGAAGTGGTATTTGTTTTTATTCTGGTGTGGAAAAATGGGTGGGAGTTGAGAGGCATAAAGAAGGCTTGGCTGTTGGCTAGACAGACTGCCGCAAAGCAAATGAAGAAAGTTTGTTATGAAACCAGCGTTCCCAGGGGCGAGGACAGACGGGTCCTCTCTCACACTGGGCACCAGCTTGACCAGCTGTCACTCCACTGAGCTATCTGCTTCTCAGGTCTGACCCCTCCTGCCCTGGCCAGGCCTTTTCTACCTTACAAAAGGGCACACCAGGGGCCACCCACTGGAACCCCGCTTCTCCTCCCTCCCATTTTTGTGACACCACTGGCTAAGTTTCCCAGCCTATAACAGATGCCCCGCACAATCTAGTGTGCAGGCTCTCACCTGAGGACTGTAAACACCCCAAAACTGAAGTGAAAGGCTAAGTGCTTTGGCTGGGAAGGAACCAGAATCTCTATGGGATCTTCAAAGGGGCTCCTCTGCCCCTGTCAGCCATGCCCTCCAACTCTGTCAGGCACTATGGTCCACTCACTGCCCAAGCAGGCACAGGCATGCCCAATCTCTTTCTGTCCCAGTGCCTTTGCCCCAGAGCCTCTGCCTGTTACCCCTGGGCCACCTCCCTCTGCCTACCCTGATCCTACCATCCTTCAAGCTCAGCTCAAGCTCCCCACCTCCACAAGTTGCCCACCTCACCCCAGCCACAACTGGAAACATCTCACATCTCTGAACTACTATCAGACACTTGCCTGATGGATTCTTGACATGGCTTAATAGTTCAGACCACACCCCACAGCTTTGTGCCCCGTGCTGCATCCAGCTGAAGCAGGAGCTCAATAAACAATAGTCTGAAGAAATAAATGAATGGATGGACAGATGAATGAATGAATGGTCACAAGCCTCCCAGGGAACATTGCTGGTGAGTAACTTTCCCTTACCAATCCATGAACATGGGATGTGTTTCCATTTATTGAGGACTTCTTTAATTTTGTGCAACAATGTTTTGTAGTTTTTTGGAGTAGAAGTTATGCACTTCTTTTGTTAAATTTATTCCTAAGTGTTTTATTCTTTTTGGTGGAATTGTTTTCTAAATTTCATTTTCAGATTTTTCATTGCTAGTGTATGAAAATACAATTGATCTTTGTGTACTACTCTTGTCTCCTGCTACACTTCCACCTGTCCTGTAGGGAGCCAAGAAGGACCTGCCCAGTCAGTTCCACCTCAAAGTGGAAAAGGAGACCAAGGGTAGGCTGACCTGCTCTGAAGAGCTAGGAAGGGAGAGGGCATCTGGCTGAGAGCTGAGGAGCATGTAGGGTCCAGAAAGGTGAGGGAGGGGGGTCCAAGGTGCTCAGGGAAACACTGTGTGATGCAACCAGGGCAAACCTTTTCCTCCATCTGTGGGTGACTTTGCGGGTTTTTGCAGATGTAATTAGTTAAGGATCAAGATGCTATCAGTAGAGTTGGCCATAAATCCAATGACTGGTGCCCATGAAGGAGAGCAGATACAGAAACACATAGGGAAGACAACCATGTGAAGACGGAGGCAAGGATGGAAAGGATGCAGCCACAAGCTAAAGAAGGCCAAGGATTGCCGATGGCCACCAGCAGCTGGTAGAGACAAGGAGGACTCTTCCCCAGAGCTTTCAGAGGGAGCATGGCCCCTGTCCACAGATTGATTTCAGACTCCAGGCTTCCAGAACTTTGACAACATAAAACTGTTGTTTGAAACCACCAAGCCTGTGGTACACCATTCCAATGGCCCTAGGAGACTAATTCAGGAATGATGGAGATGTTTGCAATCTTAACTAAGATCACTTCCTGGCTGTACATGCATGCCAAAGCTCATCCAATTATACACTTTAAATATGCACAGTATGTCAATTATTCCTCAATAAAGCTATTTTTAAGTCTAAATTATTATTACTTTTGTTGAATGTGGTAATGTATTGTGGTCATTTATAGGTGAAATGATACAGTATCTGGATTTTCTTTAAAACAGTCCAGCAAAAGAAATGGGAGGGGAAAGGAAGGGGGATGCAGAAGATAGATTCCTTCACATTATCAAACAAGAAACAAGAAGGACATAACTGCAAGATTAATTGCTGGAGCTGGGTAATGGATTCAGTGGCGGGGGGGGGTCATTATACTATTCTAATTTTTTGTATGTTGGAACTTTTGCATAATAATAAGTTAAAAAACAGCTCTGTGGCTTTGGGCAGCCCCTCCGCCACCTCTCTAAGTGTCTGGTCCCTCTCTGTGAGCAGGAGCCAGGGCGCCCCCATCACTCAGGGTGCTACAGGGTCTGGCTCAGTAACAGGAAGAGGCTGCTATTGCTGTGCTCTCAGTATGAAGAGTATGCACCTCAGTGGTCTCACCTGTGGCCAGAGCCTCTCTAGGGCACAGCTTCTTTATCTGTAGAACGAGGGCTGAGGGGATAATAACAGCCACAGAATCACAGTGGCAGCTAACACTTACATGCACTTACTCTGCCAGGTGCTGGCTCAGTGCTTTCATTGTTTTGTAATTTAATCATCACAGAAGCCCTGTGAAGGGCATACAGGAACGCCCTAACTTTACAGAGGGGTCAAGCCGACTTGCCAAGGACACAGGAGTATGTCGTGGGGTCAGTCTTCTGGCTCAGTTAGGACACTGCATACACATTGCCAGCAACACTCCCAGAACCCCCAGCTCCAAGTCTTGCCCAGAAGAGTCTACTGTCCACCAGCTCTGCCATAGCCCCCAGCACCTGCTGACCACCCTCCACCTAAGAGGCCAGCACAGTTGCTGCACCAGAGCAGCCCACAGTCCTCGAAAACCTTCTGGCTTTGGGTGGGCCCTCTCAAGAGCCATGGGGCTGAGCCGAGCAAGAGGGCCAGCTCCCAGATTCCCAGCCTCTAGCATTGGCTCTGTTCTATACACTTAAGCCAAGTTCAAGGCCTGCTCTGCTCATCCTTGGACTACCCGGGAGAAAACTGGCACCTCTGGATCCAAAACACAAGTAGCCAACTTCCAAACCTTTCCTTGGGGGCAAAAGAGACCTGAGGACATGTGTCACCACCACCTGTCGAGAGATTGCTGGAAGACGGAGGATAAAAACAGAACAGACTGCATGTTAATTTATCCATGTCGGAAGGATTCTGCCACCTGGGCACTGCCTCTCATGAGCTTCCTCCCCCAGCCTGGCTCCTATGAGTCAGAGATTGAAGTACTTGGACGGACGAGACACAGCACAAAGCCAGCCTTCCTGGCTCATGGCAGACTCAGCAAGTCACCTCCTTCTCCTTCTCCCTGGACATGCCACCCCTGGGAGCCACAGGGTGCATATCCATCCAGGGGATGCCTGGTGCTTCAAGTCTCCATGGTGGTTTTTTAGATCAATGCTCCCTCCACTGGCTGGAACAGCCAATCGGCCACCAGGAGTGGGAATGGGGCTTGTCCAGCAGGGTCGATTTTTACTTTGAATTGCTGTCATTTATGATGCTGGCTGTCTGCCTCTACATCTCACTCCCTTTGGCTGACAGTGAGGTAGGGACAGAGGCATGGCACAAGGTCCATATTCCCCAAGCCCTTGAGGACACCCACTCTCCCATGGGCTACCCTTAGCCCTTGTAAATCAGGGGAGTAAGCATCCTACATACCCTCTCAACCTGGGGTCTACACTGGAGGCACTGTGCTGCATGCCACGTGCTCCATCTAAGGGGCTGAACACAAGAGGTGGGTGAACTGAGTAGTCTGGGGCTGGACAACATGAATATATTTGGCTCCTTTTCCTTGGGTAGCCCCTCCAAGTTACAAAACCAGGGTCTCTTGAAGGAACCTTAAATGCACACTGCTAAATGGAAAAAGCCAGTCCAAAAAGGCTACACACTGTAGGAATCCAACTCTATGACTTTCTGGAAAAGGTAAAACTATGCAGACAGTGGTTGCCAGGGAGTCAGGGGGAGGGATGAACAGGTGGCGCCCAGGGCACTTTTAGAGAGGTGAAACTAGTCTGTGTTATACTGTAATGGTAGACACGGACATTACGTGTTTGTCAAAACCTCCAGGACTGCACAAAGAGTGAACCCTGATGTACATGATGGACTTCAGTTAATAATGCATCAGTATTGGTTTATCAATTGTAAGAAGTGTACCACCTTAATGCAAGATGTTAATACAGGGAAAACTGTGCAGGGAGAGAGGCCATATACGGGAACTCCCTGTACTTTACGCACAATTTCTCTGTACATGTAAAATTTCTCCAAAAAATAAACATCTAAAACTTCTCCAAAAAATAAACAACAACAAAAAAACCATTGCCATCGAGTAGATTCCGACTCATAGAGACCCTACAGGCCAGGGTAGAACTGCCCCACGGGGTTTCCAAGGAGCGGCTGGTGGACTTGAACTGCCAACCTTTCGGTTAGCAGCCAAGCTCTTAACTACTGCACCACCAGGGCTCCCCTAAAAATAAAGTCTATAAAAAATTTTGGATAACAGAGATAGACATGTCACTGTTATTTACTAAAGTCTAAAGATTTTCCTTCAACTAGGACTAAATTTGTGGTTTATAATAAAAATCTCAACATTAAACAACAACAAAAACCAAAAACCAGGATTTTTAAGCTCCTGTTTACAAAAACTAGTCCCCAAACACTGGGCCAGTCCTGCCTGGTCAGAACAAACAGGAGGGAACCTTGGAGAATAGCTCAGAAGCTGGCACGAGGCTGCCCTGCTCCTGGAGCCCCTGACTCTTGCCTGCTCCCCATGACCAAGGCCCCACACTCATCCTGGCACCTGGCTCCTTTTCTTCCCAGACCACCCACAAGGGCAGATCCTGTCTCTGCAGGTCCCCAGGCCCCACCCCCAGCATGACCTCACCAGAAGGCTGAAGCTCCCCCAACACACCTTGCCCAGTGTGGGTTAAACCTACTGCACTGAAAAGTTTGATTTATTTACAGATTTACACACCGATTTTCAGTTGTAAACAAGACAAATTCCACCTGTACAAAGCCACTGGGAACAGAGCCCACGAGTGACTCCTCAACTGTGATCCAAATACCCAGCGAATAAAGCCGCCCTGGGTCACAGCAGCCTGCGGTAACCTCTCCCTGTGCCGGCCTCCATGGGATCACCGTTTGCACAGCTCATTTCTCAATTAATCACACTCTGCCTTGTGGCCACCTCTCCTCTCACCGATATTTGTCTTTGGGGGTGGGGTTGCAGGGGGAGGGAAGATAAGATACGGAGGGAGAAAGAGGAGGAAAGCCTGGACCACTCATTGTTCCCCGAGGCTCCGTGACTCAAATTCCATGCCCCTTGCCCCTCCGCTCGCAGAATGCTCAGCTGGCGGCCCCAGCCCAGGCTCCCATGGAGCACACAGCCCGTGCAGCCAGGTGCTGGGCTCAAACCCCAACCCACCACTCTCAAGCAGTGTGTCCTGGTACGTATGGCCACTCACTCCTGCTGAGCCTCAGTTACCCCATGTGGATAATCAGAGATGCAGAGGGCACCTGATACAGGCCTGGCAAGGGCACAAGGGGTCTCCCTCTCGCCGCCAGCCCCCGGGTGGCTGTTTGCTGACTGGGAAGCTGGGAAAGTAGAGGCTGGAGAGCTTGGGAGTGTCACAACATGTGACTTCAGTGGGGTCTTGTCCTCACATCCCACCTGCCCCCTCCCCAGGAGAAGATGACAGCAAAGAGGGCAGGAACCTCTCGCTGGTAAATGCCTTCAGGAAGGGGATGGTCTGAGGCAGAGACCTATAGCCTGGCCCATCCTGTTTGACCCACTCTCTGATCTCCACTCTGCCCCTGCCCCCCTTCAGCAATAAGGAAGGGATCCAGAGCCTGGGCCCCAGCCGGGACTGCTGTGGAAGGGCTCAGCCAGCTTGGTTTCCACAGCGTAGAGAGAGGATGGTCAAGGGTGGCCCTCCTCTCCCTCCCTGACAGGAAGCATGAAAGCCCCTGGAAAAGGTGCCCCTTCATCATCTATGTACTCACGTTGGCCACCACTACATGGCTGTCTCCCAAGGGGCCCATGTGGGCAGCAGAGCCCCACACCAAACACATCGCTAACACCATGGTCCTCATGTAAGCAAAGCAAATATGTACCTTTACATCTATTTAATAAATATAGGGAAAAG
Organism: Trichechus manatus latirostris; assembly: GCF_000243295.1. NCBI lineage: Eukaryota > Metazoa > Chordata > Mammalia > Sirenia > Trichechidae > Trichechus > Trichechus manatus. Next base: position 2,671,956 of record NW_004444016.1, on the reverse strand, counting down.
GGAGGGAGAGGTCAGTGCTTTGTCCAATGATTCCCTCTGTGGTTCATTTAAATCTGTGGGCTTTCCTGCTTTATTTAAAGTGTTAGATTTATGCACAGTTTTTCAGGCTTTTTTTTTTTTTTTTTTCCTAACTGTAAATAAAACAAAGCCCATCTGTACAAAGTTACTGGGAAAACAGCCTAGGAATGACGCCCCAGCGATTACCCAAATACAGTGCAAAACATGGTCTACCTTCCTTGGTCAATATTTGTATGGACGTGAACCTGCCTCGGAAAAGAAATCTGAAAGGATGTGGTAAGCGGTTGTCTGGATATGTGGGGCTTTGGCCAGCGCTGGGCACAGGCTTCCGAGCTGGCTTTTTATGGGCACCACAGTGGGGCAGCCACCAGAACACACTCATCCTCATTGACACCAGCAATGCACGGCCACCAGCACCTACAGTCAGCCAGCATGTTTGTTTTTCTGGAAAAAGAATCACTTACTTTAAACAGTAGGATTGTTTGAAATATTTTTTACGTCAGGTCTATTGAGGTAAGATTGAGATACAATAAAAATGTCACATAACCACCACTATAGTCAAGACAGAGAATGCTTCCATCGCCCTAAAATGTCCCTCTGTGCCTCTCTGCAGTCAGTTCCCTCCCCACACCAGAGCCTCTGGGAGCCACTGCTCTGATTTCTCTCCCAAAATCATGCCTTTCCCAGGTCACGTGGATGGAGTCACACAGCATGTGCCTTCTGAGTCTGGCCTCTTCAGTCTGCACAATGCCTCTGAGATCCAGGCATATGGCTGCATGGATCAGAGGTTCCAGCCTTTTCACTGCTGAGTAGTATTCTGCTGTGTGGATGGACTAGTTTGTGTATCCATTCCCCAGCCTCACTGGATTATCTAGAGCCAACCTGAACAATCTGGACTGTTTACAAGTTTTGCCTATTATGAATACAGCTTCTATAAACATCTGCTTACAAATTTTATGTGGACATAAATTTCTATTTCTCCTGAGTAAGTAATGTAAAGTGGGATTGCTGGGTTGTATGTTAAGTGTGTATTTAACTTTATAAGAAACTGCCACACTGTTTTCTACGGTGGCCGTATGGTAGGAGCCAGCTCTCCCGTATTTTATGATATTTATGAGCCTCACGAGATCACAGCCCAGGAGAGCCAAGACCTTCGTTTTGGAGTTGAGGAATGTAGTTTCAGGGGCTTAGGAACCATGCCTAAGGTCACACCATTAAGAAGCGGCAGAGCAGAGTTCCGGCAAAATGATGCTCTAGGCAGAAGCACCATGCCGTCCCTCCACAGCAAAGATCC
>NW_004444016.1:2655703-2662231 GCF_000243295.1 Trichechus manatus latirostris | reverse complement strand
TATCTTTGGCTATGTGTATTTTCACCAAAAAAAAAGGGGTTGAGAAGTTAGAGGGTTAGTATGTTGTGGGGTTGTTAACCAATGTCATAAAACACCATGTGTACTACTGTTTCATGAGAAACTATTTGTTCTGTAAGCCTTCACCTGAAGTACAATAAAATATATTAAAAAAAAAAAAAGAGAAGTGGCAGAGTAAAAACAACCCAGATGTCCATCAACTGGCAAACCACATATTGTTTATGTGGTCCAGCCACACAATGGAATATTACTCAGCCATAAAGAGAAATGAAGTTCTGATCCATGCTATGACATGGATGAACCTTAAAAACATGCTGAGTGACAGAAGTTAGACGCAAAAGGACAAATATAGTATGATCCCACTTAGATGAAATATCTAGAATAGCCAAATGCATACAGACCAAAGTTCATTAGTGGTTGCCACCCAGGGGTGGAAGGGAGGGGAAAACAGGGATGCATTTTGTAGGCGACACTGAGTTTCTGTTAAGGATGCTGGGAAAATTTGGAAATGGATAGTGGTGGGAGCAGCCAGCCCAGTAGCTGGTGGGCAGAGGAAGGGGATGCTCCATGGGGTTTTCAATGGCTGTGATCTTTTAGAAGTAGATGGTCAGGCCTTTCTTCTAAGGTACCTCTGGAACGACTCGAACCTCCAACCTTTCCATTAGCAGCCAAGCATGTTGACCACTTGGACCACCAACGGACTCCAGACAACTCCTAGGCTTCTCTAAAGTCCTGTCAGGAAGACAGCATCACCCACATTGATGGAGAGGCAAGTGACTTCTCAAAGTTGCCCATAAGTCTGCTGAAGAGCCCAGTCCAGAGCCCAGCTCTTCTCTCTGCCAGTGTCACTCCTTTCTGCCAGTGTCTCGCTACCTGGGAATAAGGTATACCCCAGAGCACACCCACAGCTCCCCTGGGCGCCCAAGGCGGAGGCTCCCATGGTCCTGCCTCATAGCTGGAGCTGACACCCACCCAGCCAAGCAAGGCTAGCTGCCCCGGGGGACCTGCACACGTGAGAGGAGGCTCTTCGGCCCCAGACAAGCTAGGCCACAGAGCAGCAGGTGTTGTGGCGGGTCAGACACTGCTGCCACAGGGGCTCATCCCCAGGATCTGGTCACCAGCAGTGCTGCACCTCTGCAGAAGAAGGTCACCTGGCCTGAGGGTGCTGCACGGGGGAAGTGACCACTGGCAGGGTTTCTCAAGGTCTCCAATGATAAACATGCACTGTGCATTTTTCAAGTGAGGACCTGAGGCTCGGAGGGGTGAAGCAACGGGCCCAAGAACACACAGCTCTCTAGAGCCGGGCAGGATTGGTACCCAGGGCATCCTGTGGCCAGGCATCCCGTGGCACCTTGGGCTGCCCAGAGAAGAACCTGGCTCCAAAGCCTGCCCAGCGTCACATGTCAAGGTCACCCTGGGGCAGCAAAGCCCCTTGAATATTAGCATCTCAGCCAGAAGGTGCAGCTAATCTTGTTGTTCTTCATGACAAAGGCTGCGCTGAGGAAAGTGCTTTGCCTAATTAAGCTCCCTCATAGTTAATCCAGAAAAGGGGGACTGATCTTCCTGGACTGGCATGACACAGCCAGCAGGCCCCTGGCCTGGGACAGAGAGGATCTGTTCAGATAACCCGGGTGGGTGCCCGCAGCAAGCTGGCCTCACCTTGCAGGCCCTCCAGGCCAATGCCATCACTTCCCCAAGGATACCATCTCTGGCTGATCGTGAGTTGAAGGACCAACATCCCTAGGGAGAGCATGGTTGCCCCGTAGCAGGGACATGGCAGACTGGGGCGCAGGGCCTACTCACTCTGGAGGGATCGCCTTTCCGGGAAGAAAGAGGAGAAAATGTCTCGAACCTCCCAGTAATAACAGTGGGAACGGTCCTAGCATTTACATGGTCTCTTTTGAGGCCTTTTCATATTCACAACTCCATTCAGTCCTCACTTGGGCATGGAGAGGTAGCAGGTTGAGCGTGATCCTCAGTTTACAGACAAGGAACCCAACGTGGCAGGGCTCAGGTGTGATGAAGGCCCCACCCCAGCTCTGAGCCTAGCCCCCGCCTGCACAGCCTGGGGTTCCCCTGCACTGCCTCATGTCCCTCAGCCTCATGCATCAGTTGCTGGGGAGTGCAGGGCCTGGGGACTACCAAGGACCACTCCACAGGTTGAGAGCGGGTGATGTTTCCATTCTCTGAGAAGCTGCTCCCATCTCGAGCACCCTGAAGTAGGCTCACTCTCTCCCTCTGCAGCTGTCATTCCTCAGCAGCTGGATCACTCAGGAGACCAAGTGTGCCCAAAGGCCAGGAGCACCAGCAGGGGCAGTAGGGACGAAGGAGGTGAGCTACGCTCCAAACTGCAGAGAGGAAAATAAAAAGGTTGAGTCCTGGGGGAAACCTGATCCCCTCGCAGAGGGGTGTGAGTGTCCCTGAGGGTGCTCATGACAGCAGGGGCTGGGACAGCATGCCACTGGGCACAGGAACTCTCTCTTCTCACCGGGTACAGCTTGGATTCAAAATACCGTGTTCTGTGCTAATTGTCCCCCACCCCTACCCCCACCCCCTGCATGCTGGAACATTTCCCGTGGTCCTCGAGAACAGGAACATCTGTGGCCAAAAGGGGGGTAATGAGACAGAACAGCCTGATCCTCAGCTGCTGCAGGGTCTGCTGTGGTTTGGTGTTTGGGGATGATCCTGTGTGACTTCTCCGCGCCACTGAGCAAGAAGGGTTTAAACGGGAGCCCTACTTTGTCTTTGAGGTACAGAACTTAGGGTTCCCGTGGCACTCGGGGTCAGAGTCATATGCACACACCCCACCGGGATAGTCTGGTTCAGGACCTGGGGGCTTGGGTCTTTGCAGACATGCTCCTCACCCTGCAGATCCCTGCCACAGTCACACCCAGACCTGCCCTTTGGCCTATCAATTCTAAGCCCAGAAATAGATCCTAGGTATATCTGCCCATGTGTGCAAATAAGTAGTCTAAGGAGTCCCTGCGTGGTGCAAACGGTTAACATGCTCAGCTGCTAATGGAAAGGTCGGAAGTTCGAGTCCACCTAGAAGCACCCCAGAAGAAAGGCCTGGCCAACTACTTCCAAAAGATCACAACCACTGGAAACCCCATGGAGACCCAGCAATTTCACTCCTAGGTATATACCCAAAAGAGCTGAAAGCAGAGACTCAGAAAGAGACACCAATGTTTACTGCAGCATTATTCACAATAGCCAAAAGGTGAAAACAACCTAAATGCCCATCAGCAGATGAATGGATAAACGAAATGTGGTACAGACATACAATGGAATACTACTCAACCAGTAGAAGAAATGAAATCTTGATACATGCTACAGTATGGATGGAACTTGAAGACATTATGCTATATAAAAAGACAAGAAAAGGCAAATGTATAGAGACCAAAGTTTATTAGTGGTTACCAAGGGTGGGAGGGAGGGGGAAAAGGAAGTTAATGGTAATGGAGAAATTCCATTAAGGGTATTGCACAGCTGATTATTCTAACTGCTGTCAATAAGTTGTACACCTGTAAAAAGTTGAATTGGCAAAAGTTCTATAGTAGATATATTTACAATACTGACAAAAAAGAAAGAGTAGCTGCTGAGGCTGCTTATGTACAACCAAACACCTCATGGGATATGGTTCCTTGGTTTGGAGGTTTAGGGTCATGGTTTCATGGGACATTCCAGTTAACTGGCCTAATAATGCATTTAGTGCTCTTGTTCTACCTCCTAGTTCCTTGCATAGTGCCTGAAGTCTTAAAAGCTTGCCAGCAGCCATCCAAGGCACAATTGGTCTCTATTCGCCTGCAGGAACAAAGTAAGGAGTACAGTCAGGAATAGGAGGAGGATATGGAATGTGTGGCTAATTGCCTCCACGAACAACTACCTCCTTTGTCATGAGACCAGAAGAACTTGATGGTGCCCAGCTACCATTACTGAACATTTTGATCTAAGATTCCATAGAAGAATACTGATCAAAAGGGGTAAAACGTACAACAGAATTTCAACTTCTCATGGACTCCAGACTTCCTGGATCCATGAAGTCTGGATGAACCCCTAAAATGATTGCCCTGAGATAATCTTTAAACCTTAAACCAAAAAAATCCCCTGATGTCATCTTAAAACCAAACAATAGGAGGCGGGGCAAACATGGCAAAGTAGTCAAGACGCTTCCTGTGGTCCCTCTTATAACAAAGACCTGAAAAAACAAGTGAATCAATTACATATGACAATCTAGGAGCACTGAACATCAAAGGCAAAGTTGAGGAATCGGACTGAGTGGCAGGGGGAGGGAGAGACAGTTCGGAAGCAGCAAGGAGTTGCCAGACCTGACCTGGAGGGAACCAGCACCCTGCAGGCCAGATCGGCTGGCGTGCACGGTGAGGCAAGCAGTGGCGTTTCGGATGCGTTTTCCACATCAGGAAAGACCAAACGGCAGAGAGACTACTGAAGCCTCCAGAACCAGTGAAAAGTGGCACTCAATCGGCAAAAGGTAAGTACATGTGTCTAACCCACCGCACAGATCAAAAAACACCCCTTTTGGGAAGAACCTCTCTCCCATTTACCTGCCTCCTCCCCACTCTGCACCAGGTCCCAGGCCAGGTTCAGCAATAGCCACCTCCCCTGGGCTGAAAGTAGGTCCCATCACACGCCCTGAGCCATTCTCCCAGCCTTGGAGAGGGAACATATCAACAAACAGGAAAAAATAATCCGCCAGCATCCCTAAGCCAGGAATTCAGGGTAGGCACAGCTCCTTTGCCTAGGCACAGACATAACGGGTCCACAGACTTTGAACGCCATTCACCCCTGCATAGGCCTGTGTAAGCCCATTTCAACAGCATAGGCCCTCATTAGCACAATACAACAGGGTACAGACCTGAAGCCTAACTTCAACTGTATCAGCTATATAGTGGAGTGGCAGGTTCATGACATTTGACACTGCTCCGCCCATTAAGCAGGGTCCTCACCTCTGCACATCAGGGGCCTGAGGACTGGTGGCTCCACCCATGCCACCTAGCCACCTGCGACAGGGGTCCAAGAATAAGTGGTATCTCCCAGACCTTACAGCCAACAGCATTTGTTGCCCATAGATCGGCTGTAAAACCTGCCCACCTACAAACTCTAGGAAACAGTGACATGCTTTCCTCCCAGACACTCAGGGGCAGCCGTCAGCCCCCTGCCTTGCTCAGCGCATGACCCCCACTGCAGCCAGATACCTGTGCCTACTCCAATCACCCCTGCTCATCTAGGACTGTAGGTGACAGCCTGCACCACACACTTGGTGACCCACTACCTAGACACCTGAGCTGAATCCATACAAGAAAAGTAAACAGACTCCTGGGCTCACATACCTAGTGACAGATCTAACCACCTGGTGACAGGACTTTAGAGCTTCAAAGGCACCAATAATCAAACTAGCTCACACGATCAGCCTATTTGAACATACCAAAACAAAACAAAACAAGAAGCTAAGACACAGTAAGCAAACATAAAATAAATATAATAACTTATTGATGGCTCAGAGACAACAGTAAATATCAAATCACATAAAGAGGCAGACCATGATGGCTTCAACAAGCTCCCAAAATAATCAAGAAATCTTCCAGAGGAAGAGAACTTCTTGGAATTACGACATGTAGAATACTAAAGATTAATATACAGAACTTTTCAAGAGATCAGGAAGGAGATCACGCAAAAAGCAGAACAAGCCAAGAAACACACAGACAAAGCAATAGAGGAAAACATAAGAAGATCAGAAAAGAGTATAATGACAAATTTAACAGGCTGCAAGAATCCATAGACAGACAGCAAACAGAAATCCAGACGATTAACAATAAAATTCCAGAATTAGACAACTCAATAGAAACTCATAGGAGCAGAACTGAGGCAATGGAAGTCAGAATTAGTGAGACTGAAGATAAAGTACCTGACAGCAACTTATTTGAGGAAAAATCAGACAAAAGAATTTTAAAAATAAAGAAACCCTAAGAATTACGTGGGACTCTAACCTACGAGTGACTGGAGTTCCAGAACAGGAAGGGATAACAGAAAATACAAAGAGAATTGTTGAAGATTTGTTGGCAGAAAATTTCCGTGATATCTTGAAAGATGAGAAGATATCTATCCAAGATGCTCATCGAACCCGCACAAGGTAGATCCCAAAAGAAAGTCACCAAGACATATTATAATCAAACTTGCCAAAACCAAAGATAAAGAGAGAATTTTAAGAGCAGCTAGGGATAAACGACAAGTCGTCTACAAAGACGAGTCAATAAGACTAAGCTCGGACTACTCAGCAGAAACCATGCAGGCGAGAAGGCAATGGGATGACATATATAAAGCCCTGAATGAAAAAAACTGCCAGCCAAGAATTACATATTCAGCAAAACTATCTCTCAATATGAGGGTGAAATTAGGGCCAAACTGACAAAAGAAAAACAGGAGAGGAGGCAAATAACCCATAAAGAAATGAGATGGGTGTTATCACAACAGACCCAACTGAAATTAAAA
>NW_004444016.1:2634360-2655368 GCF_000243295.1 Trichechus manatus latirostris | reverse complement strand
CAAAAATCCTCAACAAAACTGTAGCCAATAGAATTCAACAACATATCAAAAACATAATTCACCATTATTAAGTGGGATTTATACCAATCCATCACATAAAACAAAAGACAAGAACTACATGATCTTATCAATTGATGCAGAAAAGGCATTTGACAAAGTCCAACACATATTAATGATAAAAACTCTCAACAAAATAGGAATAGAAGGGAAATTCCTCAACATAATTGAGTGCATTTATACAAAGCCAACAGCTAACATCATCCTAAATGGACAGAGTCTCAAAGCATTCCCCTTGAAAACAGGAACCAGACAAGGATGCCCTTTATCACCAACTCTTATTCAACACTGTGCTGAAGGTCCTAGCCAGAGCAATTAGGCTAGAAAAAGAAATAAAGGGCATCCAGATTGGTAGGGAAAAAGTAAAAGTATTTCTATTTGCAGATGATATGATCTCATACACAGAAAACCCCAAAGAATCCACAAGAAAACTACTGGAACTAATAGAAAATTTCAGCAAAGTTTCAGGATACAAGATAAACATACAAAAATCAGTTGGATTCCTCTACATCAACAAAGAGAACTTAGAAGAGGAAATCACCAAATCAATACCATTTACAACAGTCACCAAGAAGATAAATACTTAGGAATAAATCTAACCAGGGACGTAAAATATCTATACAATGAAAACTAGAAGACACTACTGCAAGAAACCAAAAGAGATCTGCATAAGTGGAAAACCACACCTTGCTCATGGACAGGAAGACTCAACATTGTGAAAATGTCAGTTCTACCCAAAGCAATCTACAGATATAATGCAGTCCCGATCCAAATTCCAACAGCATTTTTTAAGAAGACAGAGAAACAAATCACCAACTTCATATGCAAACGGAAGAGGCCCCAGATAAGTATAGCGTTACTCAAGAAGAAGAACAAAGTGGGAGGCCTCACACTACCTGATTTGAGAACCTATTATACCGCCACAGTAGTCAAAACAGCCTGGTACTGGTACAACAACAGATACATAGACCAATGGAACAGAATTGAGAATCCAGAAGTAAATTCACCCACCTATGAGCAGCTGATATTTGACAAAGGCCCAAAGTCCATTAATTGGGGAAAAGACAGTCCCTTTAACAAATGGTGCTGGCATGACTGGATATCCATCTGCAAAAAACTGAAACAAGACCCATACCTCACACCATGCACAAAAACTAACTCAAAATAGATCAAAGACCTAAATATAAAATCGAAAACCATAAAGGTCATAGAAGAAAAAAATAGGGACAACACTAGGAGCCCTAATACATGGCATAAACAGAATATAAACCAAGTAACAATGCACAAACACCAGGAGAAACTAGATAACTGAGAGCTCCTAAAAATCAAACACGTATGCTCATCAAAAGACTTCACCAAAAGAGTAAAAAGACAGAGTCAGCTTGATGGCAACTGTTTTTGTTTTTTTTTTCCCCCATCAATTTTTAAAAAGGACACACGGTATCATGCATTGTCACAACCATAGGAATGTACAACATAAAGCAAGAACCCTAATGTAGACTATGGATTTCAGTTAATAATAATGTATCTACATTGTTTATCAATTGTAACAAATGTAGCAGAGAATGCTAGATGTTAGTAATAGGGGAAACTGCAAGGGGAGGAGAGCATATGGGAACTCTACTTTCTTCACAGATTTTCTGTACACCTAAAGCTGCTCTAAAAATTAAAATGTATTTTTAAAAAGGAGGAACAAACACAGTTTGGGGTATTTATCTGGAAAATTCACTTGTGCAAAACAGATCCCTCCCAGAACCATTATCTCATTTTTCTGGCAGACTTTGCATCTAACCTAATGAGGGCCTTGCCCCATTAAATGATGACTACCTCCGCATCCCATTCAATGTCCCCTGGTCTTCGCCCCAGTGGAGAAAAACCAGCCCTGGAGAAAAACGCCGGTCCTCCTTTGCAGCTGGTCTGAGCACACTAGGGCCGCCCTGGAGACCCCAGCGCCCAGGAAAGTAAGGGGTCGGTGCAACTTGTGCTTACAACTGCACTGCTGCAGTTTTTCTCTTCTGGTCTTTTTTTCTTTGTTGCCATTGCTTTATTTTTTAAAGTATACTGCTGTCCTTTTGACATGGAGACCCAAGCTCTAAAATTAGGCCACTGGATCTTACACCTGACTTTCCACTGGGGTGGGGGGAGAGGGGGCGGAGAGTCTCAGTGCCAACAGATGTCAAATCCGTGCTGGAGGGAACAGTCTTCTGAACTTGCTGTGCCTCCCGTCCCCCACCCACCATGCTAGTCTGGGGGAAATGCTGAAAGGCTCCCATCTGGGAGGCAGTAAATGATGCTCACCCCAGCCCCTCACTCTCCATATTCAGAAACCCCAGTCTCGACCTTTTCTTCACAGGAACAAGCATCATCTAGCTTTCCGCGCGTTTCTGTTTAGGTGTGAAAGAACCTGGCAGGCGGGGGATTAGAAGGTCTTTGGTGTCCCTACACACAGTATCCTTTGGACCAAAGGGGTTAATTTTATGCCTCGCCTTCGTCCATGCCAGAAAGTCAGATTCTGTGCTGAAGAACACAGTGTTACAGCTCCAGTCGCCCTCAAACAGGTCTTGTCCTGCAGAGCAGCCTCCACCAGTACCGCCCCCTATCCCCACCGCCCACAGGCCATGTCCACACTTGGAAGTCATTCCGTGGTCCAGGGCTTAGCTGCCAAAATGTGGGTCGTCCGTATGCCCCTGCTCCCAGGAGGGTCACACAAAGGCGTGCAAGCCCTGCACGCCAACTACACTGCCCCTTTGTTTCAGGGACTGAGCAAGTGGAACCATGCTTTCGGCTCCGTTCATTCCCTGGGGTAGCCCCGGTTCTGTGTCCCTTTAACCCAGACACGCTCAGGCACTGGAGAAGCCTGCTCCTCATCATCATCTCTGCCTCCTCCCAGTCACTTCCTGCGGATCCCTTCACTGACAGAACCCAGCCCTCCAGAGGGCGCTCCCAACCAGAAGGCTCAAGGCTCCTTCCAACTCTGTGCTTGGACTACGAAAACCTTGCAAATCTAGAAACCTCTGTAGATAACCCTCCTGGTTCCCCACAGCAGGGGATGGGCTACATGTGGTAGAGTCGGGAGGGGCTCTCCTGGCCCACTCACCCTGCCAGGAGTGGACGCTGCTCTACAAGGGTGGTCAGATAGGCATCTCTGAGAGGCGTCATTTGAGCTGCAACAAGGGGACAGCTGGGAGAGCATTTCAAGCAAACTGATGGGAGCTGGGGGTGGCCTTGCAGCCAGGATCCTGCAAGTCCATCGCAGCCCTAAGCGCTTTCAACCCCTTGTTCCTTCTCTCACAAACACCCCTGTGCACAGAGGCAGTTAGCCGCTCAGTTTGCAGGGAGGGGTGCTAGAAGACCTGGGTCCACCACCTCTGTCCTAGCTGTTGTAAGCCATCAGGTCTCTGTCCTCAGAGAGCAGGGGGAGGGCTGCATCCCCCCTTCCTGCTTCAGGGTAGAATCTTGCTGGGGGTCAGGGGTGAGTGTGGAGCATGCAGGCACATTTCCCCAGGGGCACAAGCTCTGCCAGCAGCAGGAGGGGAGGGCTCTAAGTGGCACGGTGGGCTGGGGCTGCACGGGCCTAACAGAGGAGGCCCTGACAGGCAGGGTTGGCTGGACCCACCAATGTGCCCAACAGAGCTCTGGGACAAGGAGAGGGGCAGGTGCTGTTGATGGGCATATGCGGATCCACTTGTTGTCGACCTCACTTACAGTCAGGTGGGCAGGATGGCTCTAAGCCCTCTTCTGGGCTCTCCACACTGCCCTCATCTCTCCCACTGCACAGATGAGAAAACTGAGACCCAGAGACATGAGTGGCTTGCCAAGGTCATCAGACGGGTGAGTGGCAGAGCTGGACGTCACACCCAGGAGGGCAGGAGGCTGAGGTTTTCACCAGCTGTGTGCCCTTGGACAAGTGAGGAGGAACTTTCCAGAACCGCCATCTTCTAGGCCTGCATTACAAAAGGCCAGCAGAGGGGTGCTGCCCAGGGCTTCGTCTCCTTCCCTGGGGGATTTATAGCTTGTGTTTGGGTTTGAAACCCCCTCTCCTTTGGCCCCTCTGGCTCCTCTACTGGGGCTCAGGCTCCGTTACAGGCAGTGTGTTCCCAACAGTATCCAGGTGAATCACGCAGCACCCCAGCTGGGGTCGGATGAAGGGCCTGCGTCTATGCTCCTTCGACTCTTGGCACGGCCACTTGGACAGCAACACATCCACACTGGCTGTCGTTCCTCTTAACGAGACCCTCTGTCGGCGGAGGCCCTGAGGACGGTCAGTGCTCATCACAAGGACCAGATCCTGAGCTGCCCTCGGAGTCATCGCAGACACACAGCGTCTGTCTTTCATGGCGAAAGCATCTTCTGCTGCCTTCAGATTCTCTGGGAAGTGGGCATAACTCAGCCAGAACACCAGGGGAGGGGGCGAGAGGGTCCCAGGGGTCTCTTGAAGCTCAGTCTGCATCAGAGTCAGCCTCCCAGAATCCTACCAAGCCGAGGACCTGGCAGGCAGCATGTTTCACTCATGCCCCCAGTTTCATGGGTCCTGAGGCCTCTGGGAGCCAAGCCTCAGGATGGGCAAACCCAGCTCCCTTTCGGGGAAGAGTAAGGTGCACGGGAGGCTGGGCAAAAGGACAAAAAAATGCCAAGGGAATTCAGAGGCAGGAAGAGGAGGCCCCTCTAGACAAGCAGACCCTGGGACCAGGACAAGGCCTTGCTCAATTTTGCACTGTGAAACCTCAAAACAGGTCATCAGCCCTCCAGGCAGCCTGGGAGGTTGGGGGGTAGCGGGTGGGTGTGGGGTTCTCACTGCCCAGATGGGGAGCTGAGTATTGAGAAAGGAAGGACCTGGCCCAGGGGCTCCAGCACATCAGACTCCCAGCCAGGGCCAGAGAACATGGTCAGAGCTCACACAGGGGGTGCCCTTGTTCCTTCCATGGAGGCTCAACAAGCCACTCAGAGCCACAGGAATGGAGAAAGTGGTTATATGCCCTTAACATGCAGGAAGGGCTTGCAGAGCTAAGGGAAATGGATGCGGGATGCCACAGGGCTGAGGTTCCTGCTGGCGGCTCAGTGAGAAAAGCAAGGTTCCACATCTTCAGCCAAAAGCACTGATGCTGAAAAATTCAGAGCTGCTGCCCTCACCAGCCCCTCCACTTCCTCATGGCCTCTCCAGCTCCACCCTCACGTAGGGACCTGATTCAGCACCAACCCCCTAGGAGAAGGGCGTGGGAGGCAGAGGCCAAAAGGAAGGCCATCTCCGGGAGCCCCAGGGCACAAAGCAGGGTGCTCCAGCAGGTCATAGCAAACTGCACACCCATCAGTCCACACGGGCTCCTGAGTTCACTTCCAATCCATCTCCAAACTCACAGTTCTCAGAGCAGGGCTCTGTAGGGTCAGTGCCGAGGAAATGCTGCCCAAAGCATGAATAAAAGAAGCACTCTTCACACAAAAATCAGCTGGGTTTCTATACACCAGCTACGAGAAATCTGAAAACAAGATTAAGAAAACAACTCCATCTACAATAGCACCTGTTATGGATTGAATTGTGTTCCCCAAAAATGTGTGTCAACTTGGCTAGGCCATAATTCCCAGTACTGTGTGATTATCCACCATTTTGTCACCTGATGTGATTTTCCTATGTGTTGTAAATCCTACCTCTATGATATTACTGAGGTGGGACAGGGGACAGTTATGTTAATGAGGCAGGACTCAATCTACAAGATTAGGTTGTATCTTAAGTCCATCTCTGTTGAGATATAAAAGAGAAAAGCAAGCAGAGAGACAGGGGGACCTCATGGCACTAAAAATGAAGAACCAGGAGGGGAGCATGTCCTTTGGACCCAAGGTCCCTGCACTGAGAAGCTCCTACAGCAGGGGAAGATTGATGACAAGGACATTCCCCCAGAGCTGACAGAGAGAGAAAGCCTTCCCCTGAAGCTGGCCCCTTGAATTCAGACTTCTAGCCTCCTAGACTGTGAGAGAATAAATTTCTGTTTGTTAAAGCCATCCACTTGTGGTATTTCTGTTATGGCAGCACTAGATAACTAAGACAGCACCTAAGAGAATAAAATACCTGAGACTGAATTTACCCAGGGATGTGAAAGATTTATACAACAAAAATTATAAAACACCGCTGAAAGAGATTAAAGGAGACCTAAATAGATGGAAAGACGTTCCATGCTCATGGATTGGAAAACTTAATATAATCAAGACGTGAATACTATCCAAAACGATCTATAGATTCAATGCAATTACAATCAAAATTCCAACTTTTTTTTACAGAAGTGGAAAAACTAATCCTCAACTTTATATGGAAAGATCAAGAGGCCCCAAATAGCCAAAGGAATTTTGAAGACAAACCAAAGTAGAATGCCCCACACTTCTTGACTTCAAACCATATTACACAGCTAGAGTAATCCAAACGACCTGGTACTGGTTTAATGATAGACACATAGATCAATGGAATAAATTGAAAACCCAGAAATAAATCTATACATATATGGTCAACTAATTTTTGACAACGGTGCTAAGTCCACTCAATGGGGAAGAAACAGTCTCTTCAACAAATGGTGCTGGCAAAATTGGATTTCCACATGCAGAAAAATGAAGCAAGATCCATACCTCACACCATACACAAAAACTACTTAATTCAAAATGGATCAAGGACATAAATGTTAAATATAAAACCATAAAGTTCTTGGAAGAAAATATAGGGACGAAGTTATGGGACCTACTTTTTTTCAATGATAGATTATCAAACCCAACAATGAATGCACAAGCAGCAGAAGATAAAATAGATAATTGAGACTTCATAAAAATCAAATACTTAATCAAAAGAGTAAAAAGACAACCTGCAGACTGGGAAAAAATTTTCAGGAACAATATATTTGATAAGGGCCTAACATCTAAAATACATATAAAACCTCTACAATTTAACAACAAAAAGACAACCCAATAAAAAACTGGCCGAAAGGACATAAACAGACACGACACCAAAGAGGACATTCGAATGGCCAACAAATACATGAAAAGATGCTCAACATCTTTAGCGGTCAGAGAGATGCAAATCAAAACCACAATGAAATATCATTTCACTTCCACTAGGATGGCTACCACTTAAAAAAACAAAAATGGAAAATAACAAATGTTGATGAGAATGTGGGGAAATTAAAACCCTTATCCATTGCTGGTGGGAATGCAAAATGGTACAGCCATTGTGGAAAACAGTGTGGTGGTTCCTCAAAAAGCTAAAAATAGAACTACCATATGATCCAGCAATCCCACTGCTAGGAATATACCCAACGGACTTGAAAGCAGCGAAACAAACAGTACACCAATGTTCACTGCAGCACTACTCACAATAGCCAAAAGGTGGAAACAACCTAAATGCCCATCAACAAATGAATGAATAAACAAAATGTGGTATACACTACTCAGCCAGAAAGAGAAATTAAGTCCTGATACGTGCTACAACACGAATGGAGCTTGAAGACATTATGCTGAGTGAAATGCATCAATCACAAACGGACAAATATTGTATGACCTCACTTAGAGAGACCAAAGTTTATTCATGGTTACCAGAACGGGGAGAGAGGGAGAAAGGTGAAATTTTTGTTTATGGAGCACTGAGTTTCTATTTATGGGATGGAAAATTTGCATTGATTACACAGCCGATTAATGTTAATTCATGTCAGTAAGTTGTACACTTATAAAAAGCTGATTTGGCAAATGTTGTGTGATACATATTTTTACAAAAAAAAAAAAGAGCAGCTGCAGAGGCCACTTACATACAATCAAATACCTCATGGTTTCTTGGTTTGAAGGTACAGGGTCATAGTTTCATGGGACATCACACATAACTGGCCTAATATTGTTTTTAGAGTCTCTATACTATCTCCTAATTCATTGTGTAGTACCTGGGGTCTTGTCTTAGTCATCTAGTGCTGCTATAACAGAAATACCCCAAGTGGATGGCTTTAACAAACAGAAATTTATTCTCTCAGTCTAGTAGGCTAAAAGTCTGAATTCAGGGTGCCAGCTCCAGGGGAAGGCTTTCTCTGTCAGCTCTGGAGGAAGGTCCTTGTCATCAGTCTTCCCTGGTTGAGGAGCTTCTCAGCACAGGGACCCTGGGTCCAAAGTACATGCTATTCTCCTGGCTCTTGTTTCTTGGTGGTATGAGCTCACCATGTCTCTCTGCTTGCTTCTCTCTTTTATATCTCAAAAGAGATTGGCTTAAGACATAACCTAATCTTGTAGATTGTCCTGCCTCATTAACATAACTGCCACTAATCCCATCTCATTAATATCATAGAGACAGGATTTACAACACATAGGAAAATCACATCAGATGACAAAATGGTAGACAATCACAGAATACTGGGAATCATGGACTAGCCAAGTTGATGGATATTTTGAGGGGACACAATTCAATCCATAACAGGTCTTAAAAGCTTGCACATGGCCATCCAAAGCACAACAGTTGATCTCTATTCACCTGGAGCAGCAGAAGAAGAGCGAGATGTCAGGAATAGGAGGAGGAAATAGAATGTATGCCTAACTGCTTCCACGAACAAATGCCTCCTTTTCGACAACCAGAAGAACTGGAGGGTGCCTGGCTACCATCACTGAACATTTTGATCAAAGATTTCTAATCAAAGGGGGGAAAAATGCAAAACAGAATTCCAAATTCTAATGGAATCCAGACTTTCTGGAGCCTTTGAGGCTGAAAGAACCCCCAAAACTGGTGCCCTAAGATAATCTTTAAACCTTAAACCAAACACATCCTCTGAAGCCTTCTTTAAATCAAACAATAGTTAAGCTTATTTAGTAAAGAATGTTTGCCTTGAACATCATGCTCTTTTGAAGAACTCTATATGGGATTAAATTGACAACACCAACTTGGAAGGTCAGATATAGGAAGCTTACAGGGCAGTAAGTTATTATTGTTGTTATTGTTGTTATTGCTGGGTACCATCCCGTCAATTCTGACTCACAGCAACCCATGTAACAGAGAAGAACTGCCCCATAGCGTTTTCCAGGCTATAATCCTTACAGAAGTAGACCACCAGGTCCTTCTCTGGAGCCACTGGGTGGGTTTGAATCGCCAACCTTTCAGTTAGCAGCCAAGCACCTAACCGTTGTGCCACCAAGGTTCCTTCGTGTTAGATTTGCTGTGTATACTTTCAACACCAATAAAAAAAAAAAATTAACAACAAAAAAAAGTACACCTGGGCAGGACCACAGTGGCCAGGCAAGGGGCAACAGGATTGGAGGTGCGTGGGCAGGAGCTGGGAATGGCAGCAGGCTGCACTCCTGGTCCAGAGCCAGGACTGACAGTGTGCCCTGGACCTGGGGAGCTGGGGATCTGTCCTCGGGGAGAGTCCTGGCACCCTTGAATCAGAGGGTTTGCTGAGGGGGAGATGGCATCTGTGAGAAGGTGGCCAGGGCAAGGGTCTGGAAAGCAGCCAGGGACAGCCACTGGCACTAGAACCCCAAAGACAAGGTGTTGTGCCATGGTGAGAAGCAGGGAGGCATGTAGGGTGGCAGGCTTGTGGGCCTTGGGCTCTCCCGTCCACCCGCCCAGCCCCATGAATGGCCCCTGCCACCCAAGGACAGGCCAGCTGCCTCCCCTCTGGGCCAGGTCAGAGGAGAAAATAAGTGTCTGCAACTGAGCTAGCACTGATGCCCAGAGGGCCTGAGCTGTCCTGGGTGAGTCTAACAGGAAAAACAAAGTCCATGGGTGGCTCAAACAGTTAAGCACTTGAATACTAGCCTAAAAGCTGGCAGTGTGAACCCCACCAGAGGCACCCAGCCAGACAGGCCTGCTTCTGGAAGGTCAGAGTTCTACTTCGCACACATGAGGTCATCATGAGTCCGAACAAACTAGATAGTAACTAACAACAAATACAAGGCATCATGTCCGTCAACAAGTCCTGGCTTCCCTACTTTCAAAACACACCCCAGGCCTGCTCGTTCCCCTCCACCCCTGCCACGCTGGTGGGTACTACTCTCCCCACCTCACAGACACAGGAACTAAGTCACTGAGGCCTTGCAGGACTGGCCACAGCAGCACAGCCTGCAAGAGGCCTGGGAGAGAGCACGTGGTCTGTCGCACAGCAGAGCATGGGGCATGCACTGCCCCTGCTGCAGGGTGTCAGGGTGCGGGGAGACGGCAAGGATAGGGGAGATAAGGAGGGTGGGAGGGTGAGCTCCTGCAGGAGCCTGAGCATCAGACACTGTGTGTGCCAGGGGCTTTCTGTGCAGGTCTCACCTGACGCCCAGCATCCTGCCTAGGAGGTAAATGCCATTGTGCCCATTTTACAGAAGAGGAAACTGAGGCTGGCAGAGGTTAAGTGCTCAAGGAGGGCAGAACCAGGATCGAAACCTAGAAGTCTGTTTCAGGCCAGGACTCAGCCCATGGGGCCAGGCACCCAGCCCTGCAAGGGGAAAGAGGCTGGCCAGCAGAAGCCCCGACGTGGCGGAGAGGTCAGAGACCACCTGGTGCTAGGCTCCATGACATGCTCTTGAAACCTCCACAGGACAATGATCCTCAGAGATGCCAAAAGGCAGGTGGGGCTGGGGTGAAAGGCAGGAAGGGAGAGGTGTGCTGGGAGGTAGAAGTGCTCTGAATGGGGTAAGCACTGGGCACTGGGATAATGAGTCAGGATAGGATTTCTGGGAAATCCATGGGGAGGGAACTCAGAGCAGAGCCAGAGAGCAGGCTCAGAAAAGGTCCATCACATAGTCCCACCTCCTCCAGTTTCTGAATGGGGAAACAGGCTCAGAGAGGGTTGATGGCCTGCCTGCTCTAGGTGGCATGGGCGATGGAGGTATGAATCGGACTAGAACCCACCCGTGGCTCTTGTGGCACTTCCTGTCCAGCATGCTCTCCTCCAGGCCTTCATGGGCCCTACCCTGCACCCTGAGTGCTGGGGAGTCAGAGGTGGGCGGAGCCTCGGGCCCTGCAGCTGCACTAACCTACCATGAGGCTCCCCTGGGCTTGTCAAAACCCAGCGTCTCAGCCAATCACAGCGTGGACCTGGTCTGAGGGTCCCCGTGAGGCCAGCAGGTGTGCTCTTTGTACAGCACCCAGGCGCCCTGCAGCTGGTCAGCAAGTGTCCAGGAGGCCACCAGGGGGCCTACAAGGGAGAGCTGAGCCGATGTGTCTCCAAGGAAAGGCTCCAGGTTTCCTGCTCTTGGAGAAGATACCGGACTCGGAAACGTGGAGCAAGGAAAGAAAACACCCTGGGCAAGTGCTGAGGCAGCAGAGGGGTGGGCCCTGAGTGCCTAACCCCCACCTCTCACCCTCCACACTGTGTGCCAAGTCCTAGACCCTGCCCTTGATACCCAGGATCTAATTTCATCATCAAACAGGTTATCTGGGGAGGAAACGAGGCTCAGTAACTTGCCCAAAGCTACACAGCTAATGAGCAGCAGAGGCTAGACTCAAACCAGACCTATGTGGCCCCACAGCCCTGCTCCTTTAGCCCCGATGTATTAAGGGGGTTGAAGAAAGACCAAGAGGAGGAGGAGGACATGCAGCCCACAACGTGGAGGAGTTGGATATTACATCTGTGTGTTAGTGTTGTTTAAACCAACTGGGCCCAGGGACCTTGACAGACCATGCAGGGAGAAGGACCCCGTCCCAGTGCAGCAGCCAGGCTAGAAGGGTTTCTGACAAGCTAGTGGATGCAGCCACTCCCTCCAACCCATCACAGGCTCCCTGCGGACCCAGCACCAAGCCCACAGACCTCAGCAAGCCCTGGAAGGCCACCTGGGCAGCCTCATCTCTGCCACCCTTCTTTTGAGCTCTGCACTGCCCCTGGCCTGAACGACCTGAACGACTGGTGATCCTTGAGCCCCCCATGCTTCTTACTCCCAACCCTGCACCCTGCTCTCCCTCCCTGCCTCCTGGCTGACCTCATGTGGCCTCCATGCAGGTCCTGCACCAGAAGGTTGGGAGTGCCCACATGCTCCCCGAGCACCTATTCTTCCTCTCCTGGAATCACCTTTTCACCTGGTCTGCACCCTGTGCTGTGTCACCTGCTGAGTCCCAGGGTCCAGCCTGGCATAAGTCAGGGATGCACTGGCAGCGTGCAGTGTGACCAAGAGAATAGGGACCTCTGTACCCTCTCCCTTGCCTCCCCCTCTCTACAACCTTTCTGCCACTTCCCCAGGCCTTGGTGACAAACCTCAGGTCAGTAGTGCCAGAGTGCACCAGTCACCAAACATTTACTAGAGAGAGGACGTGTGCAGGTGTGGTGCTGGACGTGGGCGGGACCAAGTAACAACAACCACCGATGGCTGCACTCATCAGGCTCTCCCTGTGTGCTGGCACTACACCACGGGCCACACTCATTCACTGAGTCTTCACCATGAGCCTGGGGGTGCAGCCTTTGCTGATCCCAGTTTATAAATGGGGAAATCAAGCCACAGGGTTTAGTTTAAGGAGCTTGCCTCAGGTCTGGCCTGGGTGCTCAGGCTCCCAAGCTGGGTGGTAACCACCAGGCTCCTCTGCCCAGAGCACATCCCAAGAGGTTGGTCAGGGTCAAAGGCCTAAACACACAAAACATCAAACGACAGAGGCCCCTAAGGTGGGCGGGCAGGGGGCTCCATGAACGGCTAAGGGCAATGTGGGCCCTTTGGAAGTGCTGGGAGGTGAGGGCAGTAGCATTTGTGGAGCTAGCCCCAGGCACCATGATTCCACTCTCTCTTCCAATCTTCACAGCCATCTGTAAGGCCACTACTACTCTGCCTATTTTATATATGAGGGAAAGGAGGCTCAGAGAAGCCACAACACTTGCCCAGGTCCCTCAGCTAGCAGATGTGAGGTGGCACATGCCTGTGTGCTCAGGCCAAGGGTGGCCAAGATTGGCCAAGGACAAAGGACAGGCCACAGGCTCCACGGAGTTCAAAGGACATGTGTACCACTCTCCCCAGCAGAGGCCTCAGTGCCACGGGGCCATCCCATGGGGCCACATGCCACCCAGCCCACAGCAAGTGTCACATGCAGTCACAATATTGACACTGGTGGGCATACCCTGCCAGGAAGCTGGGCTATCAGTGGCAGGCATGCATGCATGCACCCCTACTCCAGGCGAGGGAAGGGCCCCAGGGCTGGGTTGGACATGTGTCCAGGTCCTCTTCCTGTCAGCAGGGCCGGGCAGTTCCACCCCACTTGGGCTGGGCCAGGCCACGCCACCACTTAGGGCTGTTTCCTTTCTTGCCCAGCATGACACACCTGTGCCCCAGGTAGACAGGCAGGGATAATGCACAGGAGTGGGAGCCCCAGCTGCCAGGCCCAGATCTGCACAAACTGCTGGGTGACCCAGGCAAGTCTAGCAACCTCTCTGTCCTTAGCTGCTGCTTCTGTGAAATCTGAGGGTGGAACCAGACAGCCCCAAGGTGCCTTTCAAATCAAATGCCTTACATTCAGCATCCACAGTGTGCCAGACCTATGCCAGCTACCGGGAGACTGCAAACACAGCAGCAGAGGCAGCAGCAGTGATAATAATGATTATTATATTTATTATTATCATCATCGTCATTGTCACAACCACATCATCTACGGAGCATTCCAAGGCTAAGGGATTCACGTTCTTGACCACGGGCTGTCTGCCCCTTCACAACAGGTCACCACCCCTCACTCCCACCCTCAGAGGGGAAACGAAAGATACACGTGAGAACAAATAATGCTGACAGAGTCGGTCACCCACCTCCAACCCCATGCCATGGTCCACGCCAGGAGCCCACCTCACCCCGGTAGCCTCTCTGACCAGTCACCTCACTGCGGCCACATCCAGGGCTCCCTCCCCTGATAAAGAGCAGGCTCTCAGTAATAGAAGACAGAAATCTGCCTGTAACCGCTGAGTCACCCACCTGCCCTCAGAAGCACCAGTGTTCTTTCAATTCCCAGGGAAGATAGCCTTACGCAGGAGCTAGTATCTGACATCTGCCCATCATGGCAAGGTCAGCTGGCTGAGGCTCAAAGGGGCCTTCTGTCCTGAGAGGGGCTGAGGACACACTGAGTTATTCCCCAGGTCACCCCACCTCCTCCCCACCACCCCCACCAAGGGAAGGATGGGTAGAGTAGGTGGGCTCCACCAGGGAAGAGAACACACCCCCAGCTCCAGCCAATGGCCTTCTCAGTGACCACGGCGGGGGCGGTGGGCCCAGGGGCAGCATGGGCAGCGCCACCAGGGACGTGGGTGGTCTCGGCAGGTGGGGGGACCCTGCTTTTTCCCAAGCAGCTTCTCCTTGGAGGGCTCCCAAGGGGACCTGTGATGCCTGGTGCTGCTGGGGGACCTCCTGGAGACTGAGCTTCACTCACTCCAGCCTCGCAAGGAACGAGGAGGGGAAGACCCTGTGGGCATTCGGGGAGGGACTCGGTCAGCACAGCGAGGGGCTGCAGTACTGGGCCTTCCCTGCCTACCACAGCTGAGACCAGTACTGGTGCTCACACAGGTCACAGGTTTCCCGTCCTAGGGAGGGGAGGGCTCCTCCTGCCCACCCCACACCTGATTTTAAACACCTGGCAGATTTCTGCACATTCCCTGCTCTTCACCACAGCCATTGCAGGAAAGTCCCACAGGTTTAGGGAGAAGAAACACAGGGCGCCCCTCCAGAAGGGCCTGGGCTCGGGGGAGAGGATGGGCCAAAGGCTGTTATAAATTCTTGTACAAACACAATTAACAGGAAGAGTGACAGCAACCACTCCCCTGGCCCTAAGATACCTGCCTACGAATGTCCTTCCTGAGATTAACACTAGATTTCATTGAACCCTGTAACACCAGGAAACAGTGATGCTTAAAGATGCTTAGTGGTCAGGAACACAGCACGCTGCAAAGAACTACCCATCCCACATGGTTTAGATAAGACTCGGGGATGTCCCCTGAGGTAGGACAACGCCAGACACAGACCCTCCATATTCCCATTCTTTGCCTCATAAATGAGTAACTAACTCAACTGCTGTCCCCACTGATCAATCAGACCAAAATGTTTGTTCACCAAACTGTGGTTAAACTTTTCCCCTCCCTCCAGGTCCCCAAACTCTGGCCCACCCTCAGTCTTCCCTCCTTAAGGGCCCCTCCCGAAGAACAGGCTGCCGTCGCCATGAAACATTGGGGTCTACTATCTGAGGCACTATACGACCCACTCAGCCCACTTCCCCACACCCGGGATTCTCCTAGCCCTGTCCATGCTCAGTCTCTACAACAGAAAAATACCTTTTCCCTAACTCTTACAGATCTTATGGTCAGAGTGTTCCCCCTATTTTAAGAGTCCCCTACCCCTTACTCCCCCCATGTGTGTCAGTTTGTCATACTGTGGGGGCTTGCGTGTTGCTGTGATGCTGGAAGCTATGCCACTGGTATTCAAATACTAGCAGGGTCACCCACGGCGGACAGGTTTCTGAGCAGCTTCCAGACTAAGACTAGGAAAAAGGGCCCCGTGCCCATTTTCTTTCTGAATACAGCTTCTCCCCATCAAAGTCTGGACTTGTTTTTTTTATTTGACACCGCCCACTATTCTTTGAGGGCAAATGAGGGGCTGACCTCACCAAGGCCCCATCCGGGGCCAAGAGCTAGGTCCCAGGCTCCCATACTGCACTGCTTGCCTAAACCTTGCAGCCACCCTCTGAATGCATGCTCACTGTGGAGGATAAATGAGCTGGGAGCCGCAGCATCAGGGACAAGCCATGCAGAGGCAGCCCTAGCTCCATCCAGCACAGGGTAAAGGCTGGTGCCTAAGCAGGCCAAGCCGTGACACCGCTCCCCGCACGCCCTCTGCCTGTGAGCATGGCACTCCTCATCAGCCTTCCAGGAGCATGCCAGCTCCCGAAGAAGGAAGGTTCCAGCATCCAACCTGCACAGGACTTAAGACGCTGTCCGGAGGAGGTCTCAGACTGCAGCAGGTTCCATGACCCCAGACACCCACCCAAAGCCCTTTGCCAGGACTCCTTTAAGCATCAACGTCACACACACGCACCTGAGCCTGGAGGAACTCTTCAGACTGGGTCATTTCGAGAGCAATCCTGACCTGGCTCAGAAGGGCAGCTCTAGACCAGACAGGCCAGGCAGGGATGGAGGATGTGGGAGTTCACAGGCCTGGAGGATGGGCTATTTAACACTGGCATTTGAGTTGTCAGGCCCTAGGGGAATGGATGTGGGCACTGCCCCATGGCTGCTATGGCTTCTTAGTGGGCAAGGTCCCTTCTAGGTAGAGGGGAGAGGGGCCCTACCACGGCTCTTCACACCCAGTGGCGTGGCCTTCACCACACTGGGGACTGGGCCTTCTGTTCCCCACAGGGCAAACCTGTAAGGCTGCACAAGCTCCAGGTGTGGAAGCAACAGACTCTCAGCGTGTGTGATGGTCAATGCTGGACGTGCTCCTGTTACTCTGCAGGCTGGCTCACATCTGCAGTTCTCATCCCTGGCTGCACCTAAGGATGCCTGAGACCTGTTATATACCCTGATGACCAGGGTGCACGCAGCCCATCAGAATCACTTGGGGGTGGGGCTCAGACAGCAGAACTTTTTTTACAGCTCCTCAGGTGCCTCCAACAGGTAGCCTGGCTTTATCTGAGAAATAGCTACTTGGACACCTTGGCCCAATAACAGTCCTTGTCCATTTTGCTCCACACAGCCTCAGGAAAAGAGGACATTGGTCCAAAAGAGCCAGCTGGACAAAACCAAATCACTCTGCTGGTACTGCCCCTGCTGAGCCTCACCCCCACTACCTGGGCTGTGCATGTGTAATGGTTATGCTGTCGGCAGTTCAGTCTGGGACTGTCTGAAGGATGGGCTCTCATGGGCGGTGTGGACCCCTCCCTTTCTGCACACAGAAGCTGCCCCCTGGCTGGCCAGCACAAACAGACCAACCTTGGAAAACAGGCTCCCCACTGAGGGGTCAGTGTTGGGTGGTGCAAGTAGCAAAGGTCTGTTACCAGGCAGAGTGGTCCACTGTGGTTGCCTCTGGGTCACCTGTGGGCCTATACACCTGCAAAGCCTGCCACCTGTTGGCAGGGGCTGGCATGGTGCAGGGGCTAACCAAAAAGGGCATCTGATTTTGAAAACTCCCGTTGGGGAATTTCACAGGCTCCAGCTCCCAGCCCGGGCTGTGACCTCCAGGGACTCTTCTAATTCCCAATTTCTATCAGGTTCCCTGGGTCTCCATTCTCTCTGCCTGGATCCCCGGAGTAGACTGCTCAGTTTTGACCCCAGCCTCCCGCCAGGGCAAGGCCCAGTGCACTCTGCACACCTCGGCCTGCAAACAGACTCCCCAGGCCTGGGCTAGCAACCCCTCTTGAATAAACCCCTCAAACTGTCATCTCAGGGTCCAGCAGTGACAGAAGCCAAGTGCCCTTCCCTGTCTTCACACCTGGCTACACCCCACCTTAGGCAGGGCAGCACCTGGCCATCTCTCACCTTAACCCTCCTGACTCTCACTGTGCCACAGCGGGTAGCGGAGGAAGGGGGTGGTGAGTAGGGACAAGGGTGGCAGAACAGGGCTGCCTCTTGGGCAACCAATAAACCTGAACTCTGCAGCCAGGTAGGGGCATCTGGTGATCCTGGAGAACTGACTACCATAGCCGGCCCTGGGCCCACCCATCACTCCTGGAGATGGGGAGGGGTCACCAGCTACAAGACACATCCCCAAGCCACGGAAATTTCCTGGGCTCGAGTTTCTGAACTAAATAAAAACACTTGGCCTGAAGCTCAGAGAAGTGGCTGGGAAGACAAAGGCGCTGGGAGCTTCCACAGATGCGAGAACTCTTCTGGAAGTTTCCACAGATGCCAGAGTTCTTCTGGGAGCTTCCACAGATGCCAGACCTCTTCTGGAAGCACTTGCAGCCAGCGGCTCCCACAGCTGCTGCTGCTTGGAGCCAGTAAGAACACTGGGGCCTCCTGCCTCCCAAACCCTCCATCCTCTCCTCCCTGACAGCCTTGCAGCTGCGCTGTAAAAAAAAAAAAAAAAAAACGGCAGGGCAGAGGCTGTGCTTCCAGACCCAAGATGAGGCAACCTGCCTAAGGGAGAGATGGGACCAGCTGGCTGGAGCCCTGAGCTCTTGGGAGCAAGGCCTCAGTCGGCATCATGCGCCAGCTGGCTCCACTCAGACAAAGGCCCTCCCTGTGCCACAGGCTTTATCGGTCAGCCCAGTTCAACATTCCTGCAAACAACAGATGCACACTGGTCAGAAGGATGCTTTCTGGCCCCGAAACCCAGGCTGAAGTCCAGTGGGTACGTGGCCTTGCCTGGAGAGTCAAGTTTCTAAGCCAGGGAGAGTGAGGGGCTCAGAAAGACTGGCTCACACCCCAATGCCCACGCCTGCCTGAGTGACACACCCCGCCCACCTCCAGCGGACGCCAGGATCATAAGCCATGGTTGAGAGTCTTCCTCCATGGGACCTGGGCCTGCCCATCCACCTCCCCAACACTTCTCCCTTTCTTTGGTCTTCTCCACTCCTGCTCATCCCCCACCCCCAATTCCTCTGAGAAGCCCACCTGAGCCCACCACTTCTGCCTGCCCTGGCAGGCCCTCTGCCTCTCAAACTCTATGCAGCCTTCAAGCCTGGTTAAGGGCCCCTTATCTGCTATCTGCATATAGACTCTTCAGAAACACCTTATTAGTCATTGAATTGTTCAGTTTCACCTCCGACACAGACAGGGAGTGAGAGGCAGGAGAGGAAGGGCCGTGACCCCAGTGCCTGGCTGACCTCACTCAGCACGTTTCCACAGGCACCAAATGGGGACTCCATGGGGTCCCCAGCAGATGAACACTAAAGGTCTCATGCAGGCGACTAAGCGGGGCAGGGCAAGGGTGAAACGTACCTAGAAGGCTCCGCCCACCCCTCTCCTCCTGGATGTCCTCTCCTCACCCTGCCCACAGCGCCACCTGCTGTCCTGCACCCAAGGCTCCCTCCAGGCTGTGGCGCTGGCGCCAGTCCAGCCACTGTGCCTGAGGGCAGGCCAGCACCTGCAGCGTGAGCAGCCTCCCCTTCTTCCATGGCACCTGAGGGTCAGCCAGCACCTGCAATGAGCAGCCTCCCCGTCTCCCATGGCACCTGAGGGTCAGCCAGCACCTGCAGTGAGCAGCCTCACCTATTCTTGCTGCACCCACCCGAGGGCAGGCCAGTGCCTGCACTGAGCAGCCTCCCCTCCAATTTAGCCAGAGTGAACACTGGCTCTTCCCAGACCAACCTCGGCTGCGTTTTCCCACAGACTAGGGTGGGTAGCCCTCCTGGTGTGCTGGAGGCTGAGGGGCTAAAACGAGCGGCATCCAGGGCAAACCAGGCAATTGGTTGTCCTAATACAGACAAAGGGCCCCCTGCCCTAAGACCTGCCCTGTATATAGGCAAGGCCCGGAGAGGAGGGCTCTGGTCTGGGTTTGTTTTGGCTGGGAGAGCTGGGATGTCTGTCAGCAACTGCCTCATCAAATGTACTTACTCCAAGAACATGTGAAGGAGCTGCCCGGGCAACGGAGTAACTGCTCTCTTCCCGGAGAGAGACTCACCTAAGCCTGGGGGCACTGAAGGAGAGGGGGTCCTGCAGGGGAGGGTCTGCCACCCTGAGCTCTGCAGGATGGTGAAGCAGAAGAAACAGCCCAAGGGCACAGGAGTAAGGGCAAGGGAAGCCAGAGCTGAGGGAAGCCAGGGTGGCTGGAGGCCATGGAAGAGAAGGCATGGCTTCACTGACC
The DNA here is from genome assembly GCF_000243295.1 of Trichechus manatus latirostris. Lineage (NCBI taxonomy): Eukaryota > Metazoa > Chordata > Mammalia > Sirenia > Trichechidae > Trichechus > Trichechus manatus. The sequence goes on along the minus strand of NW_004444016.1, from coordinate 2,635,631 downwards.
TCAGAGTAGACGCAGGCCCTAGTCCCCTTTACACCTGCGTCCTGGTGAAATGATTGAGTGCTGCTTCCCTTGGGATGGTCACTCTCTCCAAACCCATGCAGTTCAGCAATAGTATCCAAAGGAGCTGGCATGTCTCAATCAGCTTCCATGTTATCACTAGCAATTTGTCTTCAAGAGTTAAGATCCCAGGCATGTGAATCATCTACTTTTGTGAACAATGAGAGACAGTGCAAGGCCATTATTACAATAACCCCGAGGTGCCTCTGGCTCACTGTGTTCTGACACCAGGTGGCATTCCAGGAAGCTGGGCAATGCACAGAGTTGCTCTATCTTATCTCTGCTGAGATGACATTACAAAGCTCTGTTGTATCTTCTTTTCTTTTCATCAAGTCAGGGCCTGCATATGCAAAGGTCACAATGCAGACCCCTGGAGGTCATGTCAGAAGAGTGGTGAACTGTGCATTCTGTTCAGTGATGACTGCATTAAATATTTACTGAGCCTGCGTTCTACATGGATGCAGTGCTGGGCACTGAGCTCACAACAGGAAGGAGGCAGACCCTCTCTCCGCCCTCCATAACGCGGGGGTTGGGCAGGCGCCGTGGTGTGGGGAGGCAGTGCTGAGGGCCAACAGGGAGGCATCAAGCAGGCTGCTGCACTCAGACCAGCGGTCAGCTGGTCTCAACCCCCACAGCATGGCTGTGTAGAAGACAATTTAGATCATCATGACTGTGGGGATGCTACTGACACCTACTGGGTAGAGGCCAGCGATGCACCAAATGTCTTGTAGTGCCCAGGGCAGACCCCACAACAGATAATGATCCGACCCAAAAGTCGACAGTGCTTGGCTGAGCAGCCTGGCCCAGAGCACATGGCAGGGCACAGGGGGTTGTGAGAAGCAAGGAAGGTGGCCTGGAAGCGGTGAGCCCTGACCAGGTCTGGGGGACCCTGGCTGAGGGCACAGATAAGACCTCAGGGAAGGGAAGGGGCCTTAGGGTGACTGAGGCACAAAGTAGGGTGAATGTAGGTGAGAGAGGATGCCAGCGAGCCTTACAAGCCTGGCTGAGTTTACACTTTATCCCAGGAGATGGGAAGCAACTGTGGAAGGGGCATGTGGAGCCTGAGTCTACAGGGCCCTGGGCTGCCTGGCCTGAGAGATGGGGGGTGCGGAGTGGAACAATAACTGATTAGCACCTTCGGAGAGAGGGAGAGAGGGAGAGGCAGGTGGCAAGAAAGGCCCTGGACCGCTGGGATGGGCACGGGGCGGGGGGGG
>NW_004444016.1:2632040-2634260 GCF_000243295.1 Trichechus manatus latirostris | reverse complement strand
GAGGGGGCATATCAGGAGGCCCTGGGAGAGTTCTCTTCTGGATATGGGGTGTATGTGGGGCCTGGAGATGCCCCAGTGAAGCTACAAACACCTGGACCCAAGGTCAGGACACTGAGGTGGTTCTGGGCCAGGGACTGAGACACAGGTGACAGGGAGAGGCCTATAGTCAGCGTCTCTACAGCACTTTGGCTCCTTCCTCCCGAGCCCCAACCACAACTGAACAGGACACTGACTGTGCCCTAGGTAAGCAGAGGACATGTGCTCACTCCACACCTGGCACATAGGGCTTCCAACAACATGGGAGGAAAAGGAGCCACAAGGAGCTGCAGAAAGACAACAAAAAACTTAGTGTGGAAACCTCAAGGAAGGGCACGGGTCCAAACCCATTGCCATCTAGTCAATTCTGACTCATAGTGACCCTGTAGGACAGAGTAAAACTGCCCCATAGGGTTTCCAAGGCTGTAAATCTTTTCCATGGCACTGAAAGTTACCACAGCCCAACCCAACCTCTCCCCTGAACCCAACTCCCACACGTTCTCTACATCTTCACTTGGGTGTCTCATGGACATCTTAAATCTAACGTGGACAAAACTGAACTCTTTCTCCTTCAGCTGTCCCATTTGCCCCAAGCCACTGAGCTGTCCTTGACCCCACCCTTACACTCACCGTCAAATCACTGTAAGTCCTGTCAACCCTGCCTCCTCTCAGACTATGGTGGAATCGGACCACTTCCTCCACCCCTACTGATGCCCTCCTAATCCCAGGCAGCAGCCATAGGGCACAATTGCTGCAACAGCCCCAGATCAAGCAGCTCTCTGCTCAAAGCCCCGCCCCCCAAGGCCTCCAACATCCTATAAGGCCTTGTACCCTCGCCCCAGCCCCTCTGACCTGCTCCTCCCTCCTCCCTGCCTCTGACTCCAGCTAAGTCCTTGAAATCACCAAGCGCATTCCAGTCTCAGGACTCCTGCACTTGTATTTTCCCTGACCAGAACGCTCCTTCCCAGATACCCAAGGGCTCCTCCCATATGTCCCCCCAGTTTCTGATCAAAGGTGGCCCCGCCAGAGAGGCCTTCCTTGGCCCCCCCCCATCTCTCGACACCTGACTTGCTTGTAACTCTGGATGGCACTCTGTGAGGGCTGAGCCGTCGTCCCCACACCTGGAACACTGCCTGCACTCAGTAGGCCCTCAAAAAAAATCTGAAAAGTAGGGGCAACATGGCGCTATAGGTATAGAACCTTCTAATGGAGAGGAAAGCAAGGTGATACCAAGTAATAATAGACTGTTTCAAATCTAGGAAGATAAGGGTAAATTTCAAGGTAACCACAAAGAAAGTTAACAAACGTACTCATCAAAATAAAGAAGAAAATCATAAAGTCTCAGTAAAAACAAAACCTACAAAAACAAAAGAAATGAAAAAAAAATCCACAAACAAAAGGAACTCAGCACAGGAGAGTAAGAGGAACAAAGAAAACGTCAGCACTGCAAAATGCAATCCCACTCCTAGGAATATACCCTAGAGAAATAAGAGCTGTCACACGAATAGACATGTGCACACCCATGTTCACTGCAGCACTGTTCACAATAGCAAAAAGACGGAAACAACGTAGATGCCCATCAGCAGATGAATGGATGGTACATACACACAATGGAGTATTATGCAAAGATAAAGAACAATGATGAATCTGTGAAGCATCTCATAACGTGGATGAAACTAGAGGACATTACGCTGAGTGAAATAAGTCAATCACAAAAGGACAAACATTGTATGAGACCTCTACTGCAAAAACTCATGTACAAGTTTACACACAAAAAGAAACAATCTTTGTTGGTTATGAGGGATCGGAGGGGTGGGGGTGGACTAAATACACAATAGGTAAGTGGTAACTTTGGTGAAGGGTAAGACAGTAAACATAACAACTTGTACAAGGAAGGGCCATGAAAGCTCTGTAGACATTTCCAAACTCCCTGAGGGACTGAATTGCTGGGCGGAGAGCTGTAGGGACCATGGTCTCGGGGAACATCTAGCTGAATTGGCATAACAGTTTATAAAGACAATCTTCTACATTCTACCTTGGTGAGTAGTGTCTGGGGTCTTAAAAGCCTATGAGCAGCCATCTAAGATACACCACTGGTCTCACCCCTTCGGGAGCAAGGGAGAATGAAGAGAACAAGATACAAGGAAAAGATTAGTCCAAAGGACTAATGGACCACAGCTACCA
>NW_004444016.1:2588382-2631365 GCF_000243295.1 Trichechus manatus latirostris | reverse complement strand
AAAAAAAAAAACCTGAAAAGCAAACAAATGAACGAAGCTCTTTAAGCCCTGTTTCCAGTGGGGACAACAACAGCATTTGCCTCAGAGGGCTGGAATGATGAATTAATGCACCCAGCCTGGGCACATTAGTGCCCCAGTATAATTGTTATTATTAGTTGCCATCGAGTCGATTCCAACTCTTGGGGATCCCATGTGTCACAGTGGAACTGTTCCATAGGGTCTTCATACACCGTTCAGAAGCAGATCACCAGGCCTATCTTCCAAGGCACCTCTGGGTGGGTTCAAACCCCCCACTTTTTGGCTAGTAGTCAAGCACTTAAGCGTTTGTACCACTCAGGCTCCTGCCCCAATATTAGCTATGATTAAAGCTTGATAAATACTAAGTGCTAGAGAATTTCACACATGGCCTCTTTTAGCCCCATGGCGACCCCAGAAGGAGGGCTTATCGTCACGTAGTGGCTCAGAGGCGCAGTAAGCATCAACACCCCACAGCTGGAAAGAGGCAGAGCAGGGGGGTAGACCCTAAACCAGCTTTTCCTGCCATTCCTCTGCTCCCCACCCCCAGCAGCAGCCCATGTTTCCATACACTTTCTCATTCTGAAACAACTCTGAAGAGTTCTCTCTCCCACTAATGACCACAAACTGTTCTGTGAACAATTTTTTCAAAAACGAGGCAAATCAAAAACTTATGACCAAAAATAACTGACAGCAAACAGCCCCAGAGTTGTCTGTCCCCTGACCCTGAGTCTTGACCACACAGCTGTTTTGGAAATCTCTGTGGGCCAAAGCATGGCTTTAAAGTAACTATGCAAAACATATGGTTGGAAAGGCCAACGGGAAAATAACCAGTGGAGGCTTGTGCATAAACGTCCAGGACCACTGTGGCTCTGGCAAGCCACACCCCTGTGCTGCCAAGAGGGGAGGCTAGTGTGCAGGGCCAGCCAGTGGCCACTATGGGATGAGGAGAAGGGGTGCTGGGGGCCCTGAGGCTTCCTGAAGGCAGAGTCTCTGGGGCCAGGACTCTGGAGGGGAAGGGCACCACACACCTCTACACTGCTCCCTGAGGACTGTGATTTCTTCTAACAGGGATCAACAGCTGTCTGTTTTTTGTTTTGTTTTTTTTTAACACTCTGTATTCATTTCCTATGGCTGCTGTAACAAATGACCACAAACTTTCGGATTAAAACAACAGAAATTTATTCTCTTACAGTTCTGGAGGCCAGAAGTCTGAAATCACTGTCACTGGGCCAAAATCAAAGTGTCAGCAGGGCCATGCTCCCTCCAAAGGCTCTAGGGGGAATCCTTATTTGCCTCTTCCGGCATTCCTTGACTTGTGGCCACATCACTCCACTCTGTCTCCATCTTCACATTGCCTCTTTGTGTGTGTGTATGCATGGGTATGTGTGTGCGTGTGTGTATGCATGTGTATGTGCATATGTATGCATGTGTGTTTTGAGTATGTGCATGTGTGTGCATGTGCATGCATGTGTGTTTAGTGTGTATATGCATATGTGTATGTGCACGTGTGCAGTGTGTGTGTGTGTGTGTGTGTGTGTGTGTGAACTCCCTCCACCTCCCTCTTGTAATTGGATTTAGGGCCCACCCAGATAACCCAGGACAATCTCCTGTCTCAAGATCCTTACTAAATCATATCTGCAAAGACTCTTTTTTGCCATATAAGGTCACATTCACAATTGCCAGCAATTAGGCATGATTATCTTTTGCGGCCATTTACCACACACCTGCTTCACCTCTGGAAAGCTAGAAATGTTGGAGAAGGTGGAACAGGAGAAAAGCGCACAGGGGACCTGGGAGGAATGCAAGGAGACCTAAGGGAGAGCAGGTCCGTGTGTGGGAGGGAGGCCAGCCCTGGGCCTCAGTGCCAGAGCTCGATTAGGGAGGCCTGTAAGGGGAAAGGAGCCCTGGTGGTATAGTGGTTAAGCACTTGGCTGCTAACCAAAAGGCTGGAGGTTCCCCTTAAACAAACTATAGCCCCTGGAGTCTTCATAAAACCAAACGATAGTTTAGCTTAACTACTAAAGAATGTCTGCCTTGAACATTGTGCTCTTTTAAGAACTATATGGGATCAAATTAAGAGTAGTAACTCGAAATATTAGATAGGAACCTTAGGGGGCATTGAGTTTATATTAATGGGGGAAGAACAACTCAGAAAAGGAGGGTGAGAATGGTTGCAGAACTAGAATGTAGTCGGTGTCACTGAATTGTACATGCGGAAATTGCTGAGCTGTATGTTTTACTGTGTATATTCTCAACAATAAAATATACAAAAAAAAAAAGAGAAAGGAAGGAAAACTCCTTTTCCAACTACGTATCTGTGTGAGGACAAGTTTTCTTTATATACTTCAGCCAGAACAACATACTGGAACAGATTGAGTACAAAAGCAAACGTGAGACTCCACCAATCTTCTGTTAAACCAGTCATTAAAGAGATTGACAAATACTAAACAATTAAAAAAAAAAAAAAGTTGGAGGTTCCAACCCACCAGCCACTCCATGGGAGAAAGATGTGACAGTCTGCTTCTGTAAAGAAAACAGAAAATCTTTGGGGCAGTTCTACTCTGTCCTATAGGGCTACTATAAGTCAGAATCAACTCGATGGCAACAGGTTTGGCTTCTGTTTTTGGGTGTGAGGGGAGGGGAGGGCCAGCTCAGTGTACAAAGCACGTGGGAGGAGGGCAGGCCTCCAACGGCCAGAGCCTAGGATTCTTGCAGGCATGAGGAGGGGCCGAGAGGCTTGAAAAGCAAGCAGCATGTGAAGAGCTCAATCCCAAACAGCTCAAACCAAGCTGCTGGCCTCAGTTCCACACCCACATGGACAGAGGGCCCCCAGCCCATCTCTGGACCTACGTCTCTCAGGGCTCCACTCAGCCCAGCCAGGCTCAGGCTGTCCCTTCCCACCCACTCCCTTGCAGGCCAGCAGTGCCCTGTTCTCTTGCTCCCTTGGCTGGCAAAGCGGCCACACAGCAGGTCCAACATGTTCAGGACAGGAGGGACGGCTCATGGAACACAGCCTCTGTGAGGAAAGCAGCCCCTACCCACCCTGACCACCTCCCACCCATGTCTACCTTACTCATAAACCCAATAAAAAAACACGTCCTGTTCTGTCCCTCAAGACAAGCGTCCCCTTAAATGAAAACAGGCAGGAACAGTATGTTGCTATCATTGCTCCCTGCCTTCTCTTCAGATTCCCCTCAAAGACGATCACAGGGCATTCGCAAGCTCTGCACTAGTAGATCCAAGTGCAGCTCAGTTGCAGCCCCCGGGGCTCCGCCCCAGAGTCCTCTCAGCTCCAGGATGGCCACCGAGAGTGGACCAAAAGCCCCAAGAGCAGCACCCCATAATCTGTGGGGGAGGGGTACTCTCACACCTTCCTCAAGCCCCATCAAGCCTGGGTCCCAGGGTGCAGGCTCGCCCAGGTGGTCAGCCCTAGGCCATCCATGCACCCTCTCCCTTATAAATGGCTGCCCGGTTTCTTGTGTTTTTAACTCACATTGGCTTGTTCTGCTACAGCACACCTCAGTCCAGGGGTGGGCAGACTCCTTTTGCAAAAAGCCTTGTTTAGGAAAAATAAAAATGCTGATGGAGCCCACAGGCGGGGGAGGCATTCACAAGAAAATGGCTTCATTGTGTAACATGGCAGAGAGGGAAGAAAACCCCACAACTTAGATAAGAGTATGGGTGAAATCACTGTGGACACATTTGAGGTAGCATATCCCGGAGGCCAGGTGGGCCAAAAGCTGGCTGCAGGCCACCTGTGCCATCTGAGACCATATGAGCACCAGCCCAGGAAAAACAGAGCATTAGGTCAGCTACTCGATGCAAAGGCTGTGCCGGCATCTCTGAGGCTAAGGACCTCCATATCAGAGGACCGTGACGGGGGCCAAGCCCATCCTCTGCTCTGCAATGCGCAGGCAGGAGGACACCATGAGCTCCAGGAGTCACACTCAGTGGAGATTGACCAGAAGGAGGGAAGAAGCAGCCGCCTGACTGTCCACATGGCAAACCCCCAAACATGGAGCGTCCAACCAGGACAGTGCCAGCAACAGGGCACTTACCACATTCCAGAAGAGTGGGTTGAAGGTGATGGTGAGGACAGCAGCCACAAAGCTGGGATCCGAGGGGTTCACGTAGCCCAGCAGCCGGATCATAACGTAGAGGTCTGCCTGCAGGGACAGAAGCAGCGTCAGCGGGAAGCCTGCCCAGGGCCCTGCAGCCAGGACCTGGAGTGCCTGAGGGGGGCAGGCCCCAGAACTCAGAAACAAAGTTACCCTCTGCGAACAAGCGGAGGTTTGGGAACACCCCCAAGTCCAGGAAAGCCTACTACAATGTAGTCTCATAAAACTGAAGATAACGAGCTGCAACTTAGTCAACTGTGTCGTGCCCTGTTAAAGGTCGCAGAGGAGCAGTGGGCATGGACGCTAGACAAGGAGAGCCCGTTAGCGGCCTGAGAGCGAACTGCCACCACACCTGGGGGCCGATGTGTGGGTCACCGCATGGCGCAAAGGGGACTGACCCACTGGGGTGCAGGTTTGCAGAGGCCCTAGAGAACACTCAGTGGCTGAAATGTGTATGAAGAGCCTCACTAGCAATCAGATGAAAACAGAACAATAGTAATGCACCTTTTCTCACCAGCTACCTCATCCCAAACGTAAACAACAGACAACACTGAGTGCTGATGAGGCTGGGCAATGGCTAGTGAAATTGCTTATGGGTGCTCTCCACACCCCACAATTTCACTCCCATGCATCTGCCCTTTTGGACCTCGTATGTGTGCAGGGACCACTAACAAACATGTTCCATCAACACCGCTTGCAACTGAAAAGATCAGAAATAGTTAGAAACAACTGAGGCATCCATCGACAGAAGAATGGAAGAAAAAATATGGCCTACTCCCAAGGTAGTTAAACAACAGATGTAAAAATAAATGAACTAGATCCACAGGCATCAATACGTAAAGTTCTCAAACACAGAATGTCAGACGAAAAAAGCAAGTTGCAAAGTTCATAGAGCATATACATAAATTTTCAGAGAACACACAACAATATAATGCTAAATATTCTTTGTGTGTGTGTGAAAAAGACTAACATTGAGATACACCAAGTTCAGGACACCTGTTGCCTCTAGACCAGGGCTGCTCACCCTCAGCACTTTGGGCTGGTCAGTCTGTTGTCCTGTGCATTGTAGGGTGTTTAGCAGTAGTACCTCCCCAGCTGTACAACCAAAACTGACCCCAGACATTGCCAGATGTCCTCTAGGGGCAAAATCACCCCCACTGAAAGCCACTGCTCTACAGACCAGAGAAAAGAATGACTGGAAACACTCAAGATTGGTTTCTTTCATGAAAAAAGATGGGGGACACAGGAAATTCTGGGTGGCAAGTCCTTTACTGAGTGCATGCATTATCTCTGGAGCCCTGGTGGTGCAGTGGTTAAGAGTTCGGCAGCTAACCAAAAAGCTGGCAGTTTGAATCCACCAGTCGTTCCTTGGAAACCCTACACGACAGATCTACACTGTCCTATAGGGTTGCTGTGAGTCGACAGCAACACGTTTTGTATTATCTCTGTACTTTTCTTTGGTTTTCATTTTAACAAGGACTTTAGAGGCCCAGAGCACTGAAAAGGCGGTGTCTCCCCCTCTCCAATTCAAAACAAAAGCACTAAATAGTGTAATAAGTGCAAGTCCACTGGGGTTCTGATCTTTCTCATAGTGTCTGCTTTGGTGTTGTGTTGTGTTTTGTTTGGGAATATAATAAATTCTTTCAAAAAATGCTCTGAATCCAAAGGAGAATGAAGAAAACAAGATACAAAGGAAAGATTAGTCCAAAGGTCTAACGGACCACAACTATCAGTCCAGTACAACTAGATGGTGCCCGGCTACCACCACTGACTGCTCTGACAGGGATCACAACAGAAGCTCCCGGACAGAGCTGGAGAAAAATGTAGAACAAAATTCTAACTCACAAAAAAAGACCAGACTTACTGGACTGACAGAGACTGGAGAAACCCTGAAAATATTGCCCCCGGACACCCTTTTAGCTCAGTAATGAAGTCACTCCCGAGGTACACCATTCAGCCAAAGATTAGACAGCCCCATAAAACAAAATGAGACTAATGGGGCACAGCAGTCCAGGGACAAGAACTACAAGGCAGGAGGTGACAGGAAAGCTGGTAACAGGGAACCCAAGGTTGAGAAGGGACAGTGTTGACGTGTCATGGGGTTGTTAACCACTGTCATAAAACAATATGTGTACTAACTGTTTAATGAGAAACTATTTGTTCTGTAAACCTTCATCTAAAGTACAATAAAAAAAATTTTTAAAAGCTCTGTCTCTCGTTTTGGGGTTGGGGTGGTTGGGTCGCCCAGCCCCGCAGGTGCAGCACCTGGGGATGAAGCCGAGGGCCCTGCCCACACCTGGATGCACCCTTCCTCCCTGCACAAGCAGCAGCAGCAGCAGCCTCCACTCCCATTCTTAGTTTACCAAGCAACCTTTCCCTGGTATAACTCAGCCTACCCAGACCCTTGGAGCCATCCAGGCAGCACTGCTGAGTGCACGCAATAGTCTGGAAATTCTTCCACATGGCCTGGCCCACAAGTGGGCCTCCTCTCCTGGTCAGACTTTGTACTTCTCAAAGGCAAGACCCGAAACTCCCTATGGGCATGAGGGTAGAGATCAGCAGATGATAGAAGTCCTAGAATACAGACCTAATGTTATGGATTGAATTGTGTTCCCTAAAAATACATACTGAAATCCTGACCCCTATACCTGTAAATATGGAGCCCTGGTGACGCAGTGGTTAAGAGCTTGGCTGCTAACCAAAAGGTCAGCAGTTCGAATCCACTAGCCGCTCCTTGGAAACGCTATGGTGCAGTTCGACTCTGTCCTATAGAGTGGCTGTCATAGATTGAATTGTGTCCTCCAAAAATACCTGTCAAGTTGGCTAGGTCATGATTTCCAGTATTGTGTGACTGTCCACCATTCTTTCATCTGATGTGATTTTCCTAGGTGTTGTAAATCCTCTGTCTACGATGTTAATGAGATGTAGATTCAATCTACAAGATTAATCTACAATTTAAGCCAATCTCTTTTGAAGTATAAAAGAGAGAAGTGAGCAGAAAGACAGGCGGACCTCATATCACCGAGAAAGCAGCGCCGGGAGCAGAGTGCATCCTTTAGACCCGGGATTCTGCGAGAAGCTCCTAGACCAAGGGAAGATTGATGATAAAGACCTTCCCCCAGAAGCAACAGAAAGAGAAAGCTTTCCTCTGGAGCTGGCACCCTGAATTCACACTTCTAGCCTGCTAAACTGTGAGAGAATAAACTTCTCTTTGTTAAAGCCATCCACTTGGTGGTATTTCTGTTACAGTACTAGATAACCAAGACAGTCGCTATGAGTTGGAATTGACTCATCAACAACAGGTTCGGTTTTTGGTATACCTGTAAATATGGTTGTATTTGAAAATAGGTTTTTCTTTGTTATGTTAATTATGTCATACTCAAGCAGGGTGAACTCTAAATCTAATCACTTCTGAGTTATAAAAAGACCAGAATGGACACAGAACAAACACCATGGGAGGCCAACAGAATAAACAGACAAGGAAAGACCTCCCTCTAGAGCCACACCCTAAATTTAGACTTCTGGCCTCCTGAACGGTGAGAAAATAAATTTTCTGTTCTTTAAAGCCACCCATTTGTAGTGTTTTGTTATGGCAACACTTGGAAGCTAAGACATCTGCCTACTAAATGAATGAACAAGCAAATAAACCAGCAAGAGAACTAAGCGAACATGTGGAGAAACAGCTGAGAGAAAAAGATGACCAGGTGAGCACCAACTGCATTAATAACAAATGGACAAAGGAAGGCCCACTGGGGGAACATGGAAAGAACAAGTGCAGTGCAGGCCCTGCCCAGGTTGACTGCAGCCTCAGTGTGCTCCCAGCGTACTGTAAACCACACTTTTTCTTCCAGGTCCATCTCCATCTTTCCTGAGGGTGTACCCCTAGAAGCCCTCGACAACACCACATCTGTAGAGGGCACGGTGGCCCTCAGAGGGTTGAACACCTTCTGACACCAAGCTCTCCTCTCAGATCAGTACACCCTTCCTTTAGCAGATCCTTGGGCTCCGACCAGGAACCTCAAGTCTCCCTGGATATCACACCACACAGAGAGGCCAAGTCACTCAGGAAGAGTGAAACCACCAGGGACACGCCTCAGAAATGGGGTGCCCTGCCTCACAGGGGAATACCAGCGTCTCCCAGTCAACAGGGCTGCCAGGACAGTGGTCCAGCCATGTGGCCCCAAAGCCTCCAGAACCTGGGCTGACCAGAGAACCAGCTCTACCTTCTCTGTTTGATAATACACACTTATTAAATTAAGTACCTCCTGAATTAATTCCAGTCCACAGTTGGGCTGGGGTAGGATGTGAGAGAAAGATCTATGGGGGAGGGAAAGATGGCCTAGGGACTGGGGAGTCCCAGCTCTGGTCATCACTCAGCCATTTAGAGGTCACCTCACCTTGCTGCTCCTCAAAAACCAAGCCAAACCTGCTGCTGTCAAGTAAATTCCAACTCAGCAACCCTGTAGGACAGAGTAGAACTGCCCCAGAGGGTTTCCAAGGCTGTAATCTTTACAGAAGCAAATGCCACATCTTTCTCCCAGGGAGTGGCTGGTGGGTTTGAACCGCCGACCTTTTGGTTAGCAGCTCAGTGTTTAACCACTCCACCACAAGGGCTCCTTTCACTGCTCCTTAGTCAGCAGAATTCCTCCAGGTCTCTCCCCTTTGCCCTGTTCCCCATCTGAATCCATGGCACATCCAATCACCCAGCCAAAACCATTCCTCTTGCCTCTTATCCACCACATATTCCAGGACCCTGTCACTAAGCCCTGTCCATCCCACCTTGTAAGTCACCATCTAGTCTGCCCCCTCCTTCCAGCCCCACCACTTACAGCATGGCCCACCCCAGGCCCACCCTGATGGTCCAGGGTGATCTTCCTCTCAAACATCTGCCCCATCTCCCCCATGACTTCCCACTGCTTCCAGTGTCACACCCTCATCCAGCGGGCTTCCCGAGCTTACTCTGCCATGCCCCTCACGCCCTGACCCCGGCTGGCTTACTGGGCTCACTCTGCCATGCCCCTCATGCCCTGACCCCACACAAGATTCCCGAGCTCACTCTGCCATGCCCCTCATGCCCTGACCCCACACACGATTCCCGAGCTCACTCTGCCATGCCCCTCACGCCCTGACCCCACACAGGATTCCCGAGCTCACTCTGCCATGCCCCTCATGCCCTGACCCCGGTTGGCTTCCCAGACTCACTCTGTGCCCCCTCAAGTCCTGACCCTGGCTGGCTTTCCGGGCTCACTCTTACCATGCTCCTCATGCCCTGATCCACACAGGCTGATACAGCAACTCGCTCACTAGCCGGACTCCCACCTGCCATCCTTCCTGCCCTGTCCCACTCACCCATGCTGGACACCTCACCGTAGACACTTTCACCACAGCCACTGCACATGTTTGAGACTCCCTCTACCCATCTGGACCCCTCTGGCAAACTCCTACTCATCCTTTCAGCACCCAGCTGAAGCAGCTCCCCTATATCTTCTTTGACCCTACTGTTTACCCCATTGCAGTTATCTGTTCATCTACCCCAGTCCCATAATAGTCCCTCCAGGCTAGGGACCACTTTTTCTGCATCTTTGTCTCTCCAGTGCCCATCCACTGCCTGGCAGAGAATGAATGTTTGCTACGTGAGGCTGGCACTTGCTCCATCATGAGTAACTGAAAGGGCTCCCAGCACTCCCTCCTGGCATTCTGACACCCTCCACTCAGGGGTGCAGGCCACCCTTGACTTGGCTTTGGACTGGAGATCAGAGCAGCCTATGGGGACTCTGCAGGTGGGGAGCTAGCAGCTCCCACCAATTCCTCAGGACGCAGAGCCCCAGAGCTTCATGGTCACTGCCCGTCCAGACACTGCACTTCATATTTATTTCTCTGGCACCTTTCAGGCTGAGAAATCAAGCAGTGTCTTCCGAGTCTGGCAGGGGAGGGATGGCCAGGGAGGGGCAGGAGCAGCAAAGGCGCCTGGAAACTCGGGGACTGGCCGACTCCAGGCAGAGGTCGGCCTAGGGTCTCTCTGCCGGAAGTCCTGGCTGTGGAGCGGGTGGAGGTGTGTCAGCAGGAGCACAGGGGTCAGGGCCTGGGCTGGTGCAAGGAGTCAGTGGCAGACATGTCACCCCAGCCCTCCCTGAGACACCATTCTCCCCATCCTTCAACTCTGCAAACTCCCCCAGGCCAGCTGCCCTGCGGCCTCTGCTTTGATTCATCCCAGGTAAAGGAACTTGCATCAGGCAAGCCTGCAGCTTGAATTGTCTTTTTTACCATGTGCTCATTTTTGAAACGGCAATTCCCGCAGGGGTTTATAACAATAACTCTATAAATGAGGATTTTATTACTAACCAGAACTCCCTTTACGGAGCGTTGCACATGCAGTCTCCATTCTCCTCAGCCAGCATTCTCTGTTCCTACCTTCTCCTGCACACCTTCAACCAGTCACGCACTTGATGTTCACCATGACAAAGCTGCTGACAGGTACATTTTACAGGTGGTTGTGATCTGACCACATGGAGCAGAAAGAAAATAAGTGAAGCACATTCTCTCCTGTAATCCTCCCAACAGCCTGTGAGGTAAATCATCATCATCCTCATCCTATGCATCAGAAACTGAGGTGAACGGACTCACAATGGGCAGAGCCAGGGTCCAAACCCCGTGGGTCTAGTTCTAAAGGCCCCAGCCCTGCTGTCTCCCCAGGGGACCCTCAGAGATCCATCCCACTTGGCCTTGTGAGCCCATGCAGGCTATGTCCTGAGCACATGCCCCGACCTGTCTGTCTCAGCAAGTCTCGAGCCTCAACCACATCTTATTTCAGAGGGAAAACCTGTGGAGCCATCCCAGAACTTTCTCAGTGTTAGCAATGAAAGCCTCACATGCCAGAAACCCCAGACCCAGGCAAACCAGAATGGCTGGTCACCCCAACATCATCCACCAGGTGGCCTTGTCTGGGCCTTAACCACTGCACCCTCCCGCTGCCTTTGGGTCACCGGGAAGCGGTCAAGTCTCTCCCTGTGGGTCAGCCATCAACGGGAACAGGTAGACCCACTGATCCTGAACTCACAAGGGCTGGCCCAAAGAGGGAAGAGTGTGAGGCACAAGTTCCAGGGCAGAGTCCCCTCCAGCTGGGGAGAAGGTGACAGACAGTGGAGAGGGACTCATGGTGGAAACCTAAGGCTGGGACATTAAGTGAGAGAGCTGGCAGATGGCTTCAGGGAGGGCCTAGGAAGGCTTCAGTCATCTGATCAGAACAGGGATCACCTGTGGAGCAAGGCGGGGCACTGCCTGCGAGAGGCACAGGGAATTTCTAGGGTGATGGGAATGTGGCACAAATGGTTAAGTGTTCAACTAATAACAGAGGTTGATAGTTCAAACCCACCCGGAGACCCCTAGGAAGACAGGCCTGGAAGTTTGCTTCCAAAAGGGGTCACAGCCTTGAAAACCCGATGGAGCAGTTCTACTCTGTCCTGAGACATGGGGTCACCATGAGTCTAAATCGACTCCACGGCAGCTAACAACAAACACAACAGAATGTTCAACTGGAGTCTGGGTTGGCCGGCATATGCATGTCAAACTCCCCAACTGTCTGCTGAAGGCCTGGACAGCTGTCCACTGGAGGCCTGGACAGCTCACCGTGTGCAAACTGCCCTCAGTAAAAGGAGAGGTCTAACAAAGGGCTTCCGGAAAAGTCAGCTGGAATCATCTCCTCAGCAGCCTGTACCCCTTAGGTTAAACACTGCCTTCTCGTTTAATAATTTCACTCACTGTCGTTTTACAAACAGTGAGCACCCACCAAGGGGACCCTACCTGGGGGAGGGAGGGACTAAGGTAGAAGGACCCCAGCATGGGGCTAAGACACCCATAATGAACTCACTCATACCAGCTACTGAGATCAAGGGGCATTTATTTAAACTTCACACATCTCATCTCATTCAATCCCTGCTCAGCAGATAAGAAAACCAGAGGCTTAGAGAAGACCACACAGGTCAGTGAGGAGCCTTAGGCCACCTAGGCTCATAGCAACCCCACAGGACAGAGTAGAACTGCCCCACAGGGTTTCCAAGGTTGTAATCTTTACAGAAGCAGACTGCCACATCTTTCTCCAGAGGGGCAGGTGGCTGTGGGTTTGAACCGCTGACCTTTTGGTTAGCAGACAAGCACTTAAAGGCCAATAAAAAAGCCATAAAGTCCTAATACAAAAGGATGCAATTGCATATTCTCTGCAGGGGCAGGCCTGCCAGAGGCCAGAAGGAAGGACTGGAGCTCCTGTTGCCTTGGAGGAAGGATAAAAGTCAGTGTTTCCAGGTCTTGCTGGGGTGGGGGAGGAAAAGTGAGGCCCTGCAGGGTTAGCAGCAACTGGTACACCCTCCCCTCAGCCCTGACACCCACTCCCCCGACCCAGTTAGGGCTGAACCTGTCGAAACTGGACCACGGCCCCCTTCCCTACCAGGTCCCAGTGCCCTCAGGTCAACCTGGTCTCCTGAGGGAAATATCTGATAACCCCAGTCACCTTGAAGAGCAGAGAGACTCCAGGCCTGGTTGCCTGGAGAAGAGCCAGATCTGTAGGAAAGAATGACTAATGGCTCAGAGTGGAATTCCAGGCAACAGGGGGGCTTTTAGGGAGAGGAAGCCACCTGGCTTCCCACTCCCTACTGCAGGTGCCTTCCTGATTGCTCACTGCACAAAATCCCTCCTGAAACAGGATCAGCAAGAAAGAGCCAAAAGCCCAGGTCAGGTGGGAGTGTGCAGGAGTGGTGCCTGGCCATCCTCTGCAGATCCCTGGGCCACCTGGACCAAGGGAAGGGCTTCCACCCTCCACGTCCCCCCCAAAAAAAAAACCTTGTAAAAGCAGTGACATAAGTAGTGCCATCCTAGCTAACTGGGTAACTGTAAGACTGGAAGCCCTTCAAGGTCACAGTCTGCAGAGCTCTCCTTGTTTGGCTGAGGAGAGGGACAACCTATCAGATGCAGGAGGAAACTTTAGCTGAGCTCCAGGAATAATCCCATACCGTCCCTGACCAATGGGCTCCGCCAGTGAAACCCCACAGGCTTGTAAGGAGGAGGCTCATAGCAACTCCACTTTACTGAGGGATTTGGAGACGCTTGAGAGCAATGTTTTATTTTCAGGGAATGATTTGCAGCAGGTAAACAGCACCCAGGGTTCATGCCACATTGTGACATCCAAGCAAACAGTAGGAGCCCAGTGAGTCAAAGTCACATCGATCGCAAGCAGCCATTTGATTGTACATACTCTATACATCAAACGGCAGGAGAGACAGAGCAGGGGCTGCCCAGGAGGGGAAAGGGATGCACCAGCACTGCAAAGCCTGCCTCGTGCCTCGACCAGGTGCTGTGCATGTGCCCCTAGCATTGCCAGTTGGCGCTGTCAAATGTTTATGGGGCAACTTCTGGCCAGAGCCCTGTGCCTGGTGCCTGGGGTACAAGAATGAGCGTCCCGGTCTTTTTCCTCTAAGTATGATCTAGCAGGAGTGGGGGAAGGTGTTATACATTAGGCAGCTCTCTGACCCTATTTTTTTTCTACTCTGCACTAGGGTCACTGGCTCAGAGGAAAGACTCTGGGCTTTGGCAGCTCACAGATCCAGGCTGGGCACAGGGCTCCACCATGCACAGCACAATTCCTATGACCAATCTGAGTCGCGAGTGTGCCTTCAGTAAAATTGGGGTAATGACACTAGCCACCAGGGTTACATTCAGGACAGAGGTGAGGACAGGTATGAACATACAGGGTGCAGAAGGAGGTTCCTAGTGGCAAGGGTGTTCATCCCCTTTTCCTGTTTGCTTATGCTAAGATAAATATTTCACCTGTCTCACTTCCTGGAGGTCACCACCCCCTCCCCCAACCCCGGGGAAGATAACCATTCTAAAGGATGGGTCAGAGAGAGGAACGCTGGGCCAGGAATGTAGCCATGGTGGAATTTGAGGACGAGGCGGCCCTGGAAACTGGAGACAGTCTTAGCGCAGGAGGAGCCAATTTGTTAGAAGGTCACAGTGCCAGTTATCTCAAATACCACTGGTCCGTTGCAACGGAGCCCTGGAAAATACATTGCTTTGAAATGCCCTTAAGCCCCACAATAAAATGAAATTGCCAGCAGCTGCTCCAACTCCCCAAATCCATAACTACTTTCCAGAGGTGAAGGACATCCCTTCATTCATTCATTGGTTCATCTGTTCACCGAATGTCTGGCTGTGATGGCTCTGATGGCGCATGAGCTCCTCAGTCCCTGGGCCAAGAGCAGTGCTCCCTTCCATGGTGGGGTCTGTGTGGTCTGACTACCCCCACCCCCTTCTTCTCTCCTCTGTTTGACTGTGGGTTTCAGGTCCCTTTCCTTTAAATTCACCTTCAAGGGCCCAGAACCGAGGCTTCTATCAGGTTGGCATCTACCCAGAGGCACCTCAGAAGAAAGTCCTGGTGATCTACTTCCAAAAAAATCAGCCACTGACACAGATGGGGTTGCCATGAATCAGAATCAACTCAATGGCAACTGTTTTTTGGGCTTTTTTAATGAACAACTTGATGTCCATGAGTTCATCAACTTAGATAAAATGGGCACAAATGAAAGATGCAAACTACCAAAATTCATCCAAGAAATAATCCTATACCTATTAAAGTAATTAAATTCACATTAAAAACCTTTCAAAAAGGAAAATTTCAGGCCCAAATGGTTTCACTGGATGAATTCTACCAAACATTTAAGGAAGAAATAATACCAATTCTACATAATCTCTTCCAGAATACAGAAGAGGAGGAAACACTTTCCAGTTCACTTTATGAGACCAGCATTACCTTAATACTAAAACCTAAGACATTACAATAAAAATACAAACCAATATTCCTCATTGAGTGGATAAATAATCATCAAATTCCACCTTTTCCTGACACCAACTACGAGGATAAAACAAATCCCCGCCTTTCACTTCTCTGTTCAGTTCTGACACCAGCCACACCTGCAGCACTTCTTTCTCTGACCCTAACCACCCAGAGCTATGTCAGATCTCACAAGTTAAAGGACAAATACACAGTCCTCCAGACTGCTCGGTCTGCCCAAGACTTCAGACACAAGCTCAGGAGTCCCCAGGAGCTACCTTCACTTCTGACCTGCTAGCTATGAATTCGGGGGTTCCCTCGACCCACACAGGATACCAGTCTTAAGCTTGACAGTCCCTAAGCCCCCCACCCCCTTACTTCTGACCTGATGGCTCCCACTACTTCCTCAGGTTCGATAATTTGCTGGAACAATTCACAGAACTCACAGAAAGTGTTACACTTACAATTACAGCTTGATTATGGCAAAAATGACACAAATGAAGAGACCTATAGCGTGAGGTCTGGGAAGGTTCCCAACACGGAGCTTTCAAGTCCCAAGAAAGGGACGTACTACTCTCCAATGTGCACTGATGTCTTCACCAACCAGGAAGCCCACGAGGCTTCCGTGTCCAGATATTTTATTGGGGCCTCAATGCATAGGGATGATTAATTGAATCATGCCCCCCATCTAAGATCAGCTGATATCAGCTGGCCAGGCCAGCCCCACTCATTAGCACAAACCCTCAGGTGTGGTCTAGAGGCCTTACATAACAAAAACACCTCAATTACTTAGGAAATTCTAAGGGTTTAGAGTTCTCTCTCAGAGAATAAGGGCAAAGACCAAATTACTCTGGATAAAGTTAAATTCTTTATTCCACACTCAGGAATATAGCCATAAAGATCCTCAACAAAATATTAACAAATGGAATCCATCAAAATTATATATATAATGGATAATATGTCATGACCAAGTGGGGGGTTGTCCTTGGAATTCAGGGCTGCTTCAATATTCAAAAAACCATATGATTATCTCAATAGATTGAGAAGAAACTGAGCTTAAGAGAGAATTTCACTGACTTGCCCAAGGTTATATAATAAGTGGCAGAGTAAAGCCTCAAATCTATTGTCTTGACTCTGATCCAAAAAATATTGAAGACAAAATGTATGTTCTTGGGATTTTACTAAATAAGTCACCTAATACAATGGCCAAATATTTAACTAAAGTGATAACATCAAAAGGTTTTTAAAAAACATTTTGTGGAGCAGGGAAATATCCTTCCCCAAAAGGTAGTCAAAACACCCCATATCTGCCATGAGGACTTTGCTTCAAATGGTTTATACTTTCGCTCCCATATTACAAATGGGGACTGTCCAACTACAGGTACCGGTCGCCCTACCTAGCCTCTGAGCTTCCTAAATACAGGGTCTTTGCCTTCTGAAGACCACCCTCATGTGAGCTGCACTTTACAGTTTATAAAGTTCCTCCATACCCTTTGTAATCATTTTGGTCTTCACCATAGCCCCATTACCAGTCCCATTTTCTAGCTCAAGAAACTAAGGCCCCCCACTCTTGGCACCTACAGTGAGTAGGTGATACCACCCATCTGCTCATGTGAATAGGTGAGTCTATGGAAAAGAAAAGGGATCTTATACCTGGGCATGAAGAGAGTCCACTGGGAACCATGACCCTGCTCTCAGCAGCTCAATTTGCTCTGATACTCTGGGTTCTCCAAGAAGCCAGCACAGAAATATTTGACATACATGGCCCTAGACCGGCATCCCTGCCTGTGACCAGCAAGTCCCTGCTCCCATCCACCCACCAGCAAGAAACCCACATCAGGGAAGGCAAAGAGTGAGGCAAAAAAGGGCTTAGGTCAATGAACCTACTGGGGGCAAGTGCCAGGCATACCCCTTACCCCAATAAGTAAATTTTTAAATTAAAAACAAAACCAAGATTCTGGACCAATCGAAGCAGCCCCAAAGAGAGCTGGCTAAGGGTACAACCAGCTATGCAAGCATTGTGTCCAACAGTGGCACTGTCCAACATAATATTGTAGCCATTAGCCAGCGTGCCTACTGAGTACTTGGGGTGTCATAGGATAAAATGACAATATTTTGGATACATTGGGTTGAACAGAATATATGATTAAATTTTTATGTTTCTTTTTCTTTAATATGGCTACTAGAAAATTAAAAACTCCGTACGTGGCTCACATTACATTTCTAATGGATGGCGCCCGTGTGTGAGATCTGGCAGCCCATCAGGTGAAGAGAAACCTTGAGACTTACTCAGGCCAGGGATTGACATCTTTTAAAAACAGAGTTTGAGTGAGGAGGAAGAGGAGATACTGCAAATACATATTGTTGTGGAGGTTGGGTTTCTTTCTTTTTTTTTTTTTTTAAAGAAAAATCCCTTGGCAATAGGAAGCTTAACTGTACCAATGAGAACAGCAATGGAAAAACAGAATGTTAGCCAGTGAGGGTCACCCTGACCTGTACCCCTCAAATGCTCCCAGCTCTCAAACTGCACAGCCCCATCAGGTTCTAGTGGAAAGGAGAAAGGGCAGGGAAGCCTCCCCCACAGATCCAATTAATCTTCCCCTGCTCTTGGCTAAGCCTCTTTGCCACTCCACCTAGAATATAGGCCGTGCCTCAGGGCAAATGTGCTAGGCCAGGCTCTGAGTTGGGTCTGCTGTGTGTCCCTGTCCGCCTGCATTCTGCCCATCCCTTACTAAGGGCAGCCCACCTTTCCCCACAGAATTACCTCCTCCATGAAACACTGGTGGCTAAACCAAGCAGTGCTGATGGGCCTCGCCTTGGAATTCCAACCAAAACCAAACTCACTGGCATTGAATCTCATAGCAACCCTACAGGACAGAGTAGAACTGCCCCATAGTGTTTCCAAGGCTGTAAATCTTTATGGAAGCAGACTGCCACATCTTCCCCCCTCGGAGGGGCTTGTGGGTTTGAACTGCCAACTTTTCGGTTAGCAGTCGAGCGCTTAACCGCTACATCAACAGGGCTCCTCAGAACTCCAACAGCCCTTCTCATTTGTGATTTACCATGTAAACCGAGATATCTCGAATGCTCCTGGGGGCTGGTCTGCGTCTTGGTCTGGGTGCTGATTACACGGGTATGTTCACTTTATGAAACTGCATCGAGCTCTAAGTGTACGCTCTGTCACTCATCTGTAAGTCTGTTTTATGTCAATGAAAAGTTACCTGTAACAGTAATGTCTTTTCCTCAGCCATCCACTTCCTACTACCCTCCTCCACTACCTCAGGGTTGGCTGCCTAGCCTTTCCTTGTTCCTTGAACACTCCCTCCTTAAGACTTTCTCGCACTGTGCTCCCTCTACCATTAGCCCTCTTACCCCTACTGGTTTATCATTCAGGTCTCCAATCACAAGTTACCATCTCAGAGAGATCTTCTGGGACCACCTATCTTGGGATTTCATTCCCACTTCCCCACCAGGCTACTCTCTAAATATCTCCTTCAGAATATTTCAGCTTGTTTCCCTGTCTCCCTTCTAGAATAAAAGCTCAGGAAGAGCAGGACCTTGACACAAGGCCCTCAGGAACCACTGGCTGGGTCAGTGAATGAATAAACACACGTGTGAGTAGAGAATAAAGGGAACAGACAGACTAAATCAGAGACTGCTGCAAGCAGAGATGTCTCTTATGGGCTCAATGAACAGTGGCTGATTGATGAAAAAGGATAATGAAGAATCTAATAGGAAGTTTTGATACATGGGAGAACATAGGCAAGCGGAAAAGCAACTGGAACTGGGAGACTGGGGAGAGACCCAGGAAAAGGCCAACTCAGCCAGCTGAGCCAGCACCAGGTCTCCACCTTCAGGGCCCTACCATCCCATCCCGTACACAACGCTGGCAGGTATGGACTGTCCCAACATCGACCCAGGACGGGGTGAGAGTCTGCAATCTGCTCAGAGTCACGGAGTGGAGGCACCAGGGCTCAACACTATTCTTGCCCCAGCTGCAGGTCAGGCCTTCCGGCCCCTCCGGGCACACTCGCAGTCCTCACACGCGCACGTACCCTCGCTCGCACACACCTGCTTCCACTCCCCACACTCTGTAATACACAGCCTCCAGTATACACACCCACGCTTAGACACACGCTCCCCGAAACGAGACCACACAATACCGGAGACTCACACGCAGACACACACAACCTCAGGCACACCCCTGCCTGACACACGCGCGCGCGAACACACACACACAATCTGAGGCTGGCTTCCTCCCTCTCAAACACCCCGATCTCGCATCTCTGAGTGAGTCTCTCAGTCACACACGCGCACACGCGCACACAAGCACCCACGCAGGCACGCGGCGCCCCCGCCCCCGTTGCCTGGTAACGCCCGCAGCCCCGCCCCCCGGGCGTTGAAAGCGGTGCCGGCCACCAGCCTTCCTGGTCCCTCTCTCTGCGGCCCGGGTGGCCCGTCAGCCCGTAGCCCCGCGCGGTCAGTACCTGCCTGAAGTCAACACTGCCGAGGCCTCCGCAGCAGTCAGGCCCGGCCGCGGCCCAGGTCCTTTCAGCAGGTGCCAGCCTCGGAGGGACCACGCGGAGCCTCGCAGCGCCTCCCGCCGTCCGAAACCCGCCCCATTGCGCTGGGGGTTCGCCGCCGGCCGGGGCGCTTTCCCGGTGACCACCGCCCCGCCCTCCCAACACACACACACACACACACACACACACACACACACACACACACACACGCGCGCGCGCGCGCGCGCTCTCCCTCCGGCCTTGTGGGAAATGTAGTTCCCGGCCCCTGCGGGGCGCCTAGTTCCCGGGCTTGCGACGGCTTCCGAGGAGCTGGGAACTACAAGTCCCAGGGTCGCTGGAGGCACGCGACGGTGTCCCCGCGCCTGCAGCCCGCCTGCCACTGACCTGGCGTCCTGTGCTCGACTGGCGGAAGTGCGTTAGAGGCCGGCGGCCGTGGGTTGTAGATATAAGTAGCTCCCGGGCAGCCCCCTGCGGATTCGGACTTTGGCCGACTCTGCTCCCCGCCCAGTAGCGGAGTCGCCTGGCCCCGGGGCCGTGCGGCCAGAGCGGAGTTTATCGCTTCCGGCCGGAGGCAGCTCCTAAGTCCTGGTCCCCCGACTCCCCGGACCTTTTCGTTCAGCCAGGGACACCTCCCCTCAGTCGTCGGTCACTCATTCTTGCTTTCACTCACCGTCTGTGTGCTGAGGGCGCAGCAGCCAGCAAGACAGACAAGGGCCCTTAGTCTTTTAACGGAGATATATAAAGGATTACAACTCTGATAAGCGCTATGATGGAAAAAACTGGGGGCTAGGTCAGGATAACAAAGGATACGCTCTTAGAATGCTCAGGGAAGGCCTCTGACGAAGAGAGGTTTGAGCTGATGAGAAACTGCCAGTCATACAAGGTGCAGAGGCAGGGCTGGAGAGTGGACTAGGAACAGGAAATGGCACCTGCAAAGGCAGGAGAAAGGATAGAATTTAGGGGTACTTCAGGAGTAGAGGAAACCCTGATGGTGTAGTGGTTAAGAGCTACAGCTGCTAACCAAAAGGTTGGCAGTTGGAATCCACCAGGCGCTCCTTGGAAACCCTATAGAGCAGTTCTACTCTGTTCTATAGGGTCGCTATGAGTTGGAATTGACTCAACAGCAACGGGTTTGGCTTTTTTTATGGTTCAGGAGTAGAGAAAAGGCTAGTGAGCTACGGAATAGTGGTGGAGGGCGAGTAGCAGGAAAGAAGGAGTTAAAAAAATAGGTGGGTTTTAGATGTATGGGTCCAAAGAGAAACGCTTTTGCAGCTGAGTATTACCTATATGGGGAAATAGATTGAGAGATTTGCTCAAAGTCAGGCAGCCAGGCAGGACCAGACTCCATGTCTCAATGCTCTTTCCACAACACCAGCTGCTTCCCAATTTCGGTGGCCAACATCTCTCCACCTTATGGTTGTCAGGTGCCATCAAAACAATGCCAAGTCATAGCGACCTTACGTACAACAGAACAAAACACTGCTTCATCCTGTGCCATCCTCACAATCTTTGCTATATTTGAGCCCATTGTTGCAGCTGCTGTGTCGATCCATCTCATGAGGGTCTTCTGGACTGGTCCCTCCTGATAACCCGTCCAAAGTATGTGAGAGGAAGTCTCACCATCCTCCATTCTAAGTACATTACAGTACCTACCATTGTTGAATGTTTACACTGCATTCCCTTCCCTGTGGTGATTGCTTTACAGGAAGCCCCAGCCTTCACCACATCCTCAGGAGGGGGTGGGCAGGCCAATACAGCAGAGAGAGCACTGGCCTTGGAGCACACACTAGCTCTGTGACTGTGGGCAGCTCTCCTTGTCCTCAGAAGTAAAATGGGAAAAGATGTGTTGCTCAAGCTTATCACATAGGAGCTGACCCCTGGAAGTGCTTCACCGACAGAGCTGGGTTTACAATGGGTACTCAAGGACTAGTTCACTAAGTAACCCCTGGCATTTCACAAGTCAGGAACCCTCACCTGCTCAGGATACCCAGGCAGGCCCTGCTGGAATCAGAGCCATTTCTGGGGAGCCCACCAAGGTGAGGGTGGGGGAGGCTCCTAGCGAGCATTCCCTTACCCCACATGTCTAACTCACTGAAGCCCCAGTTTTCTCCTGACCTACCTGGCCTCTCTTGTTGTTTTGTTAAGGCAACAAAATGAATTTTTGTGTGTTTTGTTCATCTGGAAACAAAGAAAGTTAAACATCAGAGGTCATATCAGAGCTGATGTAACTAGAGGAATACACTCCTCCACCCCTAAGTCCCTCCACCCCTGTGAAAAGCAAACACCCCACCCAGAAGACAAACTGGAAGTTGAAATGTGACTGGGTTGTTCAGATCAAAAGCCTGCTGAAGATACTTAAGGGCAGAAGTCTTTGCCTCTCTCCCTTGAAAGCTCCAGGTCTGAAAGGTTGTAGGGAAATCAATCATCCAGGCCAAACTCCTTTGCTAGGCTGCTCCTTCTGCAGCATCCCTGGCAGATGGAAATGTCACTGCTGCTTACATGCTTCAAGTGATGGGAGGTTCACCACCTATTGAAGTAGTCTGCTTTACTATGGGACCAAAACCAATAACTAGTTGCTGTGGAGTGAATTCTGATTCATCGCAACCCCGTGTGTGTCAGAGTAGAACTGTGCTCCATAGGGTTTTCGATGGCTGATTTTTCAGAAGTAGATTGCCAGACCTTTTTTCCGAGGTACCTCTGGGTGGACTTCAACAGCCAACCTTTAGGTTAGCAATGAGTTAACTGTTTGTACCACCCAGGGACTCCTACAATAGGACAGGGGTGTTTATTCATGACACTGAGCCAAAGTCACCCTTCCAGAAGCTTTAACAAATCAAGCTACATTCAACCCTCAGGGTCACCTCTCTGATAGCTCTTCAGATAAGGGAATACAGTTATCAAAGGCTATCTCCTAGTCTGCTCCAGGCCAAACAACTCCAGATGACCTCTCTTGCAAGGGGCTTGACCCCTGCTACAGAAAATCAAGACCAAAAGAAGACTTAACCCCTTTATTGCCCTCCCCATTCTCCCTGAGCTCCCTCCCCTGCACTAGATCCCCCCATACACACCAAATCTGGCTGTGTTAACTCCCAGTTCCCAGCAATCATTAAAATGGGCTTTTATGATTAAAATTAACATTTGCTTATTGGATGTCTTTGGGTTCTACTCTGAATCTATTTTCTGTTCATAAAACAGGCGTCAGGGTACTGCTTGAGTGAGGCTGCAGTGAGGATGGAGGTGATAACTCGCACAGTAGCTTCTCAATGGACATGGGTTTCCCTCCTTTCTGTATAAATGAGACTCAGCTGTTAGGATCACACCTGTGGACACGCTGCTGGGGTTGGATCAGCCCAGCCCTGGCATCCAGGAGAGCTAGATGACAGCTCAGGGGCTCTGAGTTCCTGGGAGGAGATAGGGTGAGAAGGAGCCAGGATGGCAGCCCTGTGGAAACTGCTTTGGGTGGCTCAGTAAACCAGGAGGGAGAGGTGGGCATGTGGGACCCCAGTGCCCAGTGCTACTTCCTAGATTTGGGCCTGGACTGCCTTCCTCCTGGCCTAGGAACCAGAGAGCTTCAGGGGGTCCACAGGAGCACGTGGAGTGGAGCAGCACAGCAGCTGCGGGTGATGAGTTCCCTGTCCCTCCCTGCTGCCCTGGGCCTAGGAATGAGTCCTTTCCTTAGTGACCTCCTGCTTGCCTGACAGAGGGCACAGGAGTGAACTCACTTGAACCAGCCCTCAATACCTCAGCCAGCCCAGAAACACAGCAAGGAGGTCGGTGCTGGTGGGCCTTTCCGCCTCTCAGCATCCACAGCACAGACAAGGCCTGCCTTCCACCCGGCCTCCTGGCTGTTCCTGGATCACCCAGCACACTCAGGGACTTTGTGCTGGCTGTTCTCCAGGTCTCCACACAGCTTCCTCCCTCACCACATCAGGTCTCTGCTCAAGCATTGCCTTTACACTCCACCTCTCCGTCCCCCTTGCCAGCTTCATTTCTCTCCACAGCCCTTATCACCATGTGACACATTCATTCAGCTTATTCATTTATTTTGTATTTTGTATTTTGTCAGTCTCTCCCACTAGGAGGCCAGCTTCACCAGGGCAGGGGTTTTCATTTGTTTATTCACAACTCTATTCCGCACCTGGACCAGTGCCTGGCCCAAGGTAGGCATTCAGTAAACATTTACTGAGTAAATGAACAAATAATTCTGCCACTCCCAAGCTAGATGACCTTGGGCAAGTCACCCCTCTGAGCCTCAGTGGCCCTCTCTGTGGAGCTGGGAGGGTGGCCGGGTCTATGCTTAGATCTTATGGACAGAGCGATCCTGGCAGTCCCTGCCGGGCTGCTTCCCGCGTTGGGAACTGGGACAAGTGCCTTGCCCTCTCTGACCTTCAGAGTAAAAGAGAAAATCCAAACAAGCGCTAACCACAATGGAATACTCAATGGGATGACCATATAAAAAAAAATCATAATAAATAAAAATGAATGTTTAAACCAGAAAATAACAAGTGTTAGTAAGGATGTGGAGAAGTCGGAACCCTTGTGCACTGCTAGTGGAAACATGAAATGTTATAGCCGCTGTAGAAAATAGTTTGGCAGTGCCTCAAAAAGTTAAACATAGAATTACCATAGGATCCAGCAATTCCCCTCCTGGGTATATACCCACAAGAATTGAAAGCAGAGACTCAAACAGATACGTGTACATCAGTGTTCATTTCAGCAGTGTTCACAATAATCAGAAGGTGAAATCAACCCAAGTGCCCATCAACTGATGAATGGATACACAGAATGTGATCTATTCATACAACAGAATGTTATTTAGCCATAAAAAGGAGTGAATCACTGATACATGCTGTGACACAAAAGGCACAAATTATGATTCCATTCATAGGAAATATCTGGAATAGGAAAATCCATAGAAACAGAAAGCAGGGAATGGGGGAAGGGGGAGTAGGGAGTGACTGCTTAATGGATACCGGGTTTCCTTTTGGGGTGATGAAAAAGTTCTGGAACTAGGTAGAGGTGATAGTTGCACAATCGTGAATACACTTACTGCCACTCAATAGTACACTTGAAAATGGTTAAAATGTTAAATTTTATGTTATGTTTATTTTACTACACTAAAACAAAAACACACAAGGAAAGACAGAAAATTTTTTGAGCCTTCGTAGTGCCGTTGGCCCTGGCTGTGAGTACTTTACAAGCATCATTTTCTTCAAGCCTCATCGCAGCCCATTGAGACAGGGAGTATTGCTCTGGCTTTCCCGATGAAGAAACTGACTCAGCCGGAAGGAACTCACAGTCATGCAGCTAAGCACGTGGCTAGATTTAAACCTGCCTGCCCAACTCTAAGCCTGGGCTTTGGTCACTACACAGCCCTGCCTCCCTCAGGTTGGATGAGACCACACAAAATGCCCAGCACAGACTCCTGCACACACTCAGCTATGTGGTGCTCAAAGCCCATCATGTTTCTTCCCCCTTCTCTGTTTCTTTTCCTTATATGCATTTTAGCCATCATATCAAGACCCAGCTAAATCCTTGTTTCCTCTGAGAAGCATGATTGCTCCTCTAAGGATAAAGGCAAAAAATTATCCCTCACCAGGGCTTCCTCGGTCCTGTGGGCCAGGCGTGGCCCACCTTTCCAATTCTTCTTGCTCTCTGCACTCCAGCCACATTGGCCTGTTCTTAGTTCCTTACAGCCACAGGGCCTTTGCACCTCATGTTCCTTCTTCCTAGCACACTCTTCCCTTCTTTGCGAAGACTTTGTCTGCTTTGCCCACCACTGTACCTCCTGCAGAGTGGATAAATATTCAGTTTCAGGTTTACAAAATAATCAGGCTGAATGGAGAATTCCCATATACCTCCTCTTTTCCCCCTGCAAACAGTTTCCTTTGTTATTAAAATCTTACCTTTGTGTGGTACATTTGTTATGATTGATGAGCCAATGGTGATAAATTATTATTAAATAAAGTCCATAGTTCACATACAGTTCTGGGAGGAGGCAGTCCCCTCAGACAAGCCCAGGGACCACGGTCCTCCCCGCTCTCCCCCCTGTGAGCATCTTTAGGCTTCAGAACAAACCACCACCCGCTGAAGCCTGATAAACAGCAAGACTTGTTGTTATTGTTAGGTGCCATTGAGTCAGTTCTGAATCATAGCAACCCTATAGGACAGAGTAGAACTGCCACATAGGGTTTCCAAGGAACAGCTGGTAGATTTGAACTGCAGACGTTTTGGTTAGCAGCTGAGCTCTTAACCACTACGCCACCAGGGCTCCTAAACAGCAAGACTATAAAGTAATGAAATTCCACCTGATGCCCAGTTGTCTAACCACCTCCTCCTGGGAAGATCAGGCAGGAAAATCTACATTACGCTTCATGTACGGAGTCGTGTAGTCCCTGGAGTGTAAAATTGGCTGGCGGAGGGGTTTGCTGGTCCCTTGTCTATGATGAAGGAGCCCTGGTTTCACAGTGGTTAAAGCGCTCAGCTGCTAACCAGAAGGTCGGCAGATCGAACTCAGCAGCAGATCTGCGGGAGAAAAGATGTGGCAGTCTGCTTCCGTAAAGTTTTACAGCCTTGGAAGCACTATGGGGCAGTTCTACTCTGTCCTATAGGGCCACTACGCATCAGAATCAACTCAATAGCAATGGGTTTGTTTGTTTGGTTGGTTGGTTTTGTCTACTACTGTGCATCATGGGGCATGTGTAGAAGAGTTTCCATCCCACCTGAACAGCTTTCAAGCCAGGGGGAGCTGCTCATCATGAAACAGTCCTAGTTCCTCTCCTATAGTGCAAAGTGAGAGCACGTGTAGAAGAGTTTTCCGTTTCCACTTGGACAGCTTTGGAGCCAGGGAGGACTGCTCATCATGGAACTGTTTCCTATAGTATGCTGCTGTTTGTGAGTAATAATAATAGCTTTCACTTTGCCAACACTTTGTGAATGTCTCGTGTGTGTGGCTCAACCAGAATAGATGGACACAGCTCTCCTGGAGTTGTTGATGCCATTGAGTGGAAACCTCATCCTAGCAGTCTTATTGCTGCCTGGAATTTTGAAGCAACTTGAGTGTGCAATGCAGGCTCACTGTTTGTGTTGTTCAGCCCTATGGGTTTTGACAAATGGATAATGTCATGTGTCCACCATTACAGTATCATACAGAAGAGTTTCACTGCTTTGAAAGTGCCCTGTGTTCCACCTGTTCATCCTTGCTCTCCGCATGAACCCCTGGCAACCACTGATCGTTTCACTGCCTCTATACTTTTGCTTTTTCCAGAAAATATTAAATTTTTAACACAATAAAAATACCTTGTGGGGCTTAAAATATATATCTTGGTAACTGAAAGAAAAGGCAGAAAATAGTAGCTAATTTACCTTATTGACATCTGTCTTAGGCTAGGTTCTCTAGAGAAGCAAAACCAATGCAATGTGTGTGGGTGTGTGTGTATATATATATGTATATATATAGAAAGAGAGAGATAGAGAGATTTATCTCAAGTAAATTGCTTATGAGGTTGTAGAGGCCAGCAAGTCCCAAGTTTGTGGGCCAAGCATCAGGCTGGAGGCTTCTCCTGATTCACATAGCTGCAGAGGCTGACAAACCCAAGATCCACAGGTCAGACAGGAGGCAGCTGACTCACAGCTGTGAAGGCTGATGAATCCAAGATTGGCAAGTAAGACGGCAGGCTGCTGGCCCAAGTCCCAAGAACTGGAGGTCAGATGCTGACGAGCTGAATGCAGGATCCAGTGCAGAGCAAAAGCCACAAAGTTTTGCCAGAAAGTCTGCATATATTGGAGGCAGGCCACACCCCCAAGGAAATTCTCTTTCAACTCCTTGGCTGCTCACAGCAGATCCTATCATGGAAGTGATCAGATTATATCAGATCTCATCATGGAGGTGATTACATATATCACAAGTGGGTGACTTTAAAGAGCAGAAGTTTATTTTCTCACAGTTTAGAAGCCTAGAAGTTCAAATTCAGGGCACTAATTATAGTGGAAGGCTCTCTTTCTCTGTTCACTCTGGGGGAAGATCTTTCCTCAACTTCTGGAGCCTCAGCATTCCTCAGTTCCTGGGCAATCTCTGCATGGCATTTATCTTTCCCTCATTTGTGTTTCCTTGTCTCTGTGACTCTGCTGTTTATAACTTAGAGGTAATTAGGTTTAGAACACACCCTACGCTAATTTAAAAAACAAACAAACAGACAAACCTGTTGCCATTGAATCAATCCTGACTCATGGCGACACTATATGTTGCAGAGTAGAACTGCTCCACAGGGTTTTCTTGGCTATAATCTTTACAGAAGCAGATCTCCAGGCCTTTCTTCTGCAGCACCACTGGGTAGGTTTGAACTGCCAACCTTTTATTTAGTAGTTGTTATTTCCAGACAGGATTACATCCACAGGCTTAGGGGTTAGGATTCCAACACACATTTTAGGGAAGGCAATTCAATCCATAACATTGAGAAATTAGACAAAACATTTTTTTAAAACCCTAGAGGAGAGCTTTAATTGGTCCAGCTTGGGTCAGATGTCCATCCTTGGACTAACACTGGTATCTGAGAGGGTAGGTCACTATAATTGTCTTGGGGGTGTGGTACAATGGGTTCTCTCATATGTGGCCTTTCTGGCCTTGGGTTTATAATTCTGCCAAAATGATTGGCTGGGCCACAATCTTTCAAGGGATTGGTCAGTACACTATGCAAATAGGGTGCATAAAACCACCCAGTAGGATTAAATGATCTTGCAGGAATTGGTCAATTACTATGCACATTGAGTAATTGTAGTCTACAGAAGGGATTGGTCAGTTTGTGATCCTGATGGGAGGACCGCACCTTGAAATTGAATAAAAGGGCCAATTCCACAGACACTGAGGGGGAACTCACTACCATCAAGAAGAGCCTGGAGCAAAGCAAGTTCTTTGGTCCCTGCGCTGAGACCCTCCTAGACCCAGCAAAGAAGTAAAGTGTACCAAGGGGGGAAGGGACAGCCGGTGTCAGAAAAGGTGAAGAAGTTGGAGAGTGGAGGTATGTCTGACCTCCACCTCATAGGAATCATCTTTGTGCTGATCTTGATTCTTATCCCTCGTCTTAAAGTTAGATGAGTTTAGAAGCTAGTGTATTACATGGGGGCATCAGTGACTAGCCCTAGTCAATCAACAGTGGCCACAGGGCAGGGTTGGGTGACCAGACTCTATAAGAAGGAGACATTTCCGTTTGAATATCATGGTTAGAGTAATGGAATAAGGAAGGTAATGGCATGCTGACTGCTACTGAGTGCTACAGGATGAACAGGATGCTGTGGGCTTATATAATAGCATGCAGTCCTTGCCCCCAGTAGCTCAAAGGTGAATGGCACATATATAGGTAATTACAACAGAGCGTGAAAACTGCTCAGAAGGGACATGCACAGGGGAAAGCAGGGTGCGGAGTTGAAAGCAGTCATGATGAGAGTTAAGGCTGGGGAAGGACCTCAGCGGAGACACTGTGCCAAGCACCTGAAGTGTATTGCTCCATTTGTCCCTCATAGCAGTCCACGTGACGGAAAAGGAAAGGAGGCCCAGCACAGCCAAGCACAGCCACGCAGTGTTGGAACCCAGGCCTGAGTCTCTGCCCTTCCCAGTGCCCCCACCCACCACTGGGCACTGATGGAGCTCATCCTTATCCCCTGTGGGCAGAGTCCCTCCCTGTCCTGTTGACTTTGGGCTTGACCACGGCACACATTTTGACTAATGGAATGTGCATGGGCAGGACTGGCATAAGTCTTAAATGTGCTGGTGTGGTTTGATTTGGTTTCCTGTACTCAGGTGACTCTCCATAAGACGTGGGTGTCCTGGGTGGCTGGCCTGGGCCCCACAACAAACATATGTGGAGGAGACTGGAACTCAGTCTGTCCTGCTGACCTGCAGATGGGAGTAGAGCACCCAGGTGAGGCCAGACTAGACCAGTCAACCCACAGTCAACCTGCAGATCCCTGAGCATGAGAGGAAACGCTGGCTGCTCCAAGCTGCTGAGTTTGAAACAAGGCTTCCAACCAGTTCATTCTGGTTCAAACTCTTGCTGATAATTTGCATTTCTAACAAGTTTCCAGGTGATGTTAATGCTGCTGGTTAGGGACCAATTCTGAGAGCCACTAGGAGAGCCAAAGCAAAATCAAACCCATTAGCATCTGGTCAGAGCCCTGGTGGCACAGTGGTTAAGTGCTATGGCTCCTAACCAAAAGGTCAACAGTTTGAATCCACCAGCTGCTCGTTGAAAACGCTATGGGGCTGTTCTATTCTGCCTTATAGGGTCACTATGAGTCGGAGTTGACAGCAAGAGGCTTTTTTTTTTTTTTTTACCATCTAGTGATTCGACTCATAGCAACCCTATAGTAGAGAGCAGATACGCCCCATAGGGTTTCCAAGGCTGAAATCATTATGGAAGCAGTCTGCCACATCTGTCTCTCGCCACAAGGGCTCCTTACCTAGCAGAGCAGTGGTTCTCAAAATTTATCATACATAAGAATCACCTGGGGATCTTGTTAAACTGTAGATTCTGATTCTGTATATCTGGGGTAGAAATGCAAATTCTCAGCAGAGATTTGAACCAAAACAGACCAGTTCAAAGCCCTGGTTTGAAGTGATTTGTTCCATGGCATTATTGCAGTAACCGCTGACTGATAACAGCCTGGGTTCTAGGGACAGCTTGACCACTTACTAACTGTGAGAGGTTAAGCAGGTTATTTGGCCTCCGCAGATCTGTGTTTCCCCATCGGTATAATGGGGATAGTATTAGTACTGGCCTTGCAGGCAATAGTGAGGGTCGAAGGTGATAGTGCATGTAAAGCTACTGGTGGTGCATGCTTGGCATAGAGAAAGTATTTAGTAACTGTTGGTTACTCTTTACATCTATTATCACTACTACTCCTGTAATTGTTAGAAATGACCCTTGGGGTCCAGAAGGAGCCCTGATCTCTGCTTGCAGGACTCTACCACACTGATGACAGTGAATGAGAAGGAGCCTGGGACACATGATGGATAGTCCCAGGAGCACCTTGCCCTAGTTGCCAGGGTTGCCCAGTACTCACACTCATTCAGGCCTCTCCCACCCTTAGCAAGCCTCTAGAGGGGGCTGCTTGAGCAACAGATGCCAAGAGCCTCAGAGTGACCCACAGGCCACGAAAGTCAAAATCAGCCTTGCTCTCCCCAGTGGGCTTCACCCTGCTTCAGGCTAGGGCTTGTATAGCCAGCATTCCTAACAGCAGGCCAAAGTCCTGCCACGCGGCACCCCTGATGTGAGAGTGTGAATGTGTGTGTGATTGTGTGTGTAGGTGTGTGTGCCTATTTCTATGTTTCTGTTTCAGTGTCTGTGAGTGTGTGTGTGTTTGTCTGTCCATGGGTGTGTTTGTCTGAGCTTCTGGATGTCTGTCGTGGATGTGTCTGTCTGAGATTCTGTGTGTGTGTCTGCCCGTGGGTGTGTCTGTCTGAGTTTCTGGGTGTTTGTCTGCACGTGAGTGTGTCTGTCTGAGCTTCTGGGTGTATATCTGTCCATGGGTGTGTCTATCTGAGTTTCTGGGCACTGTGTGTACGTTCATGGGTATGTCTGTCTGGGTTTTTGTGTGTGTGTCTGTCTGTGGGTGTGTTTGTCTCCAGACTCAGAGAGTTGCTGTCCAGAGATGCTCAGGAGCTGACTAGACAGCAAGACCCTCCTCTGCTGTCAGGGTACAGACACACCTGCGGGTCAGCTGCAGAGTGACCTTGGGCAAATGTCTCAAACTCTCTGAGACTGGTTTCCTCCTGCAGATGTCTGAGGATTGGAGTCAACTCTGCAGGGGAAAGCTGGTGCCAGGTCTGCCCTGGCAGGACTGTCCTCATTGCCATGCACATACCCTGAGAGCACTGGCCTTGCCCACACCAGCCCCTAGGTGCTGATGCTGGCCAGGGCCCTGTGCCCTGACCTTCCTCTCACCCAGTGAGCTCACATTCGCCTTCAAACAAACCCGTGTGGCTTTTCCTGCCACCTGCGTCTTTGTCACCTGGATCTCCCCAAACTGGACCCCCTTTTCTTTAATTCTCAAATGAGACATCAGCACCTGCTCCCCGTGAGGAAGCCAAGCACGCTTCTGCTTGTCTCCTGCCCCCCTAACCACTCTCCTATGTCTTGCTCAGTTGTCAGCCTCCCCTGGCCACCCCAATTCTTCCCTCTCCCCACTCGCCTTTGCCCCTCACGTGGACCCAGCCTCCTTTCTCGTTCCCCCAAGATACTGCCAACTCTCAGTGTCATGTGTGACTCGTTTTAAATATACAACAGCTTTGTTGACATACCACAAAAATAGTTCACATGCTATAGTTCGCCCTTTGAAGTGTACAATTCACGGCTTTTATTACTTTCACAGAGTTGTACAACCATCACCACTACCTCATTCCAGAATATTTTTATCACCCCAAAATAATTCCCTACCCATTAGTGGTCATTCTATGTTCCTTGTCCCCAACCATCTAGCCCTGAGTAAACACTAATCTGCTTTATGTCTCTGTGGATTTGCTATTTTGGACATTTCATGTAAGTGGAATCACACAATATGTGTGACTTATTTTGCTCAGCATAATATTTTTGAGGTTCATTCATGTTGTAGCATCTACCAGGACTTCATTCCTTTTTATGACTGAATAATATTCCATTGTATGAATGCACAACATTTCATTCATCCCTTCATCTATTGATAAACATTTGGTTTGTTTCTATTTTTTGGCTATTGTGAATAATGCTGCTCTGAACAATTCTGTACAAGTTTTTATGCAGACCAAACTTTCGTTTGTTTTGGGTATATATACCTAGGAGAGGAATTGCTGGGTCATATGGTAATTCTATGTTTAGCCTTTTCAGGAACTGCCAGACTATTTTCCAAAATGACTGCACCATTTTCCATTCCCACCAGCAATGAATGAGAGTTCCAGATTGTCCACATCCTTGCCAACAAGTGTTATTATCTGTGTTTTTGATTATGGCCATCCCAATGGGGATAAAGTGGTACCTCATTGTGCTTTTGATTTGCATCTCCTTAATGGCTAATGATGTTGAGCATGTTTTCATGTGCTTGTTGGCCATTTGTGTATTTCCTTTGGAGAATTGTCTGTTTAAGTTCTTTGCCCTTTTTGTTAATTGGAGTGTTTGTCTTTTTATTATTCAGTTGTAAGATGTAGCGCTGAGGGTTTCCACAGAGCACACATTAATTACAAGCACACATCAGGAGTCATCCAAAATGGAACATTCGCCATCACAGCTGCTCAGGTCCTGTGTCTGTGTTCTAGTGTGTGAGTGCTTCAGTGTCTATGTGAGTGTGCATTTGTCTGTGCTTCAGTGTCTACGTGTGTGTCTGTGCATCTGTTCTAGTGTGCACGTGTGCCTGTGTTTCAGTGTGTGGGGGTGTTACTATGTGTTTCAGTGCATGTCCCAGTGTATATCTGCGTTTCGTTGTGAGTATGCATGTGTTTCAGTGTGTCTATGTTTCAGTGTGTGTCTCTGTTCATGTGTATGTTTTAGTATGTGTGTGTGTTTCAGTGTGTGCACTTATGTTTCACTGTGTGTCTCAGTGTGTGCCTGTGTTTCATTGTGAGTGTGCATATGTTTCAGTGTGTCTATGATCCAGTGTGTGTCTGTGTTCATGTGTGTGTCATAGTGTATGTGCATGTGTTTTCCAGTGTTTTTCAGTGTGTACATGTGTGTTTCAGTGTGTTTACGTTCCAATATGTGTGTCTGTGTTTCACTGTCTGTGTGCATGTGTGTTATAGTGCGTGTCTGTGTTCCAGTGCATGTCTGTGTTCCAATGTGTGTGTGTGTGCTCGTGTGCGCCTGGCCCTCCATGTCACCATTCCTGGCCCTTCTCTTCCTCACCTCTGCCTCTAGGGAACAGTGAGCCCTCCTTTCTCCTACTAAGTTGCTTCCAGACAACCCCAAGTTCTTTCCTTTGCTAAACAAGGACTCTCGGGAGTGTTTTTCCTCTAGTATCACTTCTGCGATGCTCTGTATGTGTACAGAAATAGCTACAGCAAGCTTCTTAAAACAGCATCATTTCTCCTCTGTTGCCGGTGGAAAACATCATAAAGTTTAGTAAAGCAAAAAGAAAGTTTTATTCAGCATATATTCAAAAAGGACAAAAGTGGGAAAAGGACAACCATGCTGTAAGAGCCATGTCTGCCCAAGTCCAAGGAAATATCACAGAACAGACAAAAGTCGGAAAAAAGACAAGCATGCTGCTACAGCCATGTCTGCCCAAGTCCAAAGAATATTACAGAATAGGTAAGAACGGGAAAACAGGCAAACATACTGCCACAGCCATGTCTGCCCAAGTCCAAAGAACAGTTACAGAGCCATCAGTATATATTAACATTACAAATGGGCAAAACCATCGAAAGCTTAGTCTTTTCAGATTGGCTAGAAACTGTGATCCTACATTTTAAATTGTCTTTCTTAACAATCATTGGTACAGGTTTTAGTAACGACAGTCAGGAGGGTTTTCATTAGTCCAACAAATTTCTATTCACTAAATGCTAATAGAAAAAGGTAAGAGTGGAAAGTCTTTTGTGTTCTGTTTGATGGGCTTTATGTGAAGTTTCCCTGAAAGATATTTTCCAATATTATCTTAGCTATTGTCTTTATACCTCAGGGCCCAGATGATGTGTCCTTGTGAGTCCTTGTGAGCCCCAGCTCCACCTGGGTCATGTCCTCTATGCTTAAGGATGGGGACTAATAACTCCAATATTATTTCTAAATCACCTCCCATCACTTCACGAGTGACCCTTGTTTTCCATCCCCTCTCAAGCCCCTGGAAACCCTGGTGGCTCAGTGGTTAAGAGCTATGGCTGCCAACCAAAAGGTTGGCAGTTCAAATCCACCCGATTCTCCTAGAAAACCCTATGGGGCAGTTCTACACAATGGGTTTTTTTTTAATCAGGCACCTCTGTCAAACACCAGCTCCACAGCCTACTGGGCGTCCCCCAAGGTCTCCCCACCCCACCCAGCCTGCTCCTCCCCCTGCTTCAGGACCCCAGGCCTCCCAATTCCCCATATGAGACACCCTGGAGCCACCAGCTCCTCCTTCCCCTCCAAGGCACCACTTATCAGTTGTCACCGCCCATCAATTGTTCCTCAGTGAAGTAGCTCTGCTTGACCTCTTCAGCCCTCACCTGGTTTTCTCTGCCCTTCCCAAGGCATCCTTCACACAGCAGCAGTGTCTCCTCTGCTCAAAACCCTGCCATGGCTCCCCACCACCCAGACCAAAATCCAATTTCTTAGGAAGGGGGTCAGTTTCCTAGAGCTGCCATAACACAGGGCCACAAGCTGAGGGGCTTATAAGAACAGACATTTATGGTCTCACAGTTCTGGGGACTGGAAGTAAAAATTCAGGATGTCAGCCATTTCAGTTCCCTCTGAGGGCTCTGAGGGCGAGTCCTGTCTGGGCTTCTCCCCTAGCTTCTGGTGACGGCCGGCAATCCTTGGTGCTCCTGGGCTTGCACAGCATCAATCCATCTCTGCCTCCTAGCCACATGGCGGTCTTCGCTCTGTGTCTGTCTCTCTCTCGATGTCTCTTTTCCTTTCTTAGAAGGACACCACTCAGACTGGATTAGGGCCCACCCTTCTCTAGCATGACCCCATGTTTCCTAAACTGATAACATCTTCAGAGACTCTATTTCCAAACAAAGTCACATTCACAGGTACAGGGGTTAGAGCTTCAACATATCTTGTTGGGAACACAATTCAATCCATAACAGGAAGGTGTATGAGAGTTTCCATGAATTAGCTCCTTTTTAAAAATTTTTTTTATTGTTGTACTTTAAGTGAAAGTTTACAATTCAAGTTAGTC
Organism: Trichechus manatus latirostris; assembly: GCF_000243295.1. Classification (NCBI taxonomy): domain Eukaryota; kingdom Metazoa; phylum Chordata; class Mammalia; order Sirenia; family Trichechidae; genus Trichechus; species Trichechus manatus. Next base: position 2,596,053 of record NW_004444016.1, on the reverse strand, counting down.
TCTTATACAAAAATTTATACATACATTGTTATGTGACCCTAATTGCTCTCCCTATACTGTGACAGCACACTCCTCCTTTCCACCCCTGATTTCCCACGTCCATTCAACCAGCTCCTGACCCTTTCTGCCTTCTCATCTCCCCTCTGGACAGGAGCTGCCCATTTAGTCTCCTGTATCTACTTGAGCTAAGAAGCACACTCTTCATGAGTATCATTTTGTGTCCCATAGTCCAGTCCACCTTTGTCAGAAGAGATGGCCTCGGGAATGGTTTTAGTTACACATTGACAGAGACTCCTGGGGGCCATGCTTTCCGGGGATCCTCCAGTCTCAGTCAAACCATTAAGTCTGGTCTTTTTACTAGAATTTGAATTCTGCACCCCACTTTTCTCATGCTCCATCAGGGAATCTCTGTTGTGTTCCCTGTCGGCGCAGTCATTGGTAGTAGCCAGGCACCATCTAGTTCTGGTCTCAGGCTGATGCAGTCTCTGGTTTATGTGGCCCTTTCTCTCTCTAGGGCTAATACTTTCCTTGTGACTTTGGAGTTCTTCATTCTCCTTTACTCCAGGTGAGTTGGGACCAATTTATACATCTTAGATGGCCGCTTACTAGCTTTTAAGACCCCAGGCACCACTCACCAAAGTGGGATGCAGAACATTTTCTTAATAATCTTTGTTATGCCAATTGATAGCTCCTTTTTTTAAAAACTGATTAATCCATTCACCCAATTTCTGAGCACCTACTATATGCTAGAGACTGGGACACAGTGAGACAAAAGACAGCCCTTTAAAGACAAAGAAGCCACTGCACACTGACCAGAGGTATGACAGGGCCTGGTGGGAATATAGAGGCGGGGACCAAGCTGCGTGAAGGGGGCTTTCTGGAGGATGTGTGTCTTGGCAATTCTGAAGGATGAGCCAGGATTGTCCAGGCAGCAAGGCAGAGAAGGGTGTTCTGGGACTAAAGAATAGCACATGCTCGAGTTGGAGAGGAGACTGGGCCTGCCAGCCGGCCCCACCCCCAGCCCTCACCAACAGCACCACCCCTGCTCCAGCACACCAAACGACCTTGCCTTCCCAGAATTCTCCATGCTGTCTCTGCCTCGGAGCCCTTGCAAGTCCATGGAAGACCCTTCTCCCTCGTCCTTTTGGCAAACTCCTAAGCAGCCTCCGAGGTCTGGTTGAAATGTCCACTCCTCTGTGTACCCCTACCCCCCACCCTGTGCAGAGTGGCCCTGCAGAGACCTCATTGTCACATTCATCCCCTCCAGCCATGATTCTAACCATGATTCTCTGGGGAGCCAATTGCCATCTTGTTTTCATTTTCTGCTGCTGTAGACACATCAGGGAACAACGAGTGCCTCTCTGTTTCCTACCTACACTTCCAACTTCCAAGGAGGAAAAACCAGCCCTTTATATGTAAAGGTCTGGCAGCTTCTAATCTAGAAGTTCTCAACCAAGGGTGATGTTGGCCACTGCCCTGGTGACATTTACAATATCCGGAGATAGTTTTGGTTGTCACAGCCGGGGATTGCTACAGACATCTAGTGGGTTGAGGCCAGGGATACTGTTAAATATCCTACAATGCACAGGGTGGCCCCACAACACAGTATGATGCAGTCCGAAAGGTCAGCAGTGCCAAGGGTGAGAAACTGCATTCTAAATGCAGGTGGAAATACAGTTGAGTGTGTGTATGTGAGTGAGCATTTGAGTGTGTGTGAGTGTGTAAGTGTATGAGTGTGAGTGATGTATGTGTGTTTCAGGGTAAGAGGCACTCCCTGGGCCCAGGTGGGCTTCCTGAGATGGTCCATATCAGGTTTACGATGGTAAGGCCTAGGTACTTTGAGGGCATTGCTGGATGGTCAATGAGGAGGAGGAGCTGCGGATTGGTGCTTGGAGGAATCAGGCAGGTAGCGCCAGCCCTGGTCTGCCAGAATTAGTTGAAAGGGAGAGGAGGGTCCCTCAGGAGGGGGAGACCCGACTTCACTTGACACCAAATTGGGAGATGGTAGTACCTTAGATGTGGGGTGAGTGGGCCCCTGGCCACAGAGCTTCAGCAAGAATCACTTCTGCCATGCTGCCCACTGCCTCTGAGAGACCAAGTGGGCCTGGCTTGGGGCTCTGGGCATTCACAAAATCTCTGTTCTCTTCTTCCTAGGCCCACAACTAGACTCCATTTCCCAGCCCTCCTTACAGGTAGGTGTGGTCAAGTAACTGGGTTCCAGCCATTGGAATGTGAGATAAAGTGACGTCACCACCTCCAGGCTGGGCCATACAACCTGCCCATACCATCCTCACTCTCTCTGTCCCCATCCACCAGCTGAATTAGATGACCCTGAGTACCCAGAGGAAGGCAGAGCCACAAGATGGAAGGAGCCTAGGTCCGTGAATGATGGTGTGAAGCAGGGCCCATCCCTACTCCCCTCCCCACCAACCCACACTGGACTGTGACATGAACAAGAAATAAATCCTCATTGTGTTGAGCCCTGAGACTTTGGGGTTTACTTGTTACAGCAGCTGGTGTTATTTAACATAATGAATACACCCGGCTGTATCAACAGAAACACAAGAGTTGGAAGACAAGTGTTTCCTTCAATTTTTCAGGGCTAACCAAGTCCAAAGATCCTGGGATGGTCTTGGAAGATTCCACTCCTCCCCTCCATGAGAGTCTTTTATACTTTTTGTCAATCTGACAAGTGTGACCTCAAGTAGGATTTAACATGATTTTTTAAAATAAAGGAATTTCTTGCACCCTGAGTGTTGTGCCATATTTAGTACCCATGACACAACTTGTGTTGTCTTTCTTCATTAACTGTGAGCCCCTTGAGGAGAGAGTCCAGCAGAGGGCTCAGCACAGGGCAGACCTCAGGAAATATTTATGTGTATCTCTGGGATGGGATTTCCCTGACGGCCTAGCCCGCCCTCTGCCTTGGTGTCTGTATCAGTGAGAAATGCACTCACCTACAAGAAGCAGAAAATCCAACCAACAAAGGCTTAAACAAATAGGGGGTTATTATTTTTTTTCACATAATGCAAGTCCAGAGGCAGGCAGTTTCTAGCATCAGGGACCCTGACTCTTTTGGCCCCAAGGTCGCAAGATGGCTGCCATAGCTCTAGTCATCACACCTAGGTTCAAGGCAAGATGAGCGTGAGGGAAGGGGTAAGGATCATGGTGGCTGTACCTGTCTGTTTTCATCAGGAAAGCAAAGGTTTTCCCAGAAATCCCCCAGCAGACTTCTACTCAGCGTTCACTGGCCAGAACTGGGTCACGTGAGCATCACAAGAGGCTCAGAAATTTGGTGACAAAATGGTCAGGACAGCTTAGAACACTGATTAAAAAATAAATGGATGTTCTGTTAGCACAAAAGGACGAGGTATTAGGAGAGCAACTCACAGGGTCTGCCTCGATTTCCACTCCTGCACCTGGGGCTCCCCCGTCTCTAGGATGCTCTCACATAAGAAGGCCATCTCAGGTCTATCTTCTCCAGGGCCACCCTGCCAAGTCTTCCACAGGCCCCGAGGCTCTATGAGAACAAAATTGTAGTGAAGTTCATGGCTCCCACACCTACCTGCTGCTCTAGCCTGGCTCTTCTCAGAAAGTCTTCAGAGTAGTCAGACGACGTCTCCCAACAGATCATCCTGGCCTCTGTCACCAGAAGATGGACAGAGTGTGTGTCACTCTCCCAGCAAAGGCATCTGGGTTAGTGGCTTCTGCAGAATAAACACAGCATTCCCAGTTACTCTTCATAACTGAGAAGCCTCCACTCTTCCACAAAGCCCTGCCCTCCCCTATGAGCTGCAGATAACCACTGATGCTCATGTATAGAATCCAGGATTCTAAGGAAATGTAAGAGAAAATAACCAGAGAAAGGAAACGTACTCCCAGGCAGACAACATTTAGCCAAATGTGGGAATGCAAAGGAGGGATCCAGGGATTAGGTACAGGGTAATAGCAGCCACATGTACCAAGCTCCTACTACATGCCAGGCACTCAACCGAGCAGCACACACTGTCTTGTCAGACCCTCAACTCAACCCAAGGAAGTAAGTACTAGTATCACTCCCATTCTACAGATGATGAAACTGAGGCTCCCAAGGGTAAAGTCTACAGTAGTGTCCAGAACGTGAGCTCCGTGGTTGGACTGGATTTGTTTTCCAGCACTGTCCCTAGCTATACTTAAACTCCCTGGGCCTCATTTTCCATATCTGTAAAGTGGGAATGATAGTAGTTCCTGCCTCATGGGTTTATTGGGAAAATTTGATAAATTAATATTTATAAAGTGCTTAGAATAAGGTCTAGCACAAAATGAGCCCGCCATGCATGTGTGCAAGTATTACGAGCCCTGTTTTATAGATGGAGGATGCAAATGCACAATTATACACTTGCCCAAGGTCACACAACCAGTAAAAGGTATGTCCAACCCCAGTGCTCACTCTTAACCAGCAGAAAACACAGGTCCCTGGACAACAGGCAGTAGAGCAGGTTCTACGCACAGCGGACAGTGACCACGGCAACGCCAACAGTGGATGCGGGTACCTGAGAGCCCCCAGATAAGGTTCTTCAGAACTACGTCCCCGAACAAAGCACCACAGAAGAAAGTAGCTGGAGTGACCTTCAAAGACTCAAGTACTCTTATCAGTAGGTCTGGGCTACATGCATCCAGGAGCACATGAGTCTGCAGAAATCTGGAAAGCATGAGCAATGTCTCCTCCAGGGGGTGGAGTGGGAAGGGAGGCACTGGAACATAATCCTCCTCTTCCTGCTCATGGAACTCTGGTTTTACTTTACACCTCAGTGTGCCCAACTAAAAGATTGCATCTCCTGGCCTCACTTGCAGCTGGGGTGGCCAATGAGCAGTAAGTTGGACGTCTTTGAGTGAGACCAGCAAAGATACTCTTAAAAACCAACTCAACTAGAAGGCAGGTCTTTTTGCTCCTCCTCCTTTCTTCTTTTTCTTGACTACAAAATACAGGAGATGGCTAGAGCTCTAGCAGCCATGTTGGACCATGAGGTGACTTTGAGGATAGAAGACATAAACTCAGGATGGTATAGCTTGGGTCTCTAATGGTTTCATATAGCTGCCAAGCCAGTGCTGGACCCTACCTCTAGACATCTTTTATGTGAGAGAAAAATAAACCCCTAATTTGTTTAAGGACTTATAATTAGATCTCTGTTGCTAACTGTCAGATACAGTTTCTATACTTGTGTGTATATGTGTGTGGTCGTGGTGGAGGTCCAACTCACAGTGACCCCATGTACAACAGAAGGAAACCTTGCCCAGTCCTGCACCATCTTCAAGTTGCAGCCACTGTGTATTCTGAGTGCCTTCCAACCCAGGGGGCTCATCTTCCAGCACTATATTGGACAATGTTCTGTTGTAATCCATAGGGTTTTCACTGGTGAATTTTCAGAAGTTCATCCAGGCCTTTCTACCTAGTCTGTCTTAGTCTGGGCACTCCACTGATACCTGTCCACCATGAGTAACCCTGCTGGTATTTGAAATACCAATGACGTAGCTTCCAGAATCATAGCAACACACAAGCTACCATAGTATGCCAAACTGACAGACAGGTGATGGATATATACACACACACACAAAACCAAATCCGTTGTCATCAGGTCAATTCCAGCTCATGGCAATACACACACATACACACACACATATATATATATAATTGAAGATGATGTTAAGAAGGTATTGTTACTTTATTGTTACCTTTTTAGGTGTTATAATGGTGGTGTGGTTATATTTATAAAAGAAGAGTCCTCATCTTTTAGAAATAAATGCTGAAATATTCACAGATGGAATAATATGATGTCTGGGATTTGCTTCAAAAGAATAAGGGAGAGGTCATGGGTCACCATGGTGGGTTTGGTGGTCTTTTGCACTGTTCTCTCTGACCTGCATATCTTGAAATGATCCATCCATAAGTTAAGAAAATAGGGTGGATAAAAGTCAGTGAGAAAGTGAGTTGGGTCCTTACTCGCTAAGTTTCTCACCCAGCACCTGCTGACGTCCCCTATGTACCCGGCCTGAGACCCTCATTGCCCTGGAGTGGCAGACCATACAAGGGCATCGGCATCAGGAACCCTGAGGTGACCCCAACCCAGCCTGGGCTCTGGAGGCCTCTGGAAGGGATGACTGTAACACAAATTGGGAGGTGAGCTGGAGGGCATTCAAGCAGAAAGGACCGAGGGGCTTAGACTCTCTGAGGGCTTGGAAGCAACTCCACTGTGGGCACACAGGTCAGGAGACGTGGCCAGACTACGAAAGAGTAACTTTATCAAGACTGTTCTCAACTAGGGGCAAGTCTGAAGACAATGGACATGTGGCCGTGTCTGAAGACAGTTTGAGGTGTCACAACTGGAGAGGTGCTACTGGCATCTAGTGGATAGAGGCCAGAAATGCCATTAACACTCTACAATGAAGAGGACAGCCTCCACAGCCAAGAATGACCTGACCCACAGACGGGTGCACAGCATGACTAATTTCATCTTGTCACTGAATTGTACATGTAAAATATGTTAAATTGGCAAATGTTTTGTACATATATTTTTACTACAATTAAAAAAAAAAAAGTGATCCAGCCCTAAATATCAGCAGTGCCTCCGCTGAGGGGCCTGCTTGAGTATAGAGGGAACCACCAAAGGTATGAAGCTGGTACTGAGCGCAGCAGCCTGGCATTGGGGCAGCCCCTACAGAGGGTTGTCTAGAGTCAGGAGACCAGAACAGGAAGCCCAGCAAAGGGCTGGGACAATGGCCCTGGAGAGAAGACGAGGCCCTAGCCAGCAGGCCAGCAAGAGTGTTTGTTGTTTTTTATAATTGCGGTGAAATTCATGTAACATAAAATTAACCATTTTAAAGTAATCAATTCAGCAGAATTTAGTATATTTACAATGTTGTGCAACCACTACCTCTATCTAGTTCCAAGACGTTTTCATCACCCCAGAAGAAACCCCATACCTCATAGCTCATTTCTCTCCTAACCCCTCTCCACCCAGTCCTAGGCAACCACTCAGCTGCTTTCTGTCTCTATACATTTGCCTATTCTAGACATTTCATATGAATCAAACAGTATTTGTCCTTTTGTGACTGACATTTCACTCAGCGTAATATTTTCAAGTTTCATCCATATGGTAGTATGTATCAGGACTTCATTTCTCTTAATGGCCAAATAATACTTCATTGTGTGGATGCATGAGTTTGTTTATCCCTTCATCTGTTGATGGACTCTTGGGTTGTTTCCACTTTTTGGATACTGTGGCTGGGCTAAGGGAGTGGGCTGGCTGTATGGTGTTTGGGGAACAAGAGGAGATTTTAATCAAACACGGTCTGATTTAATTTTTGGTTTGTTTTTATTATGGTAAAATGCACAATTCAGGGGCATTAATTACATTCACAATGTTGTACAACCATCATCCTTATCTAGTTCCAGAACATTCTCATCACCCTAAAAGAAACTCTGTAAGACTTCATCAGCCTGAGACCAGAAGAACTAGATGGTGCCCAGCTACCACCAGTGAACGTCCTGACAGGGAACACAACAGAGGGTCCCTGATGGAGCAGTAGAATTATGGGATGCAGAACTCAAATACTAGTAAGAAGACCAGACTTAATGGTCTGACTAAGACTGGAGGTGCCCCAGAAAGCATGGCCCCTGGTCTCTCCATCACC
>NW_004444016.1:2580729-2587125 GCF_000243295.1 Trichechus manatus latirostris | reverse complement strand
CCTCTATTGTGATCCTTGTCAGAGCAGTCAACAGTGGTAGTCGGGCACTATCTAGTTGTGCTGGACTCAGTCTGGTAGAGGCTGTGGTAGTTGTGGTCCATTAGTCCTTTGGATTAATCTTTCCCTTGTGTTTTTGGTTTTCTTCATTCTCCCTTGCTCCAGATGGGGTGGGACCAGTGGAGTATCTAAGATGGCCGCTCACAAACTTTTAAGACCCCACGTGCTACTTACCAAAGTAGAACGTAGAACTTTTTCTTTATAAAGTATTATGCCAATTGAGCTAGATATCCCTCATGAAACTTGCTTTTGAACATATAGTAGCTAAAGCAAATGGAAGAAATGAAAAGTAAAAGAGCTGAACAGAAGATTTCAAAGGGCATCTCGAGAAGACAAAGTAAGTTATTATAATGAAGTGTGCAAAGACCTGGAGTTAGAAAACCAAAAGGGAAAAATACACTAGGCATTTCTCAAGCTGAAAGAACTGATGAAACAATTCAAGCCTCGAGTTGCAGTTTTGAAGGATTGTACGGGCAAAATACGGAATGGCGCAGGAAGCATCAAAATAAGATGGAAGGAATACACAGAGTCACAGTACCAAAAAGAATTGGTCAACATCCACCCATCTCAGGAGGTGGCGTATGATCAAGAACTGATGGTACTGAAGGAAGAAATCCAAGCTGCACTGAAGGCATTGGTGAAAAACAAGTCTCCAGGAATTGACAGAATATCAACTGAGATGTTTCAACAAATGGATGCAGAGGTGGAAGTGCTCTCTCTTCTATGCCAAGAAATTTGGAAGACAGCTAACTGGTCAACCAACTGAAAGCGATCCATATTTGTGCCCATTCCAAAGAAAGGTGATCCAACAGAATCAGAAATTATCGAACAATATAATTAATACCACATGCAAGTACAATTTTGATGAAGATAATTTAAAACGATTGTAGCAGTATATTGACAGGGAACTGCCAGAAATTCATGCTGGATTCAGAAGAGGACGTGTAATGAGGGATCTCATTGCTGATATAAGATGGATCTTGGCTGAAAGCAGAGAATACCAGAAAGATGTTTACCCGTGTTTTATTGACTATGCAAAAGCATTTGACTGTGTGGATCATTACAAATTATGGATAACATTGGGAAGAATGAGAATTCCAGAACACTTAATTTTGCTTATGTGGAACCTGTACATTGACCAAGAGGCAGTCGTTAGAACAGAACAAGGGAATACTGCGTGGTTTAAAATCAAGAAAGGTGTACATCAGGGTAGTATCCTTTCACCATACTAATTCAATATGTATGCTGAGCATATAATCCGAGAAACCAGATGTCTCAGTTATATAGTGCTGCTATAACAGAAATGCCACAAGTGGATGGCTTTAACAAACAGAAATTTATTCCCTCACAGTCTAGGAGGCTAGAAGTTCAAATTCAGGTACTAGCTCCCAGAAAATGCTTTCTCTCTCTGTCAGTTCTGGGGGAAAGTCCTTGTCATCAATCTTCCACTGGCCTGGGTACTTCTCAGTGCAGAGACCCAAGGTCCAAAGGAAACTCTCTGCTCTGCTCCTGGCTCTACTTGCTTGGTGTTAATGAGATCCATCTCCTCTCTACTCACTTTTCTCTTCTATATCTCAAAAGAGACTGACTCAAGATACAATCTAATCCTGTAGATTGAGTCCTGCCTCATTAACATAACTGCCTCTAATCCTGCCTCATTAACCTCAGAGAGATTAGGATTTACCACACGTAGGATAATCACATCAGATCACAAAATGGTGGACTACCACACAATACTGGGAATTGTGGCCTAGCCAAGTTGACACACATTTTTGGAGGGACACAATTCAATCTATAACACTGGACTGTATGAAGAGGAATCAGGATTGGACGAAGACTCATTAACAACCTGTGATATGCAGATGACACAACCTTGCTTGCTGAAAGTAAAGAGGACTCGAAGCACTTACTGATGAAGATCAAAGACTACAGCCTTCAGTACGGATTACACCTTGTCATGGACTGAAGTGTGCCCGCCAAAAATGTGTGTATCAGTTTGGCTAGGCCATGATTCAAAGTATTGTATGGTTGTCCTCCATTTTGTGATTGTAGTTTTAGATTGTAATTAAAGAGGATTAGGGTGGGATTGTAACACCACCCTTACCCAGGTCACATCCCTGATTCAATGTAAAGGAAGTTTCCCTCTGGTGTGGCCTGCACCACCTTTCATCTTTCAAGAGATAAAAGGAAAGGGAAGCAAGCAGAGAATGGGGGACCCCATACCACCAAGAAAGAAGCACTGGGAGCAAACCGCGTCCTTTGGACCCAAGGTTTCTGCACAGAGACGCTCCTAGTCCGAGGAAAGACTGATGATAACGAGGACCCTCCTCCAGAGCCAACAGAGGGAGAAAGCCTTCCCCTGGAGCTGACGCCCTGAATTTGGACTTCTAGCCTACTGGACTGTGAGAGAATAAACTTCTCTTTGTTAAACCTTGTGGTATTTCTGTTACAGCAGCACTAGATAACTAAGACACACCTCAACATAAAGAAAACAAAAATCCTCACGACTGAACCAATAAGCAACATCATGATAAACAGAGAAAAGATTCAGGTTGTCAAGGATTTCATTTTACTTGGATCCGCAATCAACTCCCATGGAAGCAGTAGTCAAGAAATAAAATAATGTATTGCATTGGGCAAAAGTGCTGCAAAAGACAATCTTAAAGGTGTTGAAAAGCAAAGATACCACTCTGAGGACTAAGGTGCACCTGACCCAAGCCATGGTATTTTCAATTGCCTCATACACATGTGAAAGCTGGACAGTGAATAAGGTAGACCAAAGAAGAACTGATGCTTTTGAATTATGGTGTTGGCGAAGAATAGTGAATATATCATGGACTGCCAGAAGAACAAACAAGTCTGTCTTAGAAGAAATATAGCCAGAGTCCTCCTTGGAAGTGAAGATGGCGAGACTTCATCTCATGTACTTTGGACATGTTATCAGGAGGGACCAGTCCTTGGAGAAGGACATCATGCTTGGTAAGGTAGAGGGACAGCAAAAGAGGAAGACCTTCAATGAGATGGATTGACACAGTAGCTGCAACAATGGGCTCAAACATAACAATCATTGTAAGAATGATGCAGGACTGCAAAGTGTTTCGTTCTATTGTACATACAGTCACTATGAGTTGGAACTGACTCCACGGCACCTAACAACTACTGGCTGCTGCAGGGAGACGAGTCCATAGAAGAGTCAAGGCCAGCAGGAGGCCACCATCCAGTGAGGGATGCTGGTGGTTTGGACCAGGTGGAAGGTGAGGTGGGGAGAAAAGAGGGTCATGAAGGACTTGGAAGACGGCAACCCAGGGCCTCCTGTGGCTGGACTGTGTAGGGTGAGGGAGAGCAAGGAGTTAGGGAGGACTTGGGGTTTGCGGCCTGACTACCTGGGAGGATGGTGGTGCCAAAGTGAGACGGCAGAGATGGGGGACAAGGGCGAATTGTCAGCATGAAACCAAGAGCCAAGTATGTGAAGGGCTGCTGCAGTTATTTTGAACACAGCCAAGCTGGGGACCCCTGGAATATGAACATCAGCATGGGGGAGGCAAACAAGGGCTGTGCTGAGGACATGCACACTCTTGCCAAGGAGGGCAGCTCATCACCTCCAGATTCTTCTTATGGGGACAACTGGTCCTAGTCCATGCTCTGTGAGGTGTGTATCAGCCAGGAGGTGAGCATACTGGCTCAAAAGCTTCATGGGACCTGCTCACCTGCCTACCTAGTAGATCCATTTCTGGAGGCTTATGGCCACCAGGCACAGTTGGGCAAGTCAGGCACTGCACAACCCAAGAGGGGTCCATTCTCATAGACTCGGACCTGTCTGGTGTCCTCCCTAGAGTTAGGCAGTGCACAACCTGCGCAGTTGTGTCTGGTGGTCTCAGTCAATGTGGAATTGCTGTGTTTGTAAGTAATGAAGCTCCTTTGAGAAGAGGTAGGAACATTTGTGAAAAATACGAGTTTTATCTGCCTTGGAAGGTCAAGTGAACTATCTGGTATTTAAACACAGCCCCAGAGTCACTATACTTCCTGTGTTTCCTTTTTTATTGTGGTGAAAATATACGCACCAAAATATTTGCCAATGCAACAATTTCTACAATTACAGTTCAAAGATGTCGACTACATTCTTCAAGTTGTGCAGCCATTATCGCTATTCTTTTCCATAGTATTTCAGCACAATTAACATAACCTCAGTGCTCTCTAAACAAGACTTCCCCTTTCCCCCTCCCTCCTATCCCTGGTAACCTCTATAATCTTTGGTTTCTATATATTTGCTTATTTCATATAAGTGAGATCATACTGTATGTATCCTTTTGCAATTGACTTATTTTGCTCAGCAAGATGTTTTCAAGGTTCATCCCTGTTGGTGCAGGCATCAGAACTTCATTTCTTTTATGGCTAAGTAATATTCCATTGCATGTACATACTACATTTTGCTTATTCATTCATTTGTTGATGGACATTTTGGTTGTTTCCACCTTTGGCTGTTGTGAAGAGTGCTGCAATGAACATTGGTGTACAGGTTTCTGTTTGCGTTCCTGCCTTCAATTCTTCTGGGTATATACCTAGGATTAGGTTTGCTGGGTAATACAGTAGTTCCATGTTTAACTTTTTGAGGAACCACCAAGCTGTTTTCCACAGTGGCTGTACCATTCTACATTCCCACAACCAATGGATGAGGGTTCTATTTTCTCCATAACCTCACCAACACCTGTTGTTTTCCTTTTTTCGATCAATGCCATTCTAATGAGGGTGAGGTGGTATCTCATTGTGGTTTTGTTTTGCGTCCTGTGTTTTCTTCCTAAGAAGAAAAGTTTGGCCAGGGAAATATCAACCCCTAGGTATACCCAACTGGCTCATCACACACCAAGCATTGAAGAGCTTGGCTATGTAGCTGCATTCTCTGGAGACCTCCCAGAGCCCAAGACCAACCTCCTCCACACCCCCACGCATGCAGGCAGAGTCTGTTTCCTCTCAGGCCAGGCAGGCCATCCCTACCTCAGTGTGCTTTGAGCCAGTGGACTGAACCTCCCAGGCTGCCATGTGCAGCAGTGCAGCTCCAGGGTTCTGCAGTGGGCATGAACCCCTTGGAGTTGTGCAAGCATTAACAGGTCCTCGAGCAGCTTCATGGCATCGTGATTGAGAGTCCAGGTGCAGAGAGCCTCAGACCTGGATTCAAATCTCAGCTCAGCCACTGATGGGCTGTGGGGCCTTCGATGTCACTTTGCCTCTCTGAGCCATTGTGTTATATGTCCTCCAAAAAGATACACTGACATCCTAACCCCTGTTAACTGTGAACATGACCTTGTCTGGGGAAACAGACAAGTCTTTGAAGATGCCATCAGTTAACATGAGGTCATACTGGAGGAGGGTGGGTCCTAGTCCCATCAGAGTGGTGTTTATAAAAGAGGAGAAGAGACACAGAGAGACAGAGGGAAAATGGCCTTGTGATGAAGCAGGCAGAAATGAAACGATGCAGCCACAAGAACACCTGGGACCGACAGAAGCTGGGAGAGATGAGGAAAGATTCTCCCCTAGAGCCTTCAGAGAGAGCCCTGCCAACACCTTGATTTTGGGCTTCTAGCTCCCAGAACTGTGAAAGCACAAATTTCTGTGGGTTTAAGCCACCACTCTGTGGTACTTTATTACACAGATGCAGGACATTAAGATCCTCGGTTTCTTCCTCTGCAAAGTGGGAACAATGCAACTGGGGACTGTGGGAGAAGCAGAGGGCTGGGTCTCTGGCCTATCCTAGGTGCTGGGTTATGATACCTTTTGTCATGATCCCTATCACCGTTCTTAGGAGGGACAAGGCTTGGGGGAGTTCCCCTGCCAGGGTGCAGGAGCTGGGCCTGAGGCCAGGCTCTCTTGCTCACCAACTCTTCGTGTGGCTCATCGCGGGGTTTCTCTGCCCTCAGTGAGGAATGAGTGTCTGTGGGTTGCACGGGAGGCAGAAGGGGCAACCCTCCTTGCAAGGACTGTCCCAGTTATCTCATACAGAAAGAGCAAGAGGGAGGGACACTCATCACAGAATGCTGGGTTAGAGGTTCCTGGAGGTCCCACATCACCACCACTGTCTTGGGCTGGGTTCTCTAGAGAAGCAAAACCAGTGAAGCGTATAAATATATATATAGAGAGAGATTTGTATCAAGGAAACAGCTCATGCAATTGTAGAGGCTGGAATGTCCCAAGTCTGTGGATCAGGATAGAAGCTTCTCTTTTTTTTTCCCCATACAAAAATGTGTGCATACATTGTTATTTGAACCTAATTGCTCTCCCCATACTGTGACAGCACACTCCTCCTTTCCACCCCAATTCCCCATGAACATTCAACCAGCTCCTAAC
>NW_004444016.1:2538463-2576153 GCF_000243295.1 Trichechus manatus latirostris | reverse complement strand
TTCTAGTTTTTTATTTTGACTTGTAGGATTGTTAGTTTCCTTTGTGGTTACCTTAATATTTACCCCTATTTTTCTAAGTTTATACCAGTCTTTTATTTCTTTATATCACCTTGACTTCCTCTCCATATACAAAGTCTATGTGTACATTTTTCAAGTCGCTCTTTTTTGTTTTAATGTTGTCATCTTTTACATATAAACATCTGTTTCCCTATTTTCAGTGTTTTAGCTTTGATTTGTTTTTGTGACTTCCCTATATGGGTTGATATCTGGTTGCTCTGTCCTGTGTTCTAGTCTTGGGTTGTTACCTGAGTTACTGATTTTCTAACCAGAGGACTCCCTTTACTATTTCTTGTAATTTTGGTTTGATTTTTGCAAATTCCCTAAACTTTTGTTTATCTGGAAATGCCCTAATTTCACCAACATATTTGAGAGACAGTTTTGCTGGATATATAATTCTTGGCTGGCAGTTTTTTTTTCTTCAAGGCTTTATATATGTCATCCCATTGCTTTCTTGCCTGCATGGTTTCTGCTGAGTAGTCTGAGCTTATTCTTATTGACTCTTCTTTGTAGATGACTTTTCATTTATCCCTAGCTGCTCTTAAAATTCTCTCTTTCTCTTTGGGTTTGGCAAGTTTGATTATAATATGTCTTGGTGACTTTCTTTTGGGGTCTACCTTATGTGAGGTTCGATAAGCATCTTGGATAGATATCTTGTCACCTTTCACGATATCAGGGAAGTTTTCTGCTAACAAATCTTCAACAATTCTGTCGGTATTTTCTGTTACCCCACCCATTCTGGTACTTCGGTCGATCGTAGATTATTCCTCTTGATAGAGTCCCACATAATTGTTAGTGTCTCTTCATTTTTTTAAATCCTTTTATCTGATTTTTCCTCAGGTAAGTTGGTGTCAAGTACTTTATCTTCAATCTCACTAATTCTGACTTCCATTGCCTCAATCCTGCTCCTATAACTTTCTATTGAATTGTCTAATTCTGAAATTTTATTGTTAATCTTCTAGATTTCTGATTGCTGTCTCTTCATGGATTCTTGCAGCCTGTTAAATTTGTCATTATGCTCTTCTCTAATCTTTTTAATTTCCTCTATTGTGTGTTCTGCATTTTGCTTAATTTCCTTCCTAATTTCTTGAAGAGTTCTGTATATTAATCTTTTGTATTCTGCCTCCAGTAATTCCAAGAAATTTTCCTCCTCTGGAAAATTTCTAGATTATTTTGGGAGCTTGCTGAAGCCATCATGGATTGCCTCTTTATGTGATTTGATATTGGCTATTGTCTCTGAGCCATCAATAAGTTGTTATATTTATTTATTTTATAGTTACTTACTGTGTCCTAGGTTTTTCTTTTGTTTTGGTATGCCGAAATAGGCTGCTCATATTAGCTAGTTTGATTATTGACATCTTTGAAGCTTTAATGTCCTGTCACCAGGTGGTTAGATCTGTTACTAGGTATGTGAGCTCAAGAATCTGCCCACTCCTCCTGTATGGATTCAGCTCAGGTGCCCAGGTAGATAGCCACCGAGTGTTTGGTGTAGGCTCTCATTTACAGACCTAGACAGGCATGGGTGATTGGTGTAGGCACAGGCATCTGGCTGCAGCAGGGAACACACTCTAAGCAAGGCAGGGGGTTGGCAGCCGCCCCCGAGTGTTCAGGAGGTAGGTGTGTCCCTGTTCCCTAGAGTGCATAGGTGTTGGCTGTAAGGACTGGAGGGTATGTGAAGACCCTGCTTAATGGGCAGAGCAGTGTCAAATACCACGGACCTGCCACTTTACAGCTGAAACAGTTGAAGTTAGACTTCAGGTATATACCATGCTATACTGTGGTAATGAGGGCCTATGCTGTTGAAATGGGCCCACACAAATCTCTGCAGAGGGAAAGGCACTCAAAGTCTGTGCATCCCTTATGCCTGTGCCTAGGCAAAGGAACTGTGCCTACCCTGGGTTCCTGGCTTAGAAGAGTTTATTTTTTCCCCTGTTTGTTGATTTGTTCACTCTCTGAGGCCAGGAGAATGGCTCAGGGCGTGTGACGGATCCTACTTCTTGCCCAGGGGACTCAGCAGTTGCTGAAGCCAGTCCCAGACCCAGTGCAGAGCAGGGAGCAGGGAGGTAAATTGGAGAGAGGTTTTTCCCTAAGAGGGGTGTTTTTGATCTGCCCAGTAGGTCGTACACAAGTACTTATCTTTCACCGATCAAGGGCTGCTTCTCACTGATTCTGGGTGGCCGAGTAGACTCTCTGGCACTGGGTCTCTCCTGGTGCAGAAAACGCTCTTTCCGAGCACCGTTGCTTGCCTGCCTCACCACTCACCCATGAGCTGCTCAGGCCTGAAGGGCTCAGGCTCTCGCCAGGTCAGGTCTGGCAACTCCTCGCTGCTTCTGAACCATCTCTCCCTCCCCCTGCCACTCAGTCTGGTTCCTCAACTTTGCCTTAGATGTTCAGGGCTCCTAGATTGTCATATATAATTGATTCACTTGTTTTTTCGGGTCTTTGTTGTAAGTGGGTCCACCAGAAGCGTCTGACTACTCCGCCATCTTGCCCCTGCCTCTGTATATAGGTTTTTATTTCTCTTGGATATATACCCAGGAATGGACTTACTGGGTCATTTGGTAATTCTATGGTCAACTTTTTGAGAAACTGTCAAACAGTTTTCCACAGGGGCTGCACCATTTTACCTTTCCACCAGCAATGCACGAGGGTTCCCGTTTCTCCGCATCCTCACCAACACTTGTGATTTCCTTTTTCTCTTCTGATCATAGCCATCCTAGAGAGTGTGAAGTCATATCTCAATGTGGTTTTGACTTGCATTTCCCTAATGACTAATGTGTTTGTTGGCCATGGGTACATCTTCTTCAGAGAAATGTCTGTGTAAGTCCTTTGCCCAGTTTTATACTGAGTTGTTTCACTGACAGTTGGTTTTCTTTTTCAGAAAAATATCTAAAATATCAAAAAATGAAAAGAATAATAAATAACTATATTCTCATCACCCAGACTTATCAACTGTTCACATTCTGTCATTGTTGCTTCTATCTCTCTCCTTTTAAAAAAATAAATAAAAACTTTAAAAATTAAGGCCCTTAACCATCTCTCCAGGGAGCTCTGGTGGTGCAGTCGTTAAGCAATTGACAGCTAACTGAAAGATCAGTAGTTTGAACCCACCATGGAAGAAAGATGCGGCAGTCTGCTTCCGTAAAGATTACAGCCTTGGATACCCTATGACATAGTTCTACTCTGTCCTATAGGGTCGCTATGAGTGGGAACCAACTTGATGGCAGCGTGTTTGGTTTTAACAGGCTTTAACCACCCCTCCAGGCCTGCCCATCTCCACCCATCCAGGGACACCAGCATCTTTAATTTAGTGTTGAATCTGCTCCCAAGTTGACTGGGGCTCCGGGGTGGAAGGAAGGGGGCTCTCCTGGAGGAGGGGCAGACTGGGGCCACTGAGTGGTCATGAGGCCACACACAAATTTCCTCTAACTTTTAGCCAAGGAACAGCCTTCAGGGAACCTTCTATTTTAAGACCCCCGCCCAGGCACCCTGACCATCCCTGCTTGTACGAGGTTCCCTGGGTACTTAAGCCTCCAGCCCCCTGCTCTGCTCCCGTGCGTGCATGCTGTGTTGCACATGTGCACGCTGCTTCCTAGCAGGGGCTCGTCTATCCCACACATGGCATGAGCACCTGCTATGTGCAGGCTCTGGGCAGCCCCAGTAGGTGTGATGCCCAGAGTCGCCATATCTGCCAAAGCACCAGCACATCCACGTAGAGAAACCTCCAAAGCACGAAAAGAAAGAAGCCAGAGACAAAGGCCACATAGCGTGTGACTCCATTTATGTGAAATGTCCAGAAAAGGCAAATCCACAAGGACAGAAAGCAGATCAGAAGTGATCATGACTGGAGGAGGGGCAAGGGGAGTGACTGCTAATAGGTGAGGAGTTTCCCTTTGGGGTGATCAGACTGTTCTGAAACTAGATAGAGGTAGTGGTTATACAACATTGTGGATGTACCAAACACACTATAAATTGGCTAATTTTATGTTATGTGAATTTCACCTCAGTAAAAACAAACATTTAGAGAGCAACGAACACTTCCTGTTAAGAGGTGACGTGAGGCGCAGGGACTGGAAGGCTGCTCTGGGCAGGAGGTCAGAGAAGACCTCTGTAAGGAGGTGGCGTTGAGCTGAGACCTGTAGACCAGAAAGCCGGCTTTGCCAAGATGTCGGGAGAGAAGTCCAGGTAGTGGGCTGGCAGGTGAAACGCCAGCGTGGCTGCAGGGGAGTTAGCAGGCAGAGAGTGGAGAGAGGGGGTGGAGCGTTGGCAAACCCAAACTCCAAAGCCAGGTTCCTTACTGGCCAAGGCCAGACCCAGACTGAGGCCAGGGGGAGGCAGTGGCCCCAGAAGTGAAGAGAGGGCCAGGCTGGTGAGATGAACTCGAACCCAGGGCCTAGGGCTCAGTGGTACTTGTTTCTGGGGGGAGCAGATTCCTAGACATCATCTCCAGTTCTGCACCTCCTCAAATGCAGAAGTATTTACCCCTAGGAGCCCCCAAACTGGAGCTAGGGCTGGAAGGGGCCCTCAGGGTAAGGTCCTGCCCCAGAGAGACGGGGGTCTGAGCCCTGCAGAGCCCTCCCCAGACTTGGCCAATGAAAAATCGAGGCTTCATTGCAGGGCCGGGTGGCTGGAAGAGACGTGGAACCTGACTGAGAATGGTTGGGTGTAGCCGTGACATGGCAAATTCCTCTTCCTGCCTGGGTCTGCTTCCTCCTCCAGGTAAAAAAAGAACCAGCTGCTGTTGAGTCAACCCTGACTCATGGTAACCCCACGTGTGTCAGAGCAGAACTGTGCTCCATAGGGTTTTTAATGGCTGATGTTTTGGGAAGCAGGTTACCAGGCCTTTCTTCTAAGGTGCTTCTGAATGGACTCAAACCTCTGACCTCAGTCAGCAGCTGAGTGTGTTAACCATCTGCACCACCCAGGTACTCTCCTCTGGATAAAGGGGAGACAATTTCTGATTCTGGTCTCAGGTCACAAGTGGCAGCTCTCACTGCCACGTGGCTTCGGGCTGGCTCATTACCTTTCTGTTCCCTGTGGATGCCAAACCTCACCCAGCATGATGCGGGGACTACAGTGGGAGGAAGGGTAGCAGGAGGAAACTTCCATGGGATCAGTTTACCTTGAGCCCTGGTCTCAGTCTACGTGCAGGAGCAACCTCAGCCCCAATGCCATGCACTGAAGCCTGCTGTCCTTGCCCGGTGGGCAGGGGCCTGAATTCTTGAAGAAGCTGCCTGAAAGACTTCAGTGTCCCTTTTGTAGGGGATTAGAGGAAATATCTACAATGTGGCAGGCCCAGGGCTGGGTGCTCCAGACTTACTATCTCATTTAATCCTCGCACCAACCTCCCCACCCCCAAGATGGAGGCTATCATTATCCCCGTTTTACATGTGAGACAGCTGAGGCCCAGGGAGGCCCTGCAACTTCCACAATGTCACACAGTGAAGCTAGGGTTTGAACCAGGGTCCCTCAGAGACTTTGGTCTGGGTGGACATCACAGTCAGCCTCTACCCCAGGCTCTCACAGCAACCACAGGCTCTCTCCAACTGGGAACTGGATGCCATAGGGCATCTTGGAGAGCCTGGCTGGCAAGGCTTCTACCTGCGAGTTCCTTCAAGGCCTTAGACCCCCTCCTTTGAGCCCTAAAGAGGTTTTGGGGTTAAAAGACTCCAGATCTGGAGGCCAGCAGGCCTGGCCCAAGTTGTGGCTCTGCCCCTAACTTGCCAGAGATCCTCGAGCAGGCCCAGACCCCTTCTGGGCTGTGTCGCACCTCGTCGCCACACGTTTGTCCAGTCTCTTGTGGATGGCCACCAGATTGGTTCCAGCTCTTGCTCCCGCTGGTGTGGCTGAGGCGCCTGGGACACACCCTGACACAGGGCCTGGTCCAAGCTGCAGCCTGGGCTAGGAATGCGGATTCTCTGGGCCACTGGCCACAGGATCTGCTCTGCATGTCAACAAGTCCCCGAGGGAATTCGCCTGCAGGTCCAAGTCCCAGAAGGCAGCTCAGGCTGATGGCAAGAAGTACAGATGCCAAAGTTCACCTCCACTAACTCAAATTGACAGCCCCCAGGGGGTGCAGTTTGCTGTCCTGCCAGTGTGTGTGAGACCCGCCCCCCCCCACCGCTGCTCCAATCCTCCCCATACTTGGTACTATCAGACGTCCTGATTTTCTCCAATCTACCACCTATAAAATATTTCTGTGGTATCATTTACTTAATACTCTTCTTTCATTTGATTTACTTTTTAAAATTTAGCTTCCTAAAGCAGATTAGTGGTTGCCAGGGGCTGGAGGGAGGGGGAATGGGGAGTGACTGCTCAGTGAGTGTGGAGTTCCTGTCTGGGGAAATGAGAAATTTCAGGAACTAGACAGTGGTGATAGTTGCACAACATTGTGTGTGTACTAATTGCCACTGAATTGTACACTTTAAAATGATTAAAATGGTAAATTTTATATTATGTGTTATTGTTATTAATTAGGACAAATTATGCTAGCTGCTGTAACAAACCAACCCAGAATCTCAGGGGCTTAACAAATGGATGCTTATTTCTTGCTCACACATGCACAAAAAAATAACCTCCTCCAAAGATATGATATTCATTCAATCATGTGTGATGCTAGTTGTTTATTTTTCCTAATACATATAAAAACAAATCTCTTAGAATGCAAATGTTTCTTCTTGTAGCACTGCGCATAACAACCCCACACCCCCAGGAGAGCCAGTTGTCGGCCCACCTGTCAGCACGATCGCTCCTGTCTGCACCCTCTTTCCAGGGAGTTCTGACAGCAGGGTCACAGGCACAGAGGATGGGGATCACCAGCGGGGCTTGGGGCCTGGGCTCCAGTCGTGCCGCTGCACGGTTGGGCCGGCCGTGGGGCACCCCTGAGGACAGTGATTGTCCACTGGGCCCCTCTCTCGAAGAGCTGGTGGGAAATGGCTGGCAGGGGTGTGATGGGGCTCACCCGGCCTGCTGGCTCTGGTGGGGCCACAGGCAAGGGCTCGGGGCCCAGCCTCTTGGGAGCAGCCTGGCCACCTCCATACTTGCCCTTGGCTCTGGGTGTCAAGAGGGGCACTTCTGGGAAGAGGGGGCCATGGGCTTCCAGGCCCAGTACAGCGGTTCCCACTGGTAGCGCAGGGGACCCTGTCCTGGCCCCTGAAGAGACCACAGTCACTGCACCTCCCAGCTCGGCCCACCTGGAGGATGTGCGCTTCTGGGGATGGCCCTGAATCATGCATCCTGGGCACATTCTGGGAAATTTGGTTACGGAGCTTTGGGGTCAGGCCTGGGCTGAGGTACACGCTGCATTCTTTGGCATGTGGTCCAGACGCTGCCGGTCCATCTTGGCTGTGAGATGGAACTGGCCATACCCACATCAGATGGCAGCTGGGGTTGTCTGCGCACCATGTTGTCTGTGCCCCATGTTGGAGCCAGGCCCCTCAGAAGTGGACCCCGAGACAAGGATTCCAGAGCCAGTGGTTATTTGCGAGGTGACCCAGGAACCACATAGGAAAGTGGGGAAGTGAGTCTGGAAGGGAGGAGCTAGTAAAGGTGTGCTGTCAAGCCAGGTGCCCCTGTGTACCACTGTCTGATCCCACTTATATGAAATGTCCAGAATAGGCAACTACATACAGACAGAAAGTAGATTAGTTGTTTCTAGGGGATGGGAGGATGGAGAATGTGAGTTATCACTGACGGGTACTCAGAAACAAAAAAAAGCATCACAGATGCCTGGAAGCTGAAGCTATGCCCAGGCATGTGTGTGCAGGGCAGGCAAGGGCATTTTGTTAGGAGTAGACGCTCTGGGCTCAATTCCTAATTCTGCCACTTCCTGGCTGTGTGACCTTGGGCAGGCTACTTAACCTCTCTGTGTCATCTCTCAAGTGAAAGCAGAGCAGCTGTGAGGATGAAATGAGAGAATCCAGGCAAAATACTTAGAGCGGTGCCTGCACAGGTAAGTACTCAATAAACCTCCAAACCAGTTTCTGCCTCGTCAATCGACTCATGGCGATCCTACATGTGTCATAGTAGAACTGTGCTACATATGGTTTTCCATGGCTATAATGTTAGGTTCTCCTGTGCCACTGGGTAGATTTGAACCACTGAGTGCAAACCATTTGTGTTACCCAGGGGCATTAAGTACTCAATACCAAAAACCAAACCCATTGCCGCTGAGTCAATTCCGACTCATCGTTGACCCTATAGGACTCATAGCGACCCTACAGAACAGAGTGGAACTACCCCATCGGGTTTCCAAGGCTGTAAATCTTTATTGAAGCAGACTGCCACATCTTTCTCCTCTGGAGTGGCCGGTGGGTTCAAACTGTTGACCTTTCAGTTAGCAGCTGAGAATTTAACCACTGCACCACCAGGGCTTCTGAAGTACTCAGTAGAAGTTCGTTATTATCAGTGCGTATTAGGATCACCTGGCAAATTCTCTGGCCCACTGGGGTTCCAGGTGCCCCAACCCTGGAAGGTGGGCTGAAGAGCAGCAGTGACAGCACATCTCCAACAGAAAGATTCCGCTCTCCGAGCCTATCTTGTCCCTGCACTGGCTCTGGGAAATGGGTTGAGATGCCGGTAGGGGGCTGGCCCAGTCTTGTCTGTCTCCCAGTGTAGCCCCACCGCATGCCCACCACCTCCCCTGAATAGGTGGTGCATCCTCCTGGGCACCCTGGGAAACAGCCCAGTCTGTGGCGGAGGCTGTGGGGATCTGGCTGCAGAGCCAGGATGCCCCTCAGGCCAAGGGAGCCCCAGGCAGGGCCTGCACAGCCAGGAGGAGGAACGGGGGCCCAACAAGGTTGGCATTTTGATGACCAGAGAAAGAGAAGCAGCCTGGCAGGCATCACGCAGATAGTAAGAGGCAGGGAGCCAGGACAGAAACTAAGCCCTGCCCATACCAAGTCACATTCCTCCTTCCTGGCCCCTGGTGGCCGGTGCACCTGCTGAGGGTCACCCTGCTGAGCCGCTGTTGATCATAGAGGATTCTGCTGCCTGGTCCTTCCCAAGTAGCAGGGAAGAGCCGTCGGCAGACGCACTAGCCTCCACCTGGAGCTGTGGATGGTCCTAGTGAGGTGCTCAGCTTCAACTCAGCAGCACCACATCCTCACTGCTGATGCCTCACTGCTTGGGACTTGGGTCAGTATTTGGTCACTAGCCATGGCACACACGTACGTCCACACAGAGAGAGATCTGTCAGTCATTGATTGAATACTAAATGGCCTGTAAGCCATTCCCTCACCTCCTCAGGTCTCTATCTCAATGTCCTCTTACCTGAAAGAGCACCTCCATCTTCCTTGGATATTCCCCATGGACAGCTGAAAAATAGCCACCCAAATGATATCCATGTCCTAATGCCTGGAACTTGTTCATGTGACCTTATATGGCAAAAAAAAAATGAGGGGAGAGCATCTTTGCAGATGTGATTAAAGATTTTTTAGATGAGGAGACTATCCTGGATTATCTGAGTAGAACTTAAATGCAGTTTGGAGTATCCCATAAGAACAAGGCAGAGGGAGATTTGACGACACACACAGAAGAGAAAGTGATATGAACACAGAGGCAGAGATTGGAGTGATGCGGCCACAAACCAAGGAATGCTGAAGCCACCAGAAACTGGAAAAGGCAAGGAACAGATTCTCCCCCAGAGCCTCTGAGGGAGCACAGTCCTGCAGACACCTTGATTTTGCTTCAGTGATAGTGATTTCAGACTTCTGGCCTCCAGAACTGTGGGAAAATAAATTTCTTTTGTTTTAAGCTAACTGCGTGTGGTCATTTTTTACAGCAGCCACAGGATACTCATGCACTCTCTAACCCTTTATCTACTCTAATTGTCAACAGGTGTCATTGCTTATTTACTTCATGCATGTCTTTCCTAACTAGAGCATAAGCTACTTGAGGACAGGATATTTTTTAGCTGTCTTATTGATATATAATTCACATGCCATACAATTCACTCAAAGTGTACAATACAACGGTTTTTACTATATTCACGGTTGTGCAACCATCACCACAGTCAATTTTAGAACATTTTCATGATCTCAAAAAGAAACTCAGCCTTTTAGCTGTCACCCTACCCCAAGCTCCATCACCTCTTTCCCAGCCCTAAGCAACCACTATTCTCCTTTCTGTCCGTGTAGATTTACCTATTGTAGACTTTTCCTATGAATGGAATCATATAGTGTGTGGTTCTTTGTGACTGGCTTCTTTCACTCGGCATGAAATTTTCAAGGTTTATCTACTATGTGGCATGCATCAGTGCTTCATCCCTTTTTATAGGATGAATAATAATAAATGAAGTAATATTCCATTGTATGTATATATCACATTTTGTTTAGCCCTTCCATAGACAACAGGGATTTTTTTTTTTTATTGTATTTCAGGTGAAGGCTTACAGAACAAATAGTTTCTCATGAAACAGAAGTACACATGTTGTTTTATAACATTGGTTAACAACCCCACAACATATCAACCCTCTAACTTCTCAACCTTTTTGTTTGTTTTTTTTTTTTGGTGAAAATACACATAGCCAAAGATACACCGTTTCAAAAATGTCTACATGCACAGTTCAGTGACATTGACTACGCTCTTCCAATTGTGCTGTTATTCTCACTTAAGATGAAGGCTTACAGAACAAAATAGTTTCTCATTTAACAATTACTACACATGTTGCCCTATGACAATGGTTAACAATCTCACAACACATCAACAATATCCTTACTCAACCTTGGGTTCCCTATCACCAGCTTCCTTGTCCCCTTCTGCTTTCTGGCCCTTGTCACTGGATTCCTGTACCTCGTTAGTCTCATTTGGTTTTACGAGGCTGTCTACTCCCAGGCTGAACAGTGAACCTCGGAGGTAACTTCACCACTGAGCTAAAAGGGTGTCTGGGGGCCATACTCTTGGGGTTTCTCTAGTCTCCTTTATGCCAGTAAACCTCATCTTTTTTTTGTGAGTTAGGGTTATGCTCTACATCCTTCTCCAGCTCTGTCCAGAACCCTCTGTTGTGATCCTGGTCAGAGCAGTCAGTGATGGTAGCCGGGCACCATCTAGCTGTACTGGACTCAGTCTGGTGGAGGCCTTGGTAGCTGTGGACAATTAGTCCTTTGGACTAATCTTTTCCTTGTATCTGAGAACAGGATTTTTAAGTGCCTATTTTCATTGTACCCTTGGACTAACAGTGTCTAGCACTGAATGAACAAATGAATTAACCAGTATATTTTCATTTTTCAAAAGTAATAACAACTTCTATATAAATGTGGGCTCTGGTATATGCTCAGAAAAAAATCCTGAGGGAGCCAACGCCCAATTCTTACCTGCAGTCACCACTGAGAATGGGCCTACAGAGATCTTCCTGCTCTACAGAAAACACCTCTGAGCACTATAAGAGCTCTAATAATTTTATCAACCAAACAAATAAGAAGGCAAACCATGGAGAGGAAAAGAACACCTTTTTACCAAAGGCCAAGTTGTTATCTGGAGGGAACTTGATGGTGGGATTCATCAGTTGGCTGAAATGAGGAAACACATGCTTTGCAGGCACCTTGCTGATCTATCAGAGACCCTAGCTCCAAAGGTCATCGAAGGTCCCACCCTGGACTAAGAGGGTGCAAACATCCACTTATCTTTGAGTCAGATAAAAGACTTGACTCTGGTGGCTTTGGAAAGGCTGCAGAAGGAGCTCCTGCTGGACAGACCTTACCCCATCAACAAACACTGCCATTTTTTAGTGACCACCGACTCCGTGCCAGGCACTATGGACCATTTCAAACCTCTCAGTACAGTGTCAAGATGGTGCCAATCTCTGATTTACAGTAAGGAGAGTGAGTCTCAAAGAGACATCTCACTCAATGTCACACAACCGAGATGGGACCTTAGGTCTGCTCTGACCCTCCACATGAGGCCTGCTGGTCTGCAAGGACTGTCTGCACTTGGGCAGTGCTTCATCTGGCCATTTGAGGGCCCTGGAGCCCTAATGTCTCCCCATTGTTCACCATAGTTTAAAAAAATGTTTTTGTTGTTGTTATTAGCCCCCATCCAGTCAGCTCCAACTCATGGCGTCCTTAGCACAACAGAATGAAATGCTGGCCAATCCTGAGTCATCCTCATGATCACTGACGTGTTCGAGTCCATCGCTGCAGCTGTTGTGCCAATCCATCTCACCTAGGGTCTCCCTTGCCCTCATTGGCCCTCTACTTCACCAAACGCGATGTCCTCCTCCCGCAATTGATTGCTGCTGCTGATGTGTCCAAAGCAAGTGTCTTAGGCTGGGTTCTCTAGAGAAGCAAAACCAGTAAAGTGTATAAATATATATATAGAGAGAGATTATATCAAGGAACACAACTCACATGATTGTAGAGGTTAGAACATCCCAAGTCCGTGGATCAGGGTAGAGGCCTCTCTCAAGTCACACAGCTGCAGAAGCTGGCAAGCCCAAGATCAGAAGGTTGGAGAGCAGGGCTCCCACTCACAGGCTGTGCAGATCAATGAATCCCAGCTTCGGCAGATAAGCTGACAGCTCAAGTCCCAAGAACGGGAGATGAGACGACAGGAAGCAGCCGCAGGATCCAGAGAGAGCAAAAAGCCAGAACGTCTGCTTATATGCAGATGCGGGCCACACCCCCAAGGAGACTCCCTTTCATCTGATTGGCTACACACAGCATATTCTATCATGGGAGTGATTACATTAAAACACGGAGAATCATGGCCCAGCCAAGTTGACACAATCTTAACCATCACAGCAAGTGAGTCAGATAATGTTCTGTTGTGATCCATAAAGTTTTCATTGGCTAATTTTTGAAAGTAGATTGCCAGACCTTTCTTCCTAGTCTATCTTAGTCTGCAGTTTCACTAAAACGTGTTCACAGTAAGTGACCCTGCTGGTATTTGAAATACCAGTGGCATGGCTTCCAGCATCATAGCAACACCCAAGCCACCACAGTATGACAAACTGACAGATGGACGGTGGGGAAAAAAAAAAGAGCGCAAATCTGACACAACACCAGGCAAGCACTGCCACTTGGTGGACATTAGGGTCACTACAGGACTTACCATGCACCTTTGGGAAATGCTCCCCAGGTGCCCATTGAGATCCAAAGCCAAGGGCAGCACTGTTTTCTCTGAATTCATAAGGGGAGAAGAGAAAAGACCCAGTGTGGTGTCACGGCTGAAAATTAGAGGGTGGTCCCACCTGAGTGCTTCTAACATTGAACCCAAACTTTGGGGGCTTTGAGAGACCCTGTGCCTCCAAGACAACACTTGAGTCCCCTCCACAGTATCCTGTGGAGAGATCATCCAGCAGAGCTTGGAAGAGGCTGCATAGGCCTGGCCCACTATTGTTTGCTCCTGCATTGCTAACTGCCACATTGTCTCATGATCTTTTTTTCTCCAGTCTCTACAAAAAGGTTTAAGATTAACCAGTGTTCCTCCCTGGACGGTAGAAAACAAGTGATAATGATCTAGGAATGAAAAACCAAACAAAGCATCCATCTTGTGACACGAGTAAGCAGGATGTTGCCAGATAATCCCCAAAGATGTCACCAGATAACCTCTAAGAATACCAGTAGAGGGTTGACTCGTCTAAGACATCATCACCTCAAGGAGAAACTACCACAAAAGATCCATAATCCTGTCCCTATAGAGGACTTCAGCCGATCTCCAGTGCGGGAGACGGGTTTTTTTGAGGAATCTATTCCCCTCCATCTCCCATATATCGATATATAATAAACATCTTGCTGCTCACCTCACCCCGTCTCAGAACTGGCTATTGCGGGAGATGGCTCCAATCCACATTATTGCGGTAACAAGCTCACATACCTCCATGGATGGGGAGCCCATGCTCTCCATGATCTGCAAGATCTTCCTCATATCTCCTTATAACAGCCACACTTTCTCCTCCTTCTACCTCCATGAGAGGCTCCCCTAACCCTGTCGTGCTGACGGCCCTTCGGAGGTTCAAGAAGAGCTCTGCTTTTCCCTCTGGGCTCAGTTTCCTCCATCGTTGCTCTTAGAAAGTGTTTAGGTCCTCTCACCAAGGGTACCCTCCTCAGTTCTCCACGCCACTTTTGAGAGCTGGTGTTTGGGGTGAGGGAAGTGAGGGGCAGGGCGTCCTGCTTTGTTGTTTCCTTTAGCTGGCATGCTCTTCCTGCAACACCTGCCATGGCTGGAGTCTTCCCGCGGTACTAATCTCAGCTCAGATGTCACCCCCTCAGTGAAGCCTTCCTTCCCCCTCCCACCCCTGGCCCTCCCTGTGCCATCTCCAGCTTGGTTGTTCTCATGCTGTCCAAAATTACATTGTGTGTTTGCTAGCTGCCCCAGCCCTGCCTTCACCCCAGAGCATGAACTCTAGAAGCCAGGGATTTTGTCTGTGTTGGGAGCTGAATCAGAGCAACTGGCACACGACCTGGGAAATCGTGGGTGGTCAGCAGACACTGGTGTTTGCTCGTTCGATGCTCACCTAGACCTAGGTGTCTTCATTTGGGGTCCCCAGAGGCCAACCTTGAGACAAGGACTTGAGGGCAAGGTGATGCAAACAGTTAAGCACTTGGCTATTAACCGAAAGGTTGATGGTTCTGAGGCTCCTCAGAAGAAAGACCTGGCAATCTACTTCTGAAAGGTCACAGCCATTGAAAACCCTATGGAGCAGAGTTCTGCTCTAACACACGTGGAGTTGCCATGAGTTGAATCAACTTGATGGCAGCTGGTGTGGTTTTTCAGTTAACTTGGGAAGTGGTCCAAAAACCACCAATGGGTGATGGAGAAGCAATTCTGGGAGGGAAGGCAGCGAATAAAGAATGCTTTAGAGAACAGGTTATGTCTGTGGGCAACCGGGGCTCAGTCCTGCTGAGGAACTTTGGGAGACAGTGTCAAACATGCCCCAAAGTTATCCCACCAAGAGGCGTTGTATGCACCAGCTGCCCAAACATCCTGGCTGCAGATGGCTCCTGGGAATACGCTGTCTCTGGAATGTTCCTCTTGCCCTCCACACAGGCTGAGCTCCTCCCAGGGGAAAGCTTCAGGCAGAATCACAGGTGTTCACTGGAAGCAGCCTTTGCAGCACAGAGGTGTATGTCAAGGGGATGTGGGTGGGACACCCACTGCACTTGCTATAAGCAAGAATTTCTCTCCCCATTTTATAGGTGAGAAGGCCAAGCCTGGGGGTGGGAGTGACTTGTCCATGGTTACCTAGGGAACCAGACCAGAGACCCAGGCCTTTGAATTCCAGACAGAGGGAACAAGCCTCCCTCCAGCAACCTGAATGATGGGTCCCTGACCAAAAGGCTAGGTTGGGGACAAGGATGTACCCATACTCAGCCCACCCTCAAACCGTGTGGATGAGTGGGAGGAAGTGAAGGACTTTGGG
Organism: Trichechus manatus latirostris; assembly: GCF_000243295.1. Classification (NCBI taxonomy): domain Eukaryota; kingdom Metazoa; phylum Chordata; class Mammalia; order Sirenia; family Trichechidae; genus Trichechus; species Trichechus manatus. The sequence continues at coordinate 2,560,738 of NW_004444016.1, read as the reverse complement.
ATACCTGGGAGAAAGTGTGGGCTTCCAAGACAGAGTGCCCCTCAAACAGCCCAGCTGTGCCCAGACACCAGATCCCAAATGGGGGTGGCAAGGACAGCAGTTTATGGACACAGCCTAGAGATGTAACCATTCCTTCAACATTCACTCTGTCAAACCCTAGCTCAGCTCTGGGGACTCAGTAAGGACTGAGAATACCCACCTCCTGACCTCAAGGAACTCACTGTCCCATAGGTGACATATATGTATGTGTATAGACAACAGCAGAAGAAGTTGCTTAAAGTGTATAGAGACCAAAGTTTATTAGTAGTCACCAGGGGTAGGGGGACGAGAGGGGGAAAGGGGACACTGAGTTTCTGTTAAGGATGATGGAAAATTTTGGAAGCCATAGTGGTGACGGTTGAACAACACGATGAATATAATTAATGTCACTGAATTGTACATGTGGAAAATATTAAAATGGCAAATGTTACTTACCACAATACAAATAAAAAGAAGTATGCTTAGTGCTGGTATAGGGACTCCACAGGGACTGTGGGAACCCTGAGGAGGCCGCTAACCAAGCCAGAGTGTCAGGGAAAGCTTCCCAGAGGAAGTGAAGGAAAAAAAGCATCAACTGCCACAATGAGATCCCACTTTCCACCTACCAGGATGGCCATTGGAGTCCCTGAGTGGTGCAAATGGTTAAGCGCTTGACTATTAGCAGGAAGGTTGGCAGTTTGAAGCCACCCAGAGGCACCTTGGAGGACAGGTCTAGCGATTTGCTTCCGAAAGGTCACAGCCTTGAAAACTGTGTAAAGCAGTTCTACCCTGCACACATGGAGTTGCCATGAGTCAGAATTGACTCGAAGGCAACTAACAACAACAAAGAATGGTCCTTAAAAAAAACAAGGAAAATAAGTGTCAATGATAACTGAAACCCTTGTACATTGCTGGTGGGAATGTAAAATGGTGCAGCTAATGTGTAAAACAGTTTGGCAGTTCCTCAAAAAGTTGAACGTAGACTTACCATGTGACCCAGGAATTCCACTTCTGGTTATATACCCAAAAGAAATGAAAGCAGGGATTCAAACAGACATATGTACACAAATGCTTATAGCAGCATTATCCACAATAGCCTAAAAGTGGAAACAACTCATAAGTGTCCATCAACAGATGAATGGATGAACAAAATGTGATCTCTACGTACAGTCAAATATTATTCAGCCATAAAAAGGAATGGAGTTCTGATACATGCTATGACATAGGTGAACCTCAAAAACATTATGCTAAGTGAGAAAAGTCAAACACCAAAGGTCACATATTATATTATTCCATTTATATGAAACATCCAGAATAGGTTAATCCGTAGAGACAGAAAGTAGATTAGTGTTGCCAAAGGATGGGGGGATGGAGAGTGATGCCAATGGTACAGGCTTTCTTTCGATGATGAAAATGTTTTGGAACTAGACAGTGGTGATGGCTATACCACATTGTGAATATACCCACTAATTTGTACACTTTAAAATGGTGAATTTTCTCTCAATAGAAAAGAAAAAAAAAGAAAAGAAAAGAAAAGCACTAACTGGCACAGAAAGGTAGAAAAGGTGAAACGAGAGAAAAACAAGAAAGAAGAAATCATGTGAAACAGGAAACAGGAAATCCACCTCTGGAGAGAGATAAAGAGGGATCCAAAGGTGGAAGAAGGTTTACAGAACAAGTAGTTTATCATTAAACAGTTAGTACACATATTGTTCTACGACATTGGTTAACAACTCCCTTCTCACTCTCCATTCTCGACCTTGGATTCCCTATTACCAGCTTTCCTGTCCCCTCCTGCCTTCTAGTATTTGTCCCTGGGCTGTTCCCCATTAGTGTGCCATTAATCTCATTTTGTCTTATGGGGCTGTCTAATCATTGGCTGAGCAGTGAAACTCAGGAGTGACTTCATTACTGAGCTAAGGGTGTCAGCGGGCCATACTTTCAGGGTTTCTCCAGTCTCTGTCAGGTCAGTAAGTCTGGTCTTTTTTTGTGAGTTAAAATTTTGTTCTACATTTTTCTCCACCTCTGTCCGGGAGCTTCTGTTATGATCCTTGTCAGAGCAGTCAGTGGTGGTAGCTGGGCACCATCTAGTTGTACTGGACTCAGTCTGGTGGAGGCTGTGGTAGTTGTGGTCCATTAGTCCTTTGGACTAATCTTTCCCTTGGGTGTTTTTCTTCTTTCTTCCTCCCCACAGGGTGAGACCAGTGGAGTATCTTAGATGGCTGCTCACGGGCTTTTAAGACCCCAGACGCTACTCACCAAGGTAGAAAGTAGAACATTTTCTTTATAAACTGTATTATGCCAATTGAGCTAGATGTTCCCTGAGACCATGGTCCCCACAGCCCTCCACCCAGCAATTCGGTCACTCAGGAAGTTTGGATGTGTCTATGGAGCTTCCATAACCTTACCTTTTACAAGTTGTGCTGGCTTCACCAGTATTGTGTACTGTCTTACCCTTCACCAAAGTTACCACTTGTCTATTTAGTATTTACCCCCTCCACCCTTCCCATCCCTCGTAACCATCAAAGATTGTTTCTTTTTGTGTGTAAACCTTTTCGTGAGTTTTTACAGTAGTGGTCTCATACAATATTTGTCCTTTTGTGATTGACTTATTTCACTCAGCATAATGTCCTCCAGTTTCTTTTTTTGTGATACTGACATTTTCTTTGTTCCTCTTATTCTCCTGTGCTGAATTCTTTTTGTTTGTGGATTTTTTTTCATTTCTTTTGTTTTTGTAGGTTTCGTTTTTACTGAGACTTTATGTTTTTCTTCTTTATTTTGATGAGTAGGTTTGTTAACTTTCTTTGTGGTTACCTTAAAATTTACCCTTATCTTGTTAGATTGGAACCGGTCTATTATTACTTGGTATTGCCTTGACTTCCTCTCCATTAGAAGATTCTATACCTACACAGTTTATTCCCTCTTTTATTGTTCTGATGTTGTTGTTATTTACAGATTGATCTCTCTGGTTCTCTGTTGTAATTCTTTTGATTTTGGATAGTCCTTGAGAGTTCATTTCTTAGGTTGGTATCTGGCTGCTACAATCGTGCACCTTAGATTCAGCCTGTGGTCTGATGTTGTTTGTTCTCAGATTGAAGGACTCCCTCTAATAATTCTTGTAAGTTTGATTTGGTTTTTACATAGTCCCTTAATTTGTGTTTAACTGGAAATATCCTAATTTCACCATCATATCTGAATGAGAGTTTTGCAAGATATATTATTCTTGGCTGGCATTTTTTTCTTTCAAGGGTTTATACATGCTATCCCTTTGCCTTCTTGCCTGCATGGTTTCTGCCGAATAATTCGAGCTTAGTCTTATTGTTTCTCCTTTGTATGTGACTTCTTGTTTTTCTCAAGCTGCTCTCAGGATTCTTTGTCTTTGGTTTTAGCAAGTGTGATTATAATATGCCATGGTGATTTTATTTTGGGGTCTATCCTATATGGGGTTTTTTGAGCTTCTTGGATGGTCAGCTTTTTGTCTTTCATGATATTGTGGAAGTTTTCTGTCAGCAGTTCTTCAATGATCATCTCTGTTGTCTGTTTTCTCCCCCGTTCTGGAACTCCGATCACTCGCAGATTTTTGCTTTTAATGGTATCCCACATAGGTTTCTTCATTTTTCTTTGTTCTTTTTTCTGATTTTTCCTCAGAGAGAGTTGTATTTAAGTGTTTGTCTTCAATTTCGCTGATTCTGTCTTCCATTGTTTCAAACCTGCTCCTCAGCCCTACTATGACGCTGTCCATTTCTGAAATCTTGTTGTTTATTTTTTGGATTTCTAATTGTTGTTTTGTATGATTTCTAGATGTGAATTTATTTTGTTATTTTGTTCCTGTATTATTTTCCTAAATTCTTCCATTTTTTTATCTGTATTTTCCATGAATTTGTCTGTTTTTTCCTCATTTTTGTCTGCTTTTCGCTTCAACTCTTGGATAGCTCTGAATATTAGACGTTTGAATTCCCTATCAGGTAGTTCTAGTGCCTTTTCTTCTACTGGAAAGTCATCAGGTGTTTTATTTTGGATGCCTACTGGAACCATTCTGTCCAATTTTTAAATATGTTTTAATGTTGTCTGCTGTCTTCAGGACATTCAGTAGTTATTTTCCTTATTTATTGATTGTAGATTTGTTTGTTTCATCCTGCTTTTTTGTTTTATATGGTTATGTCTGAGCAGGCAGGCTGTGTGTTCTCGGTTGTTTGCTCCTCTGTGGGCACGATACTTTTTGCCTCCTTGTCCAAAGGGCAGGGTCAGTCACTCAGCTATGCTGCAGCAGGGCAGGTCCAGCTGAAGGGGAGTTGCTGGGATGGGTTGTTTGTGGCACATACTAGGGTTGACAGGGTGGGCCGGGAATCAGTGCAGAGGAGGTTCTGGTAGGCTGTGTTTGTGCTGCTTGGGAGTGTGATGTTCATCTCACGGTGCAGGTAGGCAGGAAGGAGAGGGGAGATTGTGACATGTGGAGCTAAGATGGGTATGGGAAAGAGGAGAGAGAAACAGGAGCCAAAAACAAACAAACAAACAGGGTGCTAAAGGAGATTGCATTGGAGTGGAGAGATGAGAGACTGAGAAATGGAGAAAAACAAAAAGGAAAAAAAGAAAGAAAAAGGGTGAAAGGAAAAATAAATAGATAACTAAAAATTAAAAAAAAAAAAGAAAAGAAAATCCCCCAGTGATCCCACCAATGTGGCTGCGGAGATTGGAGAAGTGGCTCCCAGGCCGTGAAGCACAGCCTGGCTAGAAGGGGTAGAGGTGTCACACAGCACCAGGTATTCAAGAGACAGGAAGAGAAGGTAAGTATAGAGAGATGAGAAATTGAGAAATGAAGAAAGACAAAAAGGGTAAAAGAGAGAAAAGAAAACAAAACAAAAGAAATGCTCTCAGGTATCCCACCGCACGCCTGCACAGACTGAGTAAGTAGCTCCCAAGCCACACAGTACAGCCCAGCTAGAAGGAGCTCCCAAGCTGAGAAAAGAAAAAGAAAACAAACGAACAAATCAAACAGAACAAATCAAAGCAAACAAACAAAAAAAAGCCCCAGGGATCCCACCAGCATGGCGGTGCTGGCCAGGAAGAAGTTTCACAGTTGGGTGGAGTTTCACAGCCTTTCAGGAAGAAGCAAAGATGGCACGCAGAGCCAGGTATTTGAGAGAAAGGATGGGGAGGTGGTGAGAGGTATGGAAGAAACCAAAAGAAGCGGAAAAAAGCCACACCAGCAACAAACAAATGGCACTCAGGGAGCCGGCCAGTGTGGGCGGGTGGAATCCAAGCAGCACAGGACTGAAGTTGGTGCCTCCTGGCCAAGAGGCAGTGGTTGTAGGAAGCAGAGGAGGCTGAGTGGGGGGTGAAGAAGCGTGGAGGGGTGGGAAAGCATATATCACTGGTTACTTGTTCTGTCTCCTGCTGGGAGCTCCGTGAAGCTGCTTTCCCATACTCTGTGTACGCAGATCTCTGACAGGAGTCCAAAATGGCAAATCCATGCTTTGTTAGCTGATAGGGGACCTCTGCATGTATGTTTCCTCGGTCTCTGTTTTCTGTTAGTTTCTTATTCCATTTGGTGCTTGGCTGAGTTCTTTATCTCTTCATTTGATGCTTAGGGTTTCAGGATTTACGTTTGTCTCTGTTTGATTTGTTTTTTTGGGTCTTTGCTATGGAGGGACGGCATGGTGTTTCGGTCTATAGCGCCATGTTGCCCAGAAGTCCCAGGACCCTCAATTTTGCCAGAGAATCATTTCCAAATCACATCAACAAAAATATTTTTTGAGAAACTGCTTTATGCTCAGTAGAGCCTGATTTAGGATGAGGCAGCTGAAACAAAAAGAGGTGGAGAAGATTCTGTTTCCCAGAGTTCTCCTGCAAGAGACTATTCCAGAAGGATGGGGGGATCACTCTGTCCTGGATGGAGGGTCCAAGCTTTGTGAGATTTTGTTTGTTTGTAGCCAGATACATTGAGGTACAATTTACATTCAATAAAATTCACCAAGTGAACAGTCAAGTGTACAGTACAGTCAATGAGTTTTGACAAATGTATAAAATTGTGTAAGCACTATCACAATCAAGATGGAGAAGACTTCCATCACCCTGGGAAGTTCCTTCTCCTCTGTTTCAGTCAACCTTTTTCTCACCCCCAGCCCCTGGCAATCACTGACCTGTTTTCTGTCTCTATATATTTGACGTTTTCTCATATAAATGGAATCATATCATATGAAGCCTTTTCAGTCTGGCTTCTCTGACTCAGTATAATACATTTGAGGTTCATCCATGCTGTTTCATATACCAGTAGCTCTCTTCTTTTTGTTGCTGAATAATATTCCATTGTATGCATATATCTTGGTTTATCTATCAGTTCACTGGTTGATAGACATTTGTGTTTTTTTCAGTTTTGGGCAATTATGAATAAAGCTGCCATAACATATGAGTGGATATATGTTTTCATTTTTCTTGTGTATATACCTAGGAGTGGAATGGCAGAACGTATGCCAAATGTATATTTAACTATATAAGAAACTGCCACACTGTTCTCCAAAGTGGCAGTGTAGTTTTACGTTCTCACAAGCAATATATGAGAGTTCCAGTTGTTCCATATCCTCACCAGTACTTGGAATTATTCATTTTTTACACCATGGCCATTCTAAGGGATATGTAGTGGCATTCCATTGTGGTTTTGATTTGCATTTCCGTGATAACTAATGATGTTGAACATCTTTTCATGTGCTTGCTGGCCATCTACATATCTTCTTTGGAGAAGTAGCTCTTTCTATCTTTGGTTCATGTTTATTGGGTCTATTGGGTTGTTCATGTTTATTTGGCTCATGGTTGAGTTGTGAGAGTTCCAGGTTTGGTTTTGTTTTATATAGTGTGCCAGTTGGGACCAGAGCAGAATCATTCAGTACAACTGGGGAGAGGCTAAGGCTGCACCAACATCCTTCATCACCCTGCCTGTCAGTCCCCCATCAATCTTCCACACAAGTCTCCAAGCTGATTGGATCTTCCTAACATGAAGAGCTGACCAGACCTTTTCCTGCCTTAAGCCCCGTCCCTGAGCTGACCATTCAAGACTCTGCCCTGCTTGGCCCCTGTGGACAGCTCCAGTCACTTTTCTTCCTACCCACTCTCTCCCTCCCATCCTCATCCCCTCCTGATGCCCCAGACATATCTGACAGCCTTGTCACTCTAGGCAGAAGATCATTCCTGGTGACAGGACCACACTGGTAACTGAAAGTGGATCTAACAGGAGTTTTTCCCTCTCCCTTGATGGTACTAAATTTACAGAGAGAAACTATCATAAATATTAATGGAGAATCTTACAAAAGCCCCTGCCTTTACCCACCTGGAAAACTCCTACTCACCCTTCAACAGTCCAACCCAAATGGCTTCTCCTATTATGGAGTCTTTCTGGATGTGATTACCCCTGCACATGTTAATCTGTCCCTCTCACCCTCCTTCAGTACCTCCTTCAAGTTTCTTTGGATGTGCCTGTGTTTCTTTTTTTTTTTTCTTCTTGCAATTGTCCAGTCATTTATCTGTCTCTGCACCAGTTTGTGGTGGGGTCTGTAGTTTGCTCATCTTTATCTACCCAAATTCCAGTGAAGAGCCTGGTACAGGTTATGATGGTTAATTTTGTGTGTCAACTTGGCTAGGCTACGATTCCCAGTGGTTTTGCCAAACACTAGACTAGTTGCTGTTCCATAATGTAATGTAATACAGTGTAATGTAATGCAATCTAATCATCTTTTATAATGTTCTGTCATGTAATCAATTTGTTGAAAAGGGAATTCCTTAGGGTGTGGTCTGTCTTCAGACTTTAAAATACATATTTTGGCAGAACTCACTCTCTCTCAATTCTACACTCTTCCCATTACCTGACCTATGGATCTTGGGACGAAACCCTACAGATGTCTCCGGCCTGGTGCCTGACCTACAGATTTTGAACTTCTCAGCCTCCCGCAATCCCATGAGCCAGCAGAAGTCTCCAGCCTCTTGCCTGACCTACGGATTTTGGACTTGTCAGCCCCCACAGTTGTGTGAGCCAATCCCTAGAAATAAATAAAAAATCAATCTCTCTCTTTCTCTCTCTCTATATATATATATATATATATATATATATAAATTGTATATATTAAATATATATTTTATACATGTATATATGTGTATCTTTCTCCCACAGAGTGGCTGGTGGGTTCGAACCACCAACCTTTTGGTTAGCAGCTGAATGCTAACCACTGTGCTGCCAGAGTTCCTGCTTCCGTGAAGATCGCAGTCTTGGTAACCCTATGGGGCAGTTTTACTCTGTCCTATAGGGTCACAATGACTCGGAGTCAACTCCATAGCAATGGGTTTGGTTTTTGGTTTGCCTATAGTCATAGAGCAGAATCACAGGGCCTGCTTAAAATAAAAGCAAAAGAGGTTTATTGAGGGATAGAGCAATTCGTGAATTGGGGTAGCACAAAGTAACCAGGAAGTTACAAAGTGCTCCACCAGTCAGAGGCTGCACAGGGTTTAAATATTAAAATATCAGGAACTAACAGTAAAAAATATTCTGATTAGCTAGCTAAAATAAGTTCTTCTGATTGGCTATTTTCAGTAAATCATTAAGGACATGCTCAGGCAAGTTCTTTGTGTAAGAAGGACATGCTCAGGCAAGTTCTTTGTGTAAGAAGAACATGGCCAGACAAGTTCCTTGTGTAAACACTTTTCTACATACTAGTTAATCTACTTTCAACTGCATTCTTCCTGAGGGCAAGCTGCCCTTCCCTTGTAGAGACACTATCCCAATTCATTTATATATTTTAATTTGGCCCAGGTATTTTGAAAGACAAAAGATAACAAAATTCTTGTCCTTTTACTATTCTCTTGGTAAGCAGTTTTGCCTTCTTTTTATTATAACTTATCTACCTGATAGATATCAAAGCTCCTTAGCAAAAATGAACTTATTGATTTTTAGAAATTACCCCTCTTCCTCAAATAAAACACATTTCATATAATATCTAGCTTATGTTACTTAGAAAGGTTTTGCTTTTAAATTGACATACTACAGAATATAAGAATCTTTGTCAGAACAAATTCATTTTCATTAATTCCTGGAAATATTGACTATTAAATTTATATAAATGCTTATTTATCATCAAACAAATTCTAATTTAATAATACCATCCAGAGGTAGGAAACTTGTCATAACCCTATCTCTTGTATGTTTTACAGACTCCTTTAAAGAAGCAACTTAGAATAATTTTTTAAATCTTTTTGAGATCTCAGTATACCATCAAAATAAATGATTCATCCTTTTTTCAGTGTACTTTCCAAAGGAACCAATTTGTATTAAATTTTCTCAGAGTAGCTACTGACTGAGAGCCTAGTTCATAAGACAGGCACAAGAAGCAGTTTTTTTTTTGGAACTGAAGCTTAGAGCAACCTCATGACGGAGCACAGAGGGAGGGAAAAAGAAATCTCAATTGAATGATCTTTCTAGATCAAAACAGAAGTCCTCAAGATAGAATCTCATCCACTTTTCTAGGTGACCATCTACAGATTTCTTCCAGGTGGACGCCATCTTGGGTAAGAGTCACATACGCACTGGGAGGCAGCTTAAACAACAGGCTGATAGGGTCTCTGCCTGTGTTCTTCCTTATGATTTTCCATTTTATGACAATCAGCAACAGCATAACACTCTTAGAACAGCATAACACAAAACAAGGCAATACATACACACACAAAAGTAGCTACACAATTCCAAGCCATTTCAGTCAGGCCAACCCACCTTAAAGGTACCAAAGATCTCCCTCGGATCCAGTCTGAAAACCCTTTCCCAAAACATGGACAAGTAACCCTTGCCCCAAAACCTGGGACAAGTATTTCTGTAGTCTTAGTATTCCAGGGCAGGGGCTTTTGTAAGATTTTCCATTAATATTTATGATAGTTTCTCTCTGTAAATTTAGTACCATAAAGGGAGAGGGAAAAACTCCTGTTAGATCCACTTTCAGTTACCAATGTGGTTGTATGACCTTCTTTAATTCCCTCCTTTTCATGATGGGCCAAAGAATTTGGGCTGCCCATGAAATCATTCTGGGAGTTTGTAGGGTAGAAGAAGCTGCCCGTTTGACAGCTGAGTCAGCTAAGTTATTGCTTTTGATTTCTTCTGTTTGAGAGGTCTCTTTAGGTTGATGGGCCTGGATTTTAATAACAGCAATTGCAGACGGAAGCAGTAAAGCCTCCAGGAAGTGGGCCATTAGAGGGCAGTTATTAATTTGTGTCACAGATGAGGTAAGAAACCTTTGATGTTTTTATAGTAGCCCAAAAGCATACCTTGAGCCAGTAAAATGTTTACTGACCATCCTGAAGCTAGTCTGCAGGCCCCTGTGAGTGCAATCAATTCAGCTTGTTGGGCTGAAGCAACTTCAGGGAGAGTGCCACTCTGAAAAACAGTGGTAGAAGTAGTCACAGTGTATCCTCCCTGGTAATGAAAACTAGTAGGAGTAGGTTTAAATATGAGCCGTCAACGAAAGGGTTAAATCCAGATTAGCAAGGAGAGTTTCTTATAGATTAGATCTTGGTGACAAAAAGTTGATTAGTTAAATCTAATTGTCCCCATCAGGTAAAGGCAATAAAGTAGCAGAGTCCATGTTGGAAACCTAAAGCTGGTAGTGTTTTTGAATGTAAGACCCCAAACCAACATCTCTGTAGGGGGAAATTCAGGCTTACTTATCAAGGATGTTGTCATGGATTGAATTATGCCCCCCAAAAAATGTGCGTATCACTTTGGCTGGGCCATGATTCCCAGTATTGTGTGATTTTCCTATATGTTGTAAATCCTGCCTCTATGGTTAATGAGGGAGGATGGGTAGCGGTTGTGTTAGTAAGGCAGGACTCAGTCTACAAGATTGGATTGTAACCTGGGCAATGTCTTGAGATATAAAAGACAGAAGTGAGCAGAGAGATGGGGGACCTGGTACCATCAAGAAAGCAGTGCTGGGAGCAAAGCGCGTCCTTTGGACCACAGTCCCTGCGCAGAGAAGCTCCTAGTCCAGGGGAACACCAAACAGAAGAAGGCTGACAGAGAGGAAAAGGCTTCCCCTGGAGCTGATGCCATGAATTTGGACTTTTCGCCTACTTTGACTGTGAGGAAATAAACTTCTCTTCGTTAAAACCATCCACTTGTGGTATTTCTGTTATAGCAGCACTAGATGACTAAGACAGATGTTTTAAAAGCCATTTAAAGTTAAATTTATATATATCCTAGAGGAATTCTCCAAGGTCTCTTCAAGGTCACTCAGTATCAGCTTGCCTTGAAGGACTTTGTATTTTGTTTCTCTCGCTTTATATTGTGGGATCTTATTCCTAGGAATTCAGAAAACTCTTATATGGGAGTCTAATTGTTTCTAGTCTCATAAGCCTCCTATTTCTTTATGGTTCAAATCAGTTCTTTTGTTTTCAGATTAGACGGACCTCCCTTTGCTTGATTATTGTATGGATTAGTTGATATAAATCAGGGAGTCCAGGTTGGTAAGCTTTAATAAGAATTCTAAATTCTTCCTCAGTAAATTCTTTATAGAGGAGGAAAGAAAGGAAGTTTAGACAGAGTAAGCTGCCATCGAAGGGGCAGAGGAAGCGGCTGCAAAGTTCTGACAAGTTCAGACAGAGTAAGCTGCTACTGAAGGGGCAGAAAGAGAAATGTCAGGCACTGACATTGTAGTTCTTTATGTAGTTTAGTAAATCTCGAGATTTTATCTTACTGGGAGGCAATTTACTGTCCTGTTGTCTTCTGGATGCCTCCTGGTACCAATCAAAAAATGATCCCATTTTTGTTGCAGCCGGAGTGCCTGCTGCCACCAGGTACTTCCCATTTTCACTAGGATAGCAAATACTGTTTTTCTCTCACCAAGACAGCAAACACTATCTTCCTCTCACAAAGATAACAGACAAAAACATGCATGATTTACTATGATTTACCTTGAAACCTGCTCCAGAGGTTTTAGGTGCATGAAAAAACCTTAATGTGCTGCCTAAGGAAATGAAAGCAACCGTGGCTAGACTGAATAGCCTCAGCAGCAGGACTAAACAGTTGCAACCCAAGATATTCAAAAAAGAAGATAGAAAGAAGCTGATAATAAACCCCAGAGGAACTCAACACAAAGTGAGCAGAGGTTCAGTTCGAGAATGCTTACCTAGAGATGACCTCTAAGAGACATGGAGATGGATTGTGCTCAAAAGGCTTGAGAAGACATGTCGATGCTCTGGGTCAGCAGGTTCTCTGGGGTCGCTGGAGACAAGATGCCTTTGAATCCCACTTCTGATACCAAAATATCATAGAGCAAAATTACGGAGTCAGCTTAAAGTAAAGCAAAAGAGGTTTATTGAGGGATAGAGTGATTCATGAACCAGGGTAGCACAGAATGACCAGGAAGTTACAAAGTGTTCCACCAGTCAGAGGCTGCACAGAGCTTAAATATTAAACATCAGGAATTAACAGTAAAAAATATTCTGATTGGCTTGCAAAAGTAAGTTCTTCTGATTGGCTATTTTCAGTAAATCATTAAGGACATGCTCAGGCAAGTTCTTTGTGTAAGAAGAACATGGCCAGGCAAGTTCCTTGTGTAAGCACCTTTCTACATACTAGTTAATCTACTTTCAACCACATTCTTCCTGAGGGCAAGGTGCCCCTCCCTTTTTTACTCACCATAGTCATGGGTCACCTTCTCAGAAACAGAAGAGCCTAGGGCAAAATGGAGTCCAAGTCAGACCTTACGTAAACCATTTTAGTCATGCCAAGCACCCCAGATTTTGGAGTGCCCTTACACAATATACATATGTCTCATTGGTTCACCTTCTCTAGAGAACCTTGACTAAGACATCTTGGTACCAAGAGTGGTTCTAGAGGAAGAGATTCTTAAGGACGGGTTTTATGAATTGGTTTTGGAGTTTCTGGAATTGGTTCTTAAATCTGGATAGATTTAAAGGTACTAATGGCTCTATGGAAACCCTGGTGGTGTAGTGGTTAAGTGCTACGGCTGCTAACCCAAAGGTCAGCAGTTTGAATCCACCAGGCACTCCTTGGAAACTCTATGGGGCAGTTCCACTCTGTCCTATAGGGTCACTATGAGTCAGAATTGACTCGACGGCAACAGGTGGTGTGTGGTGAATGGCTCTATTTCTAGTAGTAAAGAGGGCACCTTTAGCCCATGGCATGATATGGCAACAGAGATACACAAAATATCACCACTGGACTCTCCTAATCAAATGTTTATGAGAGACAAGGTTCTGTGTGATCATGTATTTGATACCTTAGAACATTTTTGTGAAACTGATGAGTATGACATTGGTTGGTTGCTTCATGTTTTCTGGAAAAAGTGGAGAAAGGGATGAGCTCAAGGCTTCAAAGTCCCAGCTCAAGGTCACATAAAGAACCTAAAAGTTCTATATGTGCCCTGAAAAAAAGCCTTATCTCCCACAGCAACAGAGCTGAGATTACTGAAAACAAAACCCAGAGTCTTATCTTAAGAGTGGCTGAATTACAAGGCCTATTGAATTTCTCAACTTAGTAAGGTATCTGAGTTTAAAGTGAGAGCATTGACTGGAAGAAAGGGGATCTGAAAGTTTGAATGGGGACATATGAGCAGATACTGATGAAGCTTGGAACATTGAGCCCCTAAATTCTCTTGGTCACCTTTGCCAGTCTCTGCTCCCATCTGATGAGATTAATCAGTCTTTGAGGAATCTTTGTCTGAGGCATCTTCTGAGGCAGATGCCTTGCAAGATATTGCTGAATGTCCTCAGGACCTACCCCTGTCTTTTGCTTCTAGACCTATAGCTAGACTCAAGTTCCAGTAGGCCTCAAAAGGTGAGATACAAAGTGTGACTCATGAAGAGTGTGCTACACTCCAAAATAACTACTCAATTTTCCTAGTTTATATAGACAGAAATTGTCTTAGGCTGGGTTCTCTAAAGAAGCACAACCAGTAAAGTGAATAAATATATGTAGAGAGATTTATATCAAGGAAATGGCTCACATGATTGATTGTAGAGGCTGGAATGTCCCAAGTCCATGGGACAGGATAGAGGCTTCTCCTGATTCGTGTAGCTGCAGGCAAACCCAAGATCTGCAGGTCAGAGAGCAGGACTCTTGCAACAGGCTGCAAAGATAGATGAATCCCAAGATTGGCAGGCAAGGCCACAGGTAAGCTGCTAGCTCAAGTCCCAAGAACCAGAGGTCAGATGGACAGGAGCCAGCAGCAGGATCCAGAGTGAGCAAAAGCCCATGAGCCTTGTCAAACTGTCCACCTATATTCGATGCAGGCCACATGTCCAGGGAAATTTTCTTTCAACTGATTGGCTGCTCATAGCAGATTCTATTATGGAGGTGATCACATTATATCATATCTCATCATGGAAGTGATCACAACAGCATACGACTGCCAAACCACTGAGAATCATGGCCCAGCCAAGTTGACACATAACCTTAACCATCACAGAAATCCAGGGGCTACGTGTGGGAATGACTATTAATAATGTGGGATAATGGTGCAAAGAACATAAAGTTGGATCAGTTTGAATTTATTGAAATAGGCCCACTAAGCAGAGATTCTGCATTCACTGTTTCAGCTAGAGGGGTAAGCAAGGGGTCTAACAGTTTATTTTGTTGGTTGGCTGAAACATGAACCAAAAGGTGGTCTACACTAAAAGAAGTTGAAATGCCAGAACTTCCTTGGTATACTGTAGAAAAAGGTATCCAAAGGCGTAGGGAAATTGGAATGTTAATGTGGCTCTATCATGTCAGACCCACCCACTCACCCCAGGAGTGCCCAGAGGACACACCTTTTACCACAATCATGAAGAATAAATTTGTGAGGGGAGCCCCAGCATCCTTGAAGAGCACTGTGATTGCTCTTCTGTGTAGGTCAGATATTACAGTGGGAACCACCCTTCCTGAATTGGGGTACATAACTACAATAGAGGTGTCATGGATTGAATTGTGTCCCCCAAAAATATCTGTCAACTTGGCTAAGTCATGATTCCCAGTATTATATAATTGTCTACCATTTTGTAATCTGATGTGATTTCCCTATGTGTTGTATACTTTATCACTATGATGTAATAAGATGGATTAGTGGCAATTATATTGATGAAGTCTACAAGATTAGATAGTGTCTTAAGCCAATCTCTTTTGAGATATAAAAGAGAGAAGCAAGCAGAGAGATGGGGGACCTCATACCGCCAAGAAAGCAGTACCAGGAGCAGAGCACATCCTTTGGACCTGAGGTTCCTGTGCTGAGATGCTCCCAAACCAAGGGGAGACTGATGACAAGGACCTTCCTCCAGAGTCAACAGAGAAAGAAAGCCTTCCCCTGGAGCCGGTGTCCTGAATTTGGACTTCTAGCCTACTGGATTGTGAGAAAATAAACTTCTCTTTGTTAAAGCCATCCACTTGTGGTATTTCTGTTATAGCAACACTAGATGATTAAGATACGGGGTGATTGGATCATAGGATGACAGAGGTCAAGTGGCAATACTTAATCACCAAAGGCAAGGTGAGCATAGTTACCATAGTAGACAGCAGAGTCAAGGCAGTAACCAGAATAGTCTGACTCACATGGACTTATGGCATTGGCTAATTAGTCATGGTGTTGCTAGGAAAGAAATAGGTGCAAAACCTACTAAATATTTACTTGATATGTGTAAACAGAAGCATTCTAGAAGCAGTCTATCTTGAATAGTCAAAATAGAGAGTCACAGCTCCTCAATCAATTCCAAGACTTGAGCCAGTTTATAGACCCCTGACCCCTTGAATGAAGGGGAGACTTGAGGAAGGATCCCACTACCCTGCCAAAAATTTATACTGTTAATCTTTCTCCCAGCTTTCCCCAAAGGGATCTGTGGCCTTTTACCAGGGTGACTGTTCACTGAGGAAAAGGAAATAATCGGACTTTTTGGGGATTACTGAACACTGGTTCTGATCTGACTCTTATCCCAGGAGAACCAAGACATCACTGTGGTCCACCGATCAGAGTAGAGGTGTGTGAAAGTCAGGTCATTAATAACTCTTACCTCAGGTTCATCTCACAGTGGCTCCAAAGGGTTCCTGAACCCATCCTGTAATGATTTCCCCAGTTCTAGAACTCACAATTGGAATAGATATACTCAGCAACTGGAAGAATCCCCACATTTGATCCTTGACAAGTGGAGTGAGGGCTATTATGGTAGGAAAGGCCAAGTGAAAGTCATTAGAACTGGTTCTACCTAGGAAAATAGTAAACCAAAAGCAATACTGCATTCCTGGAGGGATTGCAGAGATTAGTACCACCATCAAGGACTTGAAGGATGCAAGCAAGGAAAGGAAATTCCAACCACATGCCCATTCAACTCATCAATTGGCCTGTACAGAAAACAGAAGGATCTAGGAGAATGACAGTGGATTATTATAAACTTAAGCAGGTGGTGACTCCAATTGCAGCTGCTGCTCCAGATGCGCTTTCTTTGCTTGAGCAAATTAATAAATCTCCTAATACCTGGTACACAGCTATTGATTTAGTTAATCAATGGCTTTTCCTCAATTCATGTTTGCTTTCAGCTAGACAAGTCAGCAATACACCTTCACTGTCCTACCTCAGGGGTATATCAACTCTCCAGTCCTATGTCATAATTTAGTTTACAGGGGCCTTTCCCTTCCCATAAGATGTCACACTGGTCCATTTCATTCATGACATTATGCTGATTGGACTTAGTAAGGAAGAAGTATCAATGACTCTAGACTTACTGGTAAGACGTTTGTGTGCTACAAACACCAAAAAAACTCACTGCTGTTGAGTTGATTCCGACTCATAGTGACCCTATAGGACAGGATAGAACAGCCCCATAGTGTTCCCAAGGCTGTAAATATTTATGGAAGTAGACTGTCACATCATTCTCCCATGGAGCAGCTGGTGGGTTTGAACTGCCAACTTTCCAGTTAATAGCTGAGTGCATAGCCACTGTGCAACCAGGGCTCCTATTCATGTGCTAGAGGGTGGAGGGGCTAGATGCAACAATTTATCCTTAACTTTAGAAAGAATATCTCAATGTATCCCACACCACTGGACCCCTAGAAATTTCACTGCGGTGGAAGGCATCTGAAATTTTGTCAGGTTAATTTTCTACCTTCTATTTGTGTGCTAACGGCTGGAAAATTAACCTGACAAAATTGCAGACATCTTCTACCTCAGCGAAATTTCTAGGGGTTCAGTGGTGTGGGGCATGTCAAGATATTCCTTCTAAAGTAAAGAATAAGTTGTTGCATCTGGTCCCTCTTACAACTAAAAAGGAGGCACAACGCCTGGTGGGCCTCTTTAGATTTTGGAGGCAACATACCCCTCATTAGGGTGCACTGCTCAGGCCTATTTACCAAGTGACTCGAAAATCCGCTAGTTTTGATTGGGGCCCAGACCAAGAGAAGGCTCAGCAACAGGTAGAGCTTACTGTGCAAGCTGCTCTGCCACTTGGGCCATATGATCTGGCTGATGCAGTGGTGTCTAAAGTGTCAGTGGCAGATAGAAATGCTCTTTGGAGTTCTTGGCAGGCCCCTATTGGTGAATCATGGAGCTCTGGTGGCACAGTGGTTGAGAGTTTGGCTGCTAACCAAAAGGTCAGCAGTTCAAATCCACCAGCTGCTCCTTGGAAGCCCCATGGGGCAGTTCTACTCTGTCCTGTAGGGTTGCTATGAGTTGGAATCGACTCGAATGCAATGAGTTTGGTGTTTTTTGTTTTATGTTTTGGTATTGGTGAATCGCAGAGCAAACCCTTAGAATTGTGGAGTGAAACCCTGCCACCCTCTGCAGATAACTATTTTCCATTTGAGAAACAGTTTTTGGCTTGTTACTGGGTATTAGTAGAGACTGAACATTTAACCATGGATACCAAGTTATCATACGTGGCCTGAGCTGCCCAACATGAACTGGGTGTTGTCTGACCCACAAAGTCATAAACTTGCAAGTGCACAGCAGAGCTCCATCATCAAATGAAAGTGGTGTATATGAGATTGGGCCTGAGCAGACCCTGAAGAAGTGGCTCAAATGCCTATGGTTCCCACTTCTGTCATATTACCTTCCCTCTCCCAGTATGCACCTATGGCTTCACAGAGAATTTCTTACAATCATGAGAAAGAGAAAACTCATGCCTTGTTTACAGATGGTTCTGTGTGATATGCAGGCGGCACTCGAAAGTGGGCAGCGGCAGCACTGCAGCTCCTTTCTGGGACCTCCTTGAAGGACAGTGGTGAAGGAAAATCCTGCCAGTGGGCATAACTTAGAGCAGTTCATCTGGCTGTTCTTTTTGCTTGGAAGGAGAAATGGCCAGATGTGCGATTGTATACTGATTCATACGCTGTAACCAATGGTTTGGTTAAATGGTCAGGGACTTGGAAGAAACATGATTGGAAAATTGGTGACCAGGAGGCATGGGGAAGAGATATGTGGATAGACTTCTGTGAATAGGCCAGAGAAATGAAGATATTTGCATCTCGTGTTAATGTTCACCAAAGCGTGACCTCAGCAGAGGAAGATTTTCACAATCAAGTGGATAGGATGACCCATTCTATGGAAACCAGTTGTCCTCTTTCCCCAGTCATTCCCGTCCTTTCCCAATGGGCTCATGAACAAAGTGGCCATGGTAGCAAGGATGGAGGTTATGCATGGGTTCAGCAACATGGACTTAAACTCACCAAGGCAGACTTGGCTACAGCTACTGCTGAGAGCTCAACCTGCCAGCAGCAGCGATGAACATTGAGTCCCCAATATGACTTCATTCTCTGGGGTGATCAGCCAGCAACCTGGTGACAGTTTGATTACTTTGTACCACTTCTGTCATGGAAAGGGCAGTATTTTGTTCTTACTGGAATAGACAATTACTCTGGATATGGATTTCCTTCTCTGCACACAATACTTCTACCTAAACTACCATCCATGGATTTACAGAATACCTTATTCACTATCATGGTATCCCACACAGCATTGCCTCAGATCAAGGGACTCACTTCACAGCAAATTAAGTGTGGCAGTGGGCTCATGCTCATGGAATTCACTGGTCATACCACATTCCCCATCATCCTGAAGCAGCTGGCTTGATAGAATGATGAAATGGCCTTCTAAAAACACAACTGCAACACCAGCCAGATGGTAATGCCTTGCACGGCTATAACAATGTTTTCCAGGAGGCTGTATATGCTCTGAATTAGTGTCCAATGCATGGTTCTGTTTTTCTCATAACCAGGATCCACAGGTGCAGGGATCAAGGGGTGGAAATGAGAGTGGCACCACTCACTATTACCCCTAGTGACC
Source organism: Trichechus manatus latirostris (assembly GCF_000243295.1). NCBI lineage: Eukaryota > Metazoa > Chordata > Mammalia > Sirenia > Trichechidae > Trichechus > Trichechus manatus. The sequence continues at coordinate 2,541,428 of NW_004444016.1, read as the reverse complement.
CTCTCACAAAATGTCTGCTTCCTGTCCACACAACCCTATGCTGTGTGGGTCTATAGATCTTAGTTCCAAAGGGAGGAATGCTCCCACCAGGTGACACAATACTAATTCCTTTGAACTGGAAGGTGAGGATGACACTTGGCCACTTTGGGCTTCTCATGCCTCTGAATCAAATGGCAAAGAAGGGATTTACTATATTGACTGGTGCAATTGATCCTGATTATCGGGGAAATTGGACTGTTATTACACAACGGAGGTAAAGAAGAATGTGTTTGGAATACAGAAGATTCCTTAGGGCGTCTCTTAGTACCGTATTTTTACGCAAGTAACATGCACCCTCTGAGTTTGTTTGCTGACTATGCCCTCCCACTGCGAGGCACCCTTACAAGCACCACCATGCCAATCCTCTTCCACATGTTGCTCTAAAAAAATTAGCATAGCAAGCTTAAGAAAATACCTTGCAGGGGAGGGCACAGCAGGCAAACAAATGCAGAAGACACAAGCTATTTGCGTAAAATAAGGTACTACTATGCTCTATGAATAAAGTCAATGGGAAATTAAAACAACCTAATTCAGGCAGGTCTACTAATGGCCCAGACCCTTCAGGAATTAAGGTTTGTGTCACTCCACCAGGCAAAGAACCATAACCATCTGAGGTGCTTGCTGAGGGGAAAGGATAGTGGACTAGTATGTGGAAGAAAGTAGTTACAAATACCAGCTACAACCATGTGATCATTTACAGAAATGAGGACTGTAATTGTTATGAGTACTTCTTCTTTTTTTTATTTTTTATATTTAGCAGCTTTATTGAGGTATAATTGATATATAATAAACTGTACATTTATAAAGTATACAATTTGATAAGTTTTGACATATGTATATACCCATGAACTATTACCATAACAAAAGTAATGAAAATATCTAACACCAAAAGTTTGTTCATGCTGATTTGTAATCCCTTCTTCCTGCTCCTCCCCAGGCAACCACTGATCTGCTTTCTGTTGCTATAAATTACCTGGCATTTTATAGAATTTTATATAAATGGGATCATACAATGTGTGTTCTTGTCTACCTTTCATCAGTCAGCCTAATTATTTTGAGATTCATCCATGTTGTTATATATATCAATAGTTCATGCCTTTTTACTGCTGAGCAGTATTCCATTGTGTGGCTGTACAACAGTTTATCTACTTGCCTGTTGATGGACATTTGAGTTGTCTCCAGTTTTGGGCTATTATAAATAAAACTGCTATGAACATTCACATACAAGTTTTGGTGTGGACATATGCTTTCTTTACTCTTTTTTTTCTATTGTACTTTAAGTGAGAGTTTACAATTCAAGTTAGTCTCTCATACAAAAATTTATACATATATTGCTATCTGACCCTAATTGTTCTCCGTATACTATGACAGCACACTCCTCCTTTCCACCTCTGATTTCCCTTGTCCATTCAACCAGCTGCTAACCCTCTCTGCCTTCTCATCTCACCTCTGGACAGAAGCTGCCCATTTAGTCTCATGTATCTACTTGAGCTAAGAAACACACTCTTCACAAGTATCATTTTATGTCCCATAGTCCAGTCTAATCTTTGAAGAGCTGGCCTTGGGAATGGTTTTAGTTCTGAGTTGACAGAGAGTCCAGGGGCCATGCTCTCTGATGTTCCTTCAGTCTCAGTCAGACCATTAAGTCTGGTCTTTTTACTGGAATTTGAGTTCTGCATCCCACCTTTCTCCTGCTCCATCAGGGACTCTTTGTTGTGTTTCCTGTCAGGGCGGTCATTGGTGGTAGCCGGGCACCGTCTAGTTCTTCTGGTCTCAGGCTGATGAAGTCTCTGGTTTATGTGGCCCTTTCTGTCTTTTGGGCTAATACTTTCCTTGTGACTTTGGTGTTCTTCATTCTCTTTTACTCCAGGTGGTTGGGACCAATTGATGCATCTTAGATGGCCACTTGCTAGCTTTTAAGACCCCAGACACCTCTCACCAAAGTGGGATGCAGAACATTTTCTTAATAAACTTTGTTATGCCAATTGACCTAGATATCCCCTGAGAGCATGGTCCCCAGACCCCTGCCCCTGCTACTCTTTCCCATGAAGTGTTTGGTTGTATTCAGGAAATCTCTTAGCTTTGGTTTAGTCGAGTTGTGCTGACTTCGCCTGTAGTGAGTGCTGTCCTTCCCTTCACCTAAGATAATTCTTGTCTACTATTTAATTAGTGAATAATCCTCTCCCTCTCTCCCCACCCTCATAACCATCAAAGAATGTCTTCTTCTGTTTAAACCTTTTCTTGAGTTCTTATAATAGTGGTGGTCTTATACAATATTTGCCCTTTTGTGACTAATTAAATTGGCTCAGCATAAGGCCTTCCAGATACTTCCATGTTATAAGATGTTTCACCAATTCATCATTGTTCTTTATCGTTGGTAGTATTCCATTGTGTGAATATACCGTAACTTGTTTACCCATTTGTCTGTTGATGGGCACCTAGGTTGTTTCCATTTTTTTGCTATTGTCAACAGTGCTGCAATGAACATGTGTGTCCATATATCTACTTGTGTGACAGCTCTTATTTCTCTAGGATGTATTCAAAGGAGCAAGATTGCTGGATCGTATGGTACTTCTATTTCTAGCTTTTTGAGGAAGCGCCAAATCGATTTCCAAAGTGGTTGTACCATTTTACATTCCCACCAACAGTGTATAAATGTTCCAGTCTCTCCACAACCTCTCCAGCATTTATTATTTTGTGTTTTTTGTATTAATGCCAGCCTTGTTGGGGTGAGAATCTCATTGTAGTTTTGATCTGCATTTCTCTAATGGCTAATGATCGTGAGCATCTCTTCATGTGTCTGTTAGCCGCCTGAATATATTCTTTGGCGAAGTGCCTGTTCATATCCTTTGCCCATTTTTTAATTGGGTTATTTGTCTTTTTGTTGTTGAGGTTTTGCAGTATCTTGTAGATTTTAGAGATTAGA
>NW_004444016.1:2536882-2538363 GCF_000243295.1 Trichechus manatus latirostris | reverse complement strand
TCTTCCTGGTATATTAATCATTATATAATGTCCTTCCTTATCCTTTGTGGTGGATTTTACTTTAAAGTATGTTTTGTAGGAGATTAATATTGCCACTCCTGCTCTTTTTTGAGTGTTGTTTACTTGATATATTTTTTCCATCCTTTGAGTTTTAGTTTGTTTGTGTCTTTAAGTCTAAGTTGTGTCTCTTGTAGGCAGCATATAGAGGGATCATGTTTTTTTGTCCATTCTGCTACTCTCTGTCTCTTTATTGATACATTTAGTCCCTTTACATTCAGTGTAATTATTGATAGGTATGAGTTTAGTGCTGTCATTTTGATGTCTTTTTTTGTGCGTTGTAGACAGTTTCTTTGTTCCACTTAATTTTCTGTGCTAAGTTGTTTCTCTTTATGTATTTTCTTTTCATCTTTTTCATTGTTGTTGATTTGGTATTTGCTGAATTTTTATATTTTTCTTGTTTTTTATTTTGATGTGTAGGATTGTTAGTTTCCTTTGTGGTTACCTTAATATTTACCCCTATTTTTCTAAGTTTATACCACTCTTTTATACCGCCTTGACTTCCTCTCCATATGAAAGATATATGACTACATTTTTTAATCCCTCTTTTTTGTTTTAATGTTGTCATCTTTTACATATTGACATCTCTGTTTCCCTATTTCCAGTGTTTTAGCTTTGATTTATTTTTGTGACTTCCTTATCTGGGTTGATATCTGGTTGCTCTGTCCCGTGTTCTAGTCTTGGGTTGTTATCTGATGTTATTGATTTTCTAACCAGAGGACTCCTTTAGTATTTCTTGTAATTTTGGTTTGGGTTTTGCAAATTCTCTAAACTTCTGTTTATCTGGAAAAGCCCTAATTTCACCATAATATTTGAGAGACAGTTTTGCTGGATATATAATTCTTGGCTGGCAATTTTTTTCCTTTAAATCTTTATGTATGTCATCCTATTGGCTTCTTGCCTGCATTGTTTTTGCTGAGTAGTCCAAGCTTAGTCTTATTGACTCTCCTTTGTAGATGACTTTTCATTTATCCATAGCTGCTCTTAAAAATTCTCTCTTTATCTTTGGTTTTGGCAAGTTTGATTATAATATGTCTTGGTGACTTTCTTTTGGGATCTGCCTTATGTGGGGTTTGATGACCATCTTGGATAGATATCTTCTCATCTTTCAAGATATCAAGGAAGTTTTCTGCCAACAAATCTTTGACAATTCTCTCTGCATTTTCTGTTTTCCCTCCCTGTTCAATTCACTCGTTGGTTATTTCTCTTGATAGAGTCCCACATAATTCTTAGGATTTCTTCATTTTTCAAAATTCTTTTATCTGATTTTTCCTCAGTTAAGTTGGTGTCAAGTCCTTTATCTTCAATCTCACTAATTCTGACTTCCATTGCCTCAATTATGCTCCTATGACTTTCTATTGAGCTGTCTAATTCTGAGATTTTATTGTTAATCTTCTGGATTTCTGATTGCTGTCTCTCTATGG
>NW_004444016.1:2517973-2536011 GCF_000243295.1 Trichechus manatus latirostris | reverse complement strand
TTAATGGGCAGAGCAGTGTCAAATGTCATGAACCTGCCACTTCACAGCTGAAAGAGTTGAAGTTAGACTTCAGGTATATACCCTGTTGTACTGTTGTAATGAGGGCCTCTGCTGTTGAAATGGGCCCACACAAGTCTCTGCAGGGGGAAAGGCACTCAAAGTCCATGGACCCCTTATGCCTGTGCCTAGGCAAAGGAGCTGTGCCTATCCTGAGTTCCTGGCTTAGGGGAGCCAGCAGATTTTTTTCTCTGTTTGTTAATTTGTTCCCTCTCCAAGGCCGGGAGAATGGTTCAGGGCGTGCAATAGGTCCTACTTCCAGCCCAGGGGACTCGGCGGTTTCTGAAGCCATCCCAGAGCCAGTGCAGAGCAGGGAGCAGGGAGGTAAATGGAAGAGAGGTTTTTCCCAAAGTGGGGTGTTTTTGACCCATGCAGTAGGCCAGATGCAAGTACTTATCTTTCACTGATCGAGGTCTGCTTCTCACTGCTTCTGGATGCCCAAGTATACTCTCTGCCACTGGGTCTCTCTGGACAAGGAAAACACCTCCTGAGTGCTGCTGCTTGCCTCACCACGCACCGTGAGCTGATCCAGCCGAAGGGGCTCCAGCTTCCACCAGCTCAGGTCTGGCTACTCCTCGCTGTTTCCGAAACGTCTCTCCCTCCTCTTGCTATTCAGTCTGGCTCCTCAACTTTGCCTTTGATGTTCAGGGCTCCTAGATTTTCATATATAATCAATTCACTTGTTTTTTCCGGTCTTTGTTGTAAGAGGGACAACCAGACACTTCTGACTACTCCGCCTCCTCTTGGCCCCTGCCTCCTCTTCCATGTTTCATTATTTGTATGTTTGTGTGTGTGAGGGTGTATTGATATATGTATATGTATGTATATATATATATATATATAATCTTTGTTTTCTTCCTTCTCTTAATACCATTACTTATCTTAAAGTACAAGCTATAAAAGGGGTTAGTTCATTTTTTTGTTTGTATACATGTTAGTAATTGTCTTTATTTGGAGATTATGCATGGTTTAAGGAGACGTGTATGGGTGCCAAGGTGACAAGGGTGAACTCAGTGGTTAATTTTATGTGTCAACCTAGCTAGGCTATGGTTCCCAGTGGTTCTGCCAAACACTAGACTAGTTGCTGTTCCATAATGTAAGCTAATGCAATGTAATCCTCTGCCATAATATAATATAATGTAATCAAGTAGTTGAAAAGGGAGTTCCTTAGGGTGTGGTTTGCCTTCAGACTTGAAAATAGATATTTTGGCAGAACTCACTCTCTCAACTCTACCCTCTTCCTTTGCCTGACTTACAGATCTTGAGATGCAAGCATGCAGAAGTTTCTGCCCTGCTGCATGACCTACTGTCTTAGGCTGGGTTCTCTAGAGAAGCAAAACCAGTGGAGCATATAAATATATACATAGAGAGATTTATATTAAGGAAATGGCTCATGCAGTTGTAGATGCTGGAAGTCTCAAGTCTGTGGGTCAGGCTGGAGGCTTCTTCTGACTCACGAAGCTGTAGAGGCTGACGAACTCAAGAATGGCAGATAAGACAGCAGGCCTCTGGCTCACAGGCTGCAGAGGTTGATGAATCCCAAGACTGGCAGGTAAGCTGATAGTTCAAGTCTCAAGAACCAGAGATCATATAAACAGGAGCCAGCTCAGGATCCAGAGCAAGCAAAAGCCAGTGAGGTTCGTCAGAGACTCCACCTATATTGGATGCAGGCCACACCCCCAAGGAAACTCCCTTTCAACTGATTGGCTGCTCATAACAGATCTCATCATGGAGGTGAATACATTACATCAGATCTCATTATGGATGTGATTACATCATTACATTGCTGCCAAACTACCTCATAATTGCCAAACCACTGAGAATCATGGCCCAGCCAAATTGACACAAAAACTTAACCATCACACCTACAGATTTTGGACTTGCCAGCTCCCACAATGTTGTGATCCAATCTCTTGAACTAAATCAATCTCTAGTGAGAAAGAGGCCTGGATGGCACAAACGGTTAGGTGCTCAACTACTAGCTGAGGGGTTGGCAATTCAGACTCACTAAGAGGCACCTCAGAAGACAGGCCTGGCAATCTGCTTCTGAAAGGTCGCAGCCTTGAAAACTCTATGGAGACGTTCCACTCTGCACACATGGGGTTGCCATGAGTCAGAACTGACTCAACGGCAACTAACAAAAAATGTGTGTGTGTGTGTGTGTGTGTGTGTGTGTGTGTGTGTGTGTATGCCTCACTAGTCCTGTTTCTCTAGAGAACACTGACACAGCAACAGTAGATGGTGCTCAGTAATTATTGAATGAATGACAGGTTTGTCCTCCACTCTTTGCTTGCTGTTGTCCGCCTCTCCTAGAATACTCTCCCTTCAGTCACCTTTTATCCAAATCCTGTTCTTGTGATTAGCTACCATTGAGTCGGCTCTGACTCCTGGTGACCCCATGTACAACAGAACAAAACATTGCCTGATTCTGCGCCATCTTCATGATCATTGGTATACTCAAATCCATTGTTGTGGCCACTGTGTATTTTGAGTGTCTTCCAACCTGGGAGCTCATCTTCCAGCACTGTATCAGACAATATTCTGTTATGATCCATAAGGTTTTCATTGGCTAATTTTCAGAAGTAGATCTTGAGCCCTTTCTTCCTAGTCTGTCTTAATCTAGAAGCTCTGCTAAAACCTGTCCATCACGGGTGGCCCTGTTGGTATTTGAAATATTGGTGGCATAGTTTCCAGAATCACAGCAACATGCAAGACACCACAGTATGACAAACTGACAGATGAGTGATGGATCCAAATCCTACCCACTCTGTTGTAAAAGGCCATCTCCTGCTGGTTTGATCCCCTTCCACTCCCTCTATATGCTTCTGTCACCCATCCCTCCTCTTTTCACTGCCAAGGCACAGGCTACTCAGCCAATGGGCAATGCTGCTGCAGGCCTCAGCAACAAGGACAAGCTCAGAAAGAAGCCCTAGAGCCCAGCTGGGAGGCCCAGCGCTGCCATCAGTGTGTGGGGCACCTGGACAAGGCACTTCACTCTGTGCCTGCCTCTGCACCTACAACTGTGGCGACCGCACCCATTTCACTCACACTGCTCTGCGCACAGCCCCCCAGTGTCCCATGAATGCACCGAATGCTCCCACCTCAGGGTCCTTGAACATGCCGTCCCTATGCCAGCAGTGCTCTTCCCCGACTGTGCCCCTCCTTCCCTTCAGATCAACCCTTGGCTATCTCATCGTCATCACCCTTCCCCCCGCGACTCTCTACATGCTCATTTTGCGTGCTTTCTTAGCACATATATGTGTGTTATTTGCGTACATGTGTGTTGTTGAGCTCCTCACCAGAGTGAAGATTCTCGTGGCAGGAAAGGAATTTTGCTCACAGCTGTACCCCCAGACCCTCAATAAACATGTTCCGAATGAAACACTTTGTGGTCACAGGACTCAGGATTAAATGAAATATGAAGTGTGATTGCCCTACCCAGCCTGCTGTATTTTCAGAGAGGGAAACTGAGGCCCCGAAAAGCGCAGTGGTCAGAGTGATGGATACCTGCGTTCATACCTCTTGCCTGAGCCACCTTCCTGTCCAGCTTGTCTCAGGGCCAGCGTCACAGATACATGGCACACACACCACACCAACACACAGACCACACACACCCCAAAGGCTGCCTACTCCCAAACACACTCTGTGTTGCAGTAGTAGTGGCACCAGAACTTGTCTAGATTCCTTAGGGATTAAGAACCAGTATCAGCCGAAAGCTGATTCCTATGAGATGGAGGTCAGACATACTCCCACTCTCCAACTTCTTTACCATTTCTGACACAAGCTGTCCCTCCCAAGGCAGTTTCTACTTCTCTTCCAGGTTCAGTAATTTCTTGTAATGGTCACACAGAACTCACAGACCATACTTACAGTTAAGCGGTTTATTAAGGAAGTAACAGGGTACAACCATGGATCAGGATCAACAGGCTACATCTCGGGATCAGGATCAGGAAACATGTAGGCCAAGTCTGGAAGGCTCCCCTAAAGTGGAAAGCACATCCCTCTCTTCTTCAGTGCAGGGCAGCTCTCCCAGCTCGTCTCGGCCCTTTTTTCTGCCATGCTTGCCCCTTCTTGGTCCTCAGGCCTCTTGAGGACTGGCCTCCTGTTGGACCCTTCAGGATAGACCTCCTCTCAGCCCCCTCAGGACAGGCCTCCTGGCCCTACAAATCCCCTCTCAGCCATGCGGGCTTCTCTGCCTTCAGCCTCCCTGCCATCAGCCTCTCCACTGCTAACTGACCCAGCTCATAGCCAGTGTAGCAGCTTTGTTCATCTCTCTCAGCTGCATTCCTAGCAGCAGGTTTCTGCTATCACCACTGACTCTGCCTCAGGGCCCCTTCTGGGCCTGTAGCCATCTTCAGTGTTACAGCAATTTTAGGAGGTTCCTCACCTCCTCTCTCTCTCTCTGCTTCTCTTGCCTCCCTTGCCTTTTCTTCTTTCTGAAACCTCTGTGGGGTTGGCTGCATATATAAGCAAACTCCTTGTCAATTTTAAGGCATGGCTCTCCCAGCAGGGCCACAAACTGACCAATTCCCTTCGTGGACCATAGTCACTTCATCTGCATAATCTATAGTCATTTCATTGGCATAGTCTACAGTATATTGACCAATCCCTGCAAGGTACATAAAAGAGACCAATCACAGGGAATGCTGCAGCCCAGGGCCAGAAACAGTGTATTAAGCCATCAAGTTGCTTACAGTTTAACAAGTGAAAAATGGTGTGGCTGCAGCATTAGACTGCCTCATCTAACTTCACAAGGAAGGAGGAGAATCATTATCAGGATCAACAGCCCAAGCCTGATTGCTAGGAGGTAGAGGTCAGACATATCTCCACCCTCCAAACTTTTTACCAATTCTCACACCAGCTGTCCCTCCCAATGCACTCTCTACTTCTCTGCTGGGTTCCATAATTCGTTGCAATAGCCACACAGAACTCACAGACCATACTCACAGTCATGGGATTTATTTGGGAAGTAACAGCCTACAATTCAGCATGAGGAACAACTCAGGATACAGTTCTTCTATCGACAGCCTCTTCTCAACTGTGCCTGCAGGCAGGCCTCTTTCTGGCCCTCGGCTCCTCGGCCCCACCTCCGCCCTGCTCCGGGAAGTGTTACAAAGCTCTTTAGCTCCACCAATAAGTGCCTGGGGGTACCCCATTCTGCCAGTAAGATTTGGCCCAAAGGTGCTCAGCTCTCTCACTCCATGGGTCAACTCACTCACTGTAGCTGCCTTGCTCCGTAGGCTGGGAAGCCCACTATGCCATCTTGCGCCGGTCTCCTGATTCTGCTGCTGCCATTTCTCTGCTGCCACTTCTCAACGTGTTGTTCTGTCTCTGGTGTTACAGCTCTCTCTCTCTGTCTCGTGGGTCCAGAGGTTCTCAGTGCAGGGATACTGGGTCCAAAGGATGCACTCCACGCCCGTCTTCTTCTTCTTGGTGGTAGTGAGTTCTCCCCTTTCTGCCTCTGGGATAGCTTACATTAGCCTAGTGGGATGGCAAAACTGAACAATCCCTTTGTTAGGGTTTCATATGCCTTATTTGCATGGTCCCACCCCTACAAGGGTTCCATGCACCTTATTTGCATTATTAGCAAGCTGTCCAATCCCCTCAGTGGGCCACAAGCACCTTATTTGCATAGTCCCACCCAATCATTGTGTGGGAGTCACAAAGACTGGCTGGAAGGGCCATATTAAGTAATTCACTGCACTGCACCCAGAAAATGTCAGTCAACCTGGACAAAGCAACAAACCCTCTGGGGTAGAAAACTAGGGCAAAAGAAACCTCTTAGGGCTTAAAGGGGAAAATCTTTCAAGCTATTTTTCCAAAGAACCAAGGCAAAAGGCCACATAAAGGAGCTCATCTCACCACATGCCCCAACATAGACACACAGACTTTCACACTTAGGAACTTTATAAACATACACAAAGACACATAGCCTTCCACACTCAGGAATCCTCTTCCCACACACGCACGCACGCACACACACACACAGGTACATAGCCTGTTATACTTGGGAATTCCATTCACACACACATATGGGTGCAGAGACTTCCACACTCGGGAATCCCATTCATACACACACGGGTGCACAGCATTCCACATTTAGGAATCCCATTTGTACTCACACATATGGGCACAGCCATCTACACTTGGGAATTCTATTCATACACACACACATAAACACACACACATGGGTGCACAGCCTTCCACACTCAGGAATCCCATTCACACACACAGGTACTCAGCCTTCTACACTCAGGAATCCTGTTCACACACCCATGCATACACACACGCATACACACATGGGTGCACAGGCTTCCACACTCAGGAATCTCATTCATACACACATACACGCACACACACACATACCCCATCACATAGACACATTCATGCAGCATCAGCCTAGATGACTGACAAGATGGGTTTGTGTCACCACAACAAAGGTGGCTCCCACATCTCAGCTATCAGCACAGTAGGCCAGAGAAGGATAGAGCCAAGGGTATGTGTTACAGCTGTGACCAGTGCTCTGCAGACTGGAGCAATGGGAGCCTCCACGCAAACCCCCAGCCATGTGTGGATGATCACTATTGCCATCCACATAAGGCCATGAACCCCACTCACAAGTGCCCATCTGTGGCAGGCATGGGCATGTGCCGAGAATGTCACGTTCATTTTTTAATTCAGTTCCCACGATGATCCCTCCATATTAGTACTGCCAGCAATCCCACTGTACAGATGATGAACCTGAGGCTCCATGAGGGGGGGTCACACAGAGTGTCATCAGCAGGACTAAGATTTGAACCCAGGTGAAGGGCTGTCTTCCCACTGCCCTGCCCTGTCTGAGAAAGGATTGCTTCTGCAGGAGCAGCCTGGACTGGAGCAATCAATGACCAGCTCACAGCTGCACCAGAGTTGGTTTTGTCCTTGTGAAGCTCCTTTGATAGGTAGTGAGATCCCCATCACGAGCGGCATTCAAGCAGAGGCTGTCAGAGATGCTGTGGAGAAGGGTCAAGCATCAGGGGGCAAGAAGTTGGACTGGATAGCCCCGCATTAGTCTTTGAGTTGTAAATGAAAAAAAAATTATTTGTGACCATAACTGGAAAGTAATTAGCTTTAGGAACAGCTGGATCCAGCTCTCAGACCCCATCAAGAATCTTCCTGTCTCAATCACTAGTCTTCTGTGTAGTGAAGAATTAACTTTACCCAAAGAGAGGACTGGCCTTCCTCCTACTTCCTGGGAAATAATCTCTAACCCCTCGGAATTTCCTGCATGATTGGCAAGGAAAGGAACTCTGCTCACAGCTGTACCCCCAGGCATTCAATAAACATGTGCCAAATGAAAGACTTTGTGCCCCGACCACATCTGAGAGTTTATGCTAACAGGGTGACTTAGGATGGGGGCTGGCCACACCTGAAAGCCCTACTTTGTGATTAGAGGGGTGGAGCTTTGAGCCACATGATGCCAGCCTGACCTCTGGGGAAGAGAGGGGGCTGGAGATTGAATTCAATCCTGTCGGCAATGATTCAATCAATCATGCCTAGTAATGAAGCCTCAATAAAAGCTCTGGACAATAAGGCTTGGGTGAGCATCCCTGAATGACAATATATTGTATCCATCGATGTACTAGGAGGGGGTAGTGTCCATGAGGACATGAAGCTCCATGTTCGGGACCCTCCCAGACCTCGCCCCATGTGTCTCTCCCTTTGGCTGGTTTTGTTTGCTATAACAAAAGCTTTTCTAAGTTCTGTGAGTCTTTATAGTGAATTATCAAACCTGAAGGGGTAGTGGAACCCCCAAATTTGGAGCCAGCTGGTCAGAAGTGTGGGTGGCCTGGGGACCACCAAGCTTGCAGCTTGCATCTGAAGTCTTGGGCAGGTTGGCAATGTGGAGGGCTGTGCCTTTCACCTGTGAGAGCTAGTGCCAGAAGTCACTGGCAGCTTGCCTTTGCTCTGTGTTCACTTGATTCTGAGGCGGGCTTTGCCCGGCCCATGGTGGCCACCCACAGCCCCGGTCTTATATCAGGTCAGTGACCCCCCAAAAGAAAGCTCAATGTTTGCCAAACTAATGCTGTAAGTATTCAAAAGGCTGGTGAGTCTATGTGTATGTGAACCTCAACCCAACCCCTGGAAGAGGCCCGAAGCATCCAGCTGTCACCCTCTTCAGCACAGACTTCGTTCTTCTGTCCTTAATAACACCAGTTCTGAAATGCTGAACAATTTATTTAGCATTTACTATGCACCAGGTAAGGTTGCTGGTGTCATAGGCTGGGTTCTCTAGAGAAGCAAAACCAGTGAAGCATGTCTATATATAAATACATAGAGAGACAGATTTATCTCAAGGAAATGGCTCATGCAGTTATAGAGGCTAGCAGTTCCCAAGTCCATGGGTCAGGCATCAGCCTGGAGGCTTCTCCTGACTCATGTAGCTGCAGGGGCTGATGAACCCAAGATCAGTAGGTAAGATGGCGGGCTGCTGGCTCACAGGCTGTGGAGGCCAACAAATCCCAAGACTGGCAGGTAAGATGACAGGCCACTGGCTCACAGGATGTTGAGGCTGATGAATTCTAAGATTGGCAGGCAATACAGTAGGCTTCTGGCTTAAGTCTCGAGAACCAGAGGTCAGATGATGATGAGGTGTATGAAGGATCCAGAGCAAGAGAGTAAGCCCTGCCAGAAGGTCCATATATATTGGATACAGGCCAAATTCCCAAGGAAACTCCCTTTTTAGCTGATTGGCTGCTCATGTTAGATCACAAAGTGCAGGATGATTATGTCAGATCACAAAATGGAGGATGACTACATCATTACGTAACTGCCAAACCACTGAGAACTATGGCCCAGCCAAGTTGACACACAATCTTAACCATCACACCTGGGTAGCACAAATGGTTTGTACCTAACTACTAACCTAAACGTTGGTAGTTTGAATCCACCAGTGGCACTACAGAAGAAAGGGCTGGTGATCTGCTTCTGTAAAGATTACGGCTAAGAAAACCCTATGGAGCTCTGTTTTAACACGTGAGGTTGCCATGAATCTAATGGGAATGTGTTTGGTTTTTGGTTTATGTACCAGCTACATTGCCTCTGACAGTTTGTCCTATTTTTATACTGTTGTGGCTTCGTGTTGCTGTGATGCTGGAAGCTTTGCCACCAGTATTTCAAATACCAGCAGGGTCACCCACAGTAAACAGGTTTCAGTGGTGCTTCCAGACTAAGACAGACTAGGAAGAAGGACTTGGCATCTACTTCTGAAAAAATTGGCCAGTGAAAACCTTATGAATAGCAGCAGAACATTGTCTAACATAGTGCCAGAAGATGAGCTCCTCAGGTTGGAAGGCACTCAAAAGACGACTAGGGAAGAGATGTCTCCTCAAAGTAGAGTCGACCTTAATGATGTGGATAGAGTCAAGCTTTTGGGACCTTCATTTGCTGTTGTGGCACGACTCAAAATAAGAAGAAACAGCTATAAACATCCATTAATAATCAGAGTTTGGAATGTACGAAGTATGAACCTAGGAAAATTGGAAGTCATCAATAATGAAATAGAACATAAAGATCGATATCCTAGGCATTAGTGAGCTGAAGTGGACTGGTATTGGCCATTTTGAGTTAGGCTATCATATGGTCTACTATGCCAGGAATGACAGATTTAAGAGGAATGGTATTCCATTCATCGTCAAAAAGAACATTTCGAGATCTATCCAAAAGTACAATGCTGTCAGTGATAGGATAATATCCAGACGCCTACAGGGAAGGCCAGTTAATATGACTGTTATTCAAATTTACCAACCAACCACTAAGGCCAAAATGAAGAAATTGAAGATTTTTACCAACTTCTGCAGGCTGAAATTGATTAAATATGCAATCAAGATGCATTGGTAATTACTGGCAATTGGAATGCAAAAGTTGAAAACAAAGAAGGATTGGTAGTTGGAAAATATGGCCTTGATGACAGAAATGACACCAGAGATTACATAGTAGAATTCTGCAAGACTAATGACTTATTCATTGCAAATACCTTTTTTCAACAATATAAATGGCAACTATACACATGGACCTCACCGGGTGGGAAACATAGGAATCAAATTCACTACATCTGTGGAAAGAGATGATGGAAAAGTTCAATACATCCGTCAGAACAAGGCCAGGGGCTGACTAAGGAACAGATCATCAATTGCTCATATTCAAGTTCAAGCTAAAGTTGAAGAAAATTAGAACAAGTCCATGACACCCAAAATACAACCTTGAGTATATCCCACCTAAATTTGGAGATCATCTCAAGAACAGATCTGACACATGGAACTCTAATAACTGAAGACAAGACGAGTTGTGAGATGACATCAAGGACATCATATATGAAGAAAGCAAAAGGTCATTAAAAAGACAGAAAAGAAAAAACAAGACAAAAATGAATGTCAGAAGAGACCCTGAAACTTGCTCTTGAACGTAGAGTAGCTAAAGGGAATGGAAGAAATGATGAAGTAAAAGAGATGAACAGAAGATTTCAAAGGGCGGCTCGAGAAGACAAAGTAAAGTATTAAAATGAAATGTGCAAAGACCTGAAGTTAGAAAAACAAAAGGGAAGAACATGTTCGGCATTTCTCAAGCTGAAAGAACTGAAGAAGAAATTCAAGCCTCGAGTTGCATTTTGAATGATTCTGTGGGCAAAATATTGAACAACACAAGAAGCATCAAAAGAAGACAGAAGGAATACAAAGAATCACTGTACTGAAAAGAATTGGTCAATGTTCAACCATTTCAGGAGGTAGCATATGATCAAGAACTGATGGTATTGAAGGAAAGAAGTCCAAGCTGCACTGAAGGCACTGGTGAAAAATAAGGTTCCAGGAATTGACGGAACACCAATTAAGAAACAGGAGTTTCAACAAACAGGAGCCCTGGTGGCTCAGCTGTTAAGAGCTCAGCTGCTAACCAAAAGGTCGTTAGTTCGAATCCACCAGCCCCTCCTTGGAAATCCTGTGGGGCAGTTCTACCCTGTCCTATAGGGTTGCTGTGAGTCGGAATTGACTCCACAGCAACGGGTTTTTCAACAAATGGATACAGCGCTGGAAGTGCTCACTGGTCTATGCCAAGAAATTTGGAAAACAGCTACTTGGCCAACTGACTGGAAGAGATTTGTGCCCATTCCAAAGAAAGGTGATCCAACAGAATGCGGAAATTATCAAATAATATCATTAACACCACATGCAAGTAAAATTTTTGCTGAAGATCATTCAAAAATGCCTGCTGCAGTACATCAGCAGTGAACTGCCAGAAATTCAAGCTGGGTTAAGAAGAGGACATGGAATGAGGGATATCATTGCTGATGTCAGATGGATCTTGGTTGAAAGCAGAGAATACCAGAAAGATGTTTACCTGTGTTTTATTGACTATGCAAAGGCATTCGACTGTGTGGATCATAACAAATTATGGATAACATTGCGAAGAATGGGAATTCCAGAACATTTAATTGTGCTCATGAGGAACCTGTACATAGACCAAGAGGCAGTCATTCAGATAGAACAAGGGGATACTGTGTGGTTCAAAATCAGGAAAGGTGGGTGTCAGGGTTGTATCTTTTCACCATGCTTATTCAGTCTGTATGTTGAGCAAACAATCCAAGAAGCTAGACTATATGAAGAAGAATGTGGCATCAGGATTGGAGGAAGATTCATTAACAACCTTCGATAAGCAGATAACACAACCTTGCTTAGCTGAAAGCAAAGACTTGAAGCACTTACTGATGAAGATCAAAGACTACAGCCTTCAGTATGGATTATATCTCAACATAAAGAAAAAAAATCCCCACAATTAGGCCAAAAAGCAACATCATGATAAACGGAGAAAAGATTGAAGTTGTCAAGGATTTGTTTTTACTTGGATACACAGTCAATGCCCATGGAAGCAGCAGTCAAGAAATCAAACGAAGCATTGCATTGGGCAAATTTACTGCAAAAGACCTCTTTAAAATGTTGAAAAGCAAAGATGTCACTTTGGGGACTAAGGTGTGCCTGACCCAAGCCATGATATTTTCAATCCCCTAATATGCATATGAAAGCTGGACAATGAATAAGGAAGACCAAGGGAGAATTGGCACAGGGTTGCTATGAGTCAGAACTGACTCAATAGCACCTAAAAACAACAACCAGGTTGTTTAGCACTTTACAAACATCGTTGTTGCTAGCTGTCATCAAGTTGGCCCCCAATTCATGGTGACCCCATGCGCAATGGAATGAAATATTGTCCAGTCCTGTGCCATCCCCATGATAGCTGGCATGGTCATTGTTGCAGCTATTGTGCCAATCCACCTCACCGAATGTCTCCCTCACCCTCATTGGCCCTCTACTTCATCAAACACAATGCACAATGTCCTCTTCCAGTGATTAGTCACTCCTGAAGATGTGTCCAAAGCAAGTGAGTCAGACAATGTTCTGCTGTGATCCATAGGGTTTTCATTGGCTGAATTTCAGAAGTAGATCACCAGGCCTTTCTTCCTAGTCCATCTTAGTCTGGAAGCTCCACTGAAACTTGTTCCACATTATAGCAACACAAAAGCCTTTACTTACAGACAGGTGCTGGCTGCTCACGATGCATTGGCTGCGAATCAAACTCAGGTCTCCCACATAGAAGGCAAGAATTCTACCACTAAACCACCACGGCCCCTAGTTACAAACATTAACTCACAGAAATCACACAGTAGCCCTAGGAGGCTATCACTGTCTCCATTTTGTGATGAGGACACTGAGTCACAAACCAGTGAAGTAACTTGCTTGAGGCAGGGCTGGAGCCACACAGCCCTTGGCAAGCCCAGCCACCTCTGGAGGCTCCATCTACACCAGCAGAAATGGTTCTATCTAGAGCCAGGATGTGGAGATGACCCAGGTGCTTTCATTCAACAGCCAGCATTTATGCGATGCCCAGTAGCCATGAAGGTTACCACAGTGACCAAACCAGATATGGCTGCCTCCTGGAGCTCAAAGTATTCCAGGTGCCTTGAGTAGACTTAGGTACCTTACTCTCAGCATCTGGACTTCATGCTCCCTGTATGTAAAATGAGTAGAGGTTAAGGATCAAAGTGTGTTCTCAAAAAGATATGTTGAAATCCTACACCAGTACCTGTGAATGTGATCCTATTTAGGGAAATAGGATTTTTCTTTGCAGATGTGATCAGTTAAGTTAATGAAATCACACTAGAGTAGGGTGGGGTCTAATCCTAATCCCTTCTGAGTGGCACTTCATAAAAGAGAAGAACAGACACAGAAACAGTCACACAGGGGAGGACAGCTGTGAGGATCTGTCTACAAGCCAAAGAATTCCTAGAAATTCCCAGGGCTACCAGAAACTGAAGGAAACAAGGAAGGATCTTCCCCTAGAGCTGACAGAGAGAGAACACGACCCTGCCAGTGCCCTGAATTTGAACTCCTAGCCTCCAGCACTGTGAGAAAATAAATTTCTGAACTTTAAAGTCACCCACTCTGTGGTATTTTGTCATGGCAGCTGTAGGAGACTAACACAGCAAGTTACTGTTTAAAAGCATAGTACCTGTGTCCATAGTAGAACACTCCAGGGCAGTGCTGCCCAGCGGAACTTCCTGTGATGTTCAACATGGTAGCCATGTTGAAATGTGTCTAGTGCAACTGAGGAAATAAATTTTAAAATTTAATTTTAATTAACTGAAATGTACAGAGCCACACATGGCTCATGACTACCATATTGGGCAGTGTAACTCTAGGGTCTTAGATGAATTGCTGTTAGTGTCATTGAGTGGACCTCAACGTATGGCAACCCCATGTACAACAGAATGTAACATTGTCTGGTCCTGTCCCATATTTATGGTTGTTGATACACTCGAGTCCATTGTTGCTGCCACTGTGTTTTTTTGAGTGCCTTCCCACCTAGGGGGCTCATCTTCCAGAACGATACCGAATAATATTCTATCGGGATTCATAGCATTTTCACAGGCTAATTTTTGGAAATAGATCACCTCATCGGGCCTTTTTTCCTGGTCTGTCTTAGTCTGGAAGCTCCACAGAAACCTGTCCACCATGGGTGACCCTGCTGGTATTTGAAATACTGGTGGCATAGCTTCCTGCATCACAGTAACACACAAGCCACCGTAGTATCACAAATTGACAGATGAAGTGGTTTAGATGATGTCTTAGTTATCCAGTGCTGCTATACAGAAACACTACAAGTGGGTGGTTTTAACAAACAGAAATTTATTTTCTCACAGTTTAGGAGGCTAGAAGTCTGGATTCAGGGTGCCAGCTCTAGGGGAAGGCTTTCTCTCTCTGTCAGCTCTGGAGGAAGGTCCTTGTCTCTTCTGAGCTTCTGCTCCTGGGAAATCTTCATGTGGCTTGGCATCTCTCTTCCCTCATCTCTGCTTGCTAGTTTGCATTTAATCTTTTTTATATCTCAAAGGTGATTGACTCAAGATACATCCTACACTAATCTTGTCTCATTAACATAACAAAGACAACTAACCCATTCCCAAATGGGATTATAACCACAGACATAGAGGTTAGGATTTAAAATACATTGTGTGGGGATACAGTTCAATACATAACATTCCACACTTTGGCCCCCCAAAATTCATGTCCTTCCCACATGCAAAACACATTCACCCCATCATATCATCCCAAAAGTCTTAAATCAATTCCAAGTCCAAAATCTTATCTTCTGAATCATCTAAATCAAATATGGGTGAGATTTTATATGTATTCCATCCTGGGGCAAAACGCCTCTTCATCTGTGAACCTGTGAAATCTAGACTACAAGTTATCTGTTTCCAAAGTACAATGGTGGAACAGGCACAAGGCAGACATTTCCATTACAAATGGCAGATTGGAGGAAAAGAAGCAAGCCCAAAACCCAGCAGAACAATTTACATTAGCTTTCAAGTCTTGAAAATAATCCTCTGTTCTCTGAGACCATCTGGGCAATGGCCCCACCTTCCAGACTCTGGGTGTTGGCCACAGTTTCTGGATCCTTGGTGGAGGCCCCTTGGCCCTGGGCTTCAGCTTTACCTTCCAGGCCCACTGGGACAGCAACTCTGCTCCCTTGGCTTTGGGCAGCCTCATCCTCCTAGTCCATCTGAGTGGTGACCCCACACCTTCAGCCCCAGTAGGCCCCATTCTTCTGCCTCTTTGGCATGACATCACTGCCCCCTCAGCTTTGGGCAGTAGCTCCATCCCCTTGGCACACCTTAACAGCAGCCCCACATTCCAGAACCGAGTTGGCTAAGCTCCGACTCTTTGAAACCTAGGAGGCTGTGGCCCCACCCTTTGAGATCCAGGAGACAGTGGCCCCACCCTTTGAAATCAAGAAAGCCCTGCTTTCCATGCTTCTTCCAATAGTTCTGCTGATCTCCAAGCTGTTCCAGGGATGGTCCTTTTCTTTTCTTGGAGGACAACAGATGTAGCTCCTTTGGCCTGTTTCCTGCCTGTAGAATTCCAAGAGGCAGGCAGCGTTCTTTCCTTTCATTCTTTCTCTGTACCCTTGAGTCCAAGTTGATGGGCTTTCTACTGTGGTAGTTGGTTAGATCCATTAATCACAGGCTTAATCTACTTAACAAAAGATTGTGTAGCCATATCCTTGGTGAAAACTCTAGGACATGTGTCCTTAGATTGTACAACAGAATTTTCCAAATCTTTAAATTTTGTTTTCATTTTGCACAGTTCATTTTCAAGTCCATCTCTTTCTTCTTGCATTTACTATAACAGACAAGGACAAACCACATGGTCCCTTTAAGATCTTGCTTAGAAATCTCCTCAACCATATATTCAAGCTCATCATTTACAAGCTCACCAAACATTTGAACACAATTCAGACAAGTTCTTTGCCACTGCATAAAAAGCATTTCCCTTCCTCCATTGTCCAATCACATGTTCGTCATTTTCTTTTAAAGCCTCATCAGAAGCACATTTAACATCCACATTTCTAGCAACATTCTGTTGCTGGTGCCATATGTATTCTCTAAGATGACAGTGACCTTCTCTATGGTTCTCCTTACTTCCTTCTGAGCCCTCATCAGAATAACCTTTGATGTCTATAATTCTACTTTTCACAGTTATCTAGGCTTTTACTATTAGGCACCTTAAAAATCTTCTAAAACTTCTTCCACATTTTAGGTATCTGTTAGAGCTGCACCCTACTCTTCTGGTACCAAAATCTGTCTTAGTTTTCTAGTGCTGCTATAACAGATATACCACAGGGATGGCTTTAACAAATAGAAATTTATTTTGTCACAGTTTAGGAGGCTAGAAGTCAGAATTCAGGGTGCCAGCTCTAGGGGAAGCCTTTCTGTCTCTGACAGCTCTGGAGGAAGGTCCTTGTCTCTTCTGAGCTTCTGCTCCTGGGAAATCTTCATGTGGCTTGGCATCCTTCTTACCCCATCTCTGCTTGCTAGCTTCTGTTTAATCTCTTTTATGTCTCAAAAGAGATTGACTCAAGATATACCCTACACTAATCTCACCTCATTAACATAACAAAGACATTCCCAAATGTGATTATAACTACAGGCATACCAAAAATCCAAACCAAACCCATTACCCTTGAGTGGATTCTGACTCATAACGACCCTATAGCAACCCTATAGGACAGAGTAGAACGGCCCCATAGCATTTCCAAGGAGCGGCTGGTGGATTTGAACTGCTGACCTTTTGGTTAGCAGCCTTAGCTCTTAGCCACTACACCACTAGGGCTCCACTACAGGCATAGAGGTTAGGATTTACAAAACATATTTTTTGGGGACAGAGTTCGATCCGTAACAAATGAATATCAGATCGTAGTGTCCGTTTTGTTCTCTCTGTTTTTACCCACTCCTACCCTACACTCCAAGTCCAAGCTGGAAGTCAGCTCCTTGCATGTCCCCTCCCAGGGAGGTTTGCTGGCGTCTCCTCTGGTAGGCCCACCACCACATGAACAACCGCCTCCTCCATTGCTAGATCAGCCCTTCTGTTGAGCCAAGGTCCAGGGTTGCCAAAAAAAACACAACTTCCACTTTTCCACACACAGGCAGTGGAACAATGCTTTACCCACATAAAGAAGAGACAGAGCAAAGTCAGCTTTGACCATGGGTGCCAGCCCCCCATGGCCAGAGAGTTGCCTACTGCAGCCAGCACAGGGTAGGTGTTCTTGATGCACCCCTCTTGTGCTACAGGTAAAGGACACTATTCCCTCCCTGCCAGGAACATATATAGCAATGGGGGCTGACCAGGTGCCACATGGCAACACATGGGCAGAGCAGAGAGAAAGTTTACTGGGTGCCCAGAACGGGGAGGGAGTTTCCCTGATAAGGAGAAGAAACAAGGAGAGAGAGAGGCCCAGTTCCCAGCCTCCATTATCAGCGTCCAAGGCTTCTGTGTAGATGTCCAGGTGACGGTGGAAGGTTGCTGGGTAGACTGCTTTCCCACTTTCCCAGCACCTACCAAGCTCCTGATTCTGTGCTTTCTGATCCAGGACCTGAAGGGAGCCTTCAGCCTCCAGGGGAGAGCTTGCCTCCTCTCTGTCCCACAAAGGAGCTGCAGGGAAAACAGAGGAGCGGGCCAGGGCGGTCCAGCTCAGCACTGCTCCTGGTATCCCCGGCAAGCCCAGGCCTGTGTTCCAGGTCCAGCTGCTCCCAGACACCAACACGATCTGGGATCTTGGACACTGGCCACTTCCTCCCCCTCTACCTGCCCTCATTGCCTACCATCCCCTGGTCCCCTGCTGGCCTGCAGAAGTGAATGACCACCCAGCCTGCCACCTGTATCCCAGCTCTGTGGTAGGTCAGCATAGAAAATTAAGTGGAACAAAGAAACTGTCAACAACACACAAAAAAAGACATCAAAATGACAGCACTAAACTCATACTTATCAATAATTACACTGAATGTAAATGGACTAAATGCACCAATAAAGAGACAGAGAGCGGCAGAATGGATTAAAAAAAACACCATCCGTCTATACGCTGCCTACAATAGACACACCTTAGACTTAAAGACA
>NW_004444016.1:2516074-2517078 GCF_000243295.1 Trichechus manatus latirostris | reverse complement strand
ACAAGACACTACTGCAAGAAACCAAAAGAGACCTACATAAGTGGAAAAACATACCTTGCTCATGGATAGGAAGACTCAACATTGTGGAAATGTCGGTTCTACCCAAAGCAATCTACAGATACAATGTAATCCCAATCCAAATTCCAACAGCATTTTTAAGGAGACGGAGAAACAAATCACCAACTTCATATGGAAAAGGAAGGGGCCCCGGATAAATAAAGCATCACTGAAGAAGAACAAAGTGGGAGGCCTTACACTACCTGATTTAAGAACCTATTATACTGTCATGATAGTCAAAACAGCCTGGTACTGGTACAACAACAGATACAAAGACCAATGGAACAGAATTGAGAATCCAGGCATAGATTCATCCACCTATGAGCATCTGATATTTGACAAAGGCCCAAAGTCCATTAACTGGGGGAAAAGACAGTTTCTTTAACAAGTGGTGCTGGCAGAACTGGATATCCATCTGCAAACTCTGAAACAAGACCCATACGTCACATCATGCACAAAAACTAAATCAAAATGGATCAAAGACCTAAATATAGGATCTAAAATGATAAAGATCATGGAAGACAAAAAATAGGGACAATGCTCGGAGCCCTAATACACGGCATAAACACAATACAAACCATAAGTAACAATTCACAAATACCAGAAGAGAAACTAGATAACTGGGAGCTCCTAAAAATCAAACACTTACGCTCATCAAAAGACTTTGCCAAAAGAATAAAAAGACAGCCTACAGACTGGGAAAAAATTTTTGGCTACGGCAAATCGGATCAGTGTCTAATCTCTAAAATCTACAAGATACTGCAAACCTCAACAACAAAAAGACAAATAACCCAATTAAAAAATGGGCAAAGGATATGAACGGGCACTTCACCAAAGAAGACATTCAGGCAGCTAACAGGTACATGAGGAAATGCTTACGATCATTAGCCATTAGAGAAATGTAAATCAAAAGTACAATGAGATACCATCTCACCCCAACAAGGCCA
>NW_004444016.1:2504070-2515862 GCF_000243295.1 Trichechus manatus latirostris | reverse complement strand
GGATGGCACACACTACAGGGAAAGTCAGCACAAGTTGACTAAACCAAAGCTAAGAAGTTTCCTGAATACAATCAAACACTTCGAGGGAAGAGTAGCAGGGATGGGGGTCTGGGGACCATGGTTTCAGGGGATACCTAGGTCAATTGGCAAAACAAAGTTTATTAAGAAAATGTTCTGCATACCACTTTGGTGGGTGGCATCTGGGGTCTTAAAAGCTAGCAAGTGGCCATCTAAGATGCATCAATTGGTCCCCACCCACTTAAAGTAAGAGAGATTGAAGAACACCATAGACACAAGGACAGTATTAGCCCAAGAGACAGGCAGTGCCACATAAACCAGAGACTTTGTTGGCCTGAGACCAGAAGAACTAGATGGTGCTTGGCTACCACCAATGACTGCCCTGACAGGGAACAAAACAGACAGTCCCTGATGGAGCAGTAGAAAAGTGGGGTGCAGAACTCAAATTCTAGTAAAAAAGACCAGACTTAATGGTTTGATTGAGACTGGAGTGACTCTGGAAGACATGGCCCCTGGACTCTCTTTTTGTCCAAAACTAAAACCATTCTGGAGGCCAACTCTTCAGACAAAGATTAGACTGGACTATGGGACATAAAATGATACTCGTGAAGAGTGTGTTTCTCAGCTCAAGTAGACACATGAGACTAAATGGGCAGCTCCTGTTCAGTGGCGAGATGAGAAGGCAGAGAGGGTCAGGAGCTGGTTGAATGGACACAAGAAATCCAGGGTGGAAAGGAAGAGTGTGCTGTCACAGTATAGAGAGAGGAACTAGGGTCATATAACTACGTACGTATAAATTTCTGTATGAGAGACTAACCTGAATTGTAAACTTCACTTAAAGCACAACAATTTAAAAAATTGAAATGGAACGCATAAAGATCATTATCCTAGGCATTGTTGAGCTGAAATGGACTGGTATTGGCCATTTTGAATTAGGCAATCATATTGTCTACTATACTGGGAACGACAAATTGAAGAGGAATGGCATCACATTCATTATCCAAAAGAACATTTTAAGATCCATCCGGAAGTAGAACTTTGTCAGTGATAGGATAATATCTATACCCCTACAAGGAAGACCAGTTAATACGACTATTATTCATATTTATGAATAAACCACTAATGCCAAAGATGAAGAAATTAAAGATTTTTACCAACTTCTATAGCCTGAAATTAATTGAACATTCAGTCAGATGCATTGATAATTACTGGTGATTGGAATGTGAAAGTTGGAAACAAAGAAGAAGGATCAGAGCTGGAAAATATGGCCTTGGTAATAGAAAGAATGCTAGAAATCGCATGATAGAATTTTCTAAGACCAACAACTTCTTCATTGCAATTACCTTTTTTCAACAACATAAATGGCAACTATATACATGGGCCTCGCAGGATAGAATACACAGGAATCAAATTGACTACATCTGTGGGAAGAGATGAAGGAGAAGCTCAATATCATCAGTCAGAATAAGGTCAGGGACCAACTGCAGAACAAACCATCAATTGCTCCTATGCAAGTTCAAGTTGAAGTTGAAAGAAAATTAGAACAAGTCCACGAAAGGCAAAGTACCACCTTGAGTATATCCCACCTGAATTTAGAGACCATTTTAAGAATAGATTTGGCCCATTGAACACTAAAGACTGAAGACCAGACAAGTTGTGGGATGACATCAAGGACATCATACATGAAGAAAGCAAGATGTCATTAAAAAGACAGGAAAGAAAGAAAAGAACAAAATAGATGTCAGAAGAGACTCTGAAACTTGCTCTTGAATGTAGAGTAGCTAAAGTGCATGGAAGAAATGATGAAGTAAAAGAGCTGAACAAAAGATTTTAAAGGGTAGCTCCAGAAAATGAAGTAAAGTATTATAATGACATGTGCAAAGATCTGGAGTTAGAAAACCAAAAGGGAAGAATATATTTGGCATTTCTTAAGCTAAAAAAACTGAAGAAAAAGTTCAAGCCTCAAGTTTGCAGTGATTAACAGCTTGGCTGCTAACCAAAATTTCGGCAGTTCAGATCTACCAGCCGCTCCTTGGAAACTGTATGGGGCAGTTCTACTCTATCCTGTACAGTTATTTTGAGTCAAAATCAACTCAGCGGCAATGGGTTTGGTGGGTTTGGATGGGTGAAATATTGAATGATGCAGGAAGCATCAAAAGAAGATGGAAGGAATACACAGAGTTACCATTTCAGTAGGTAGTACATGATCAAGAACCAGTGGTACTGAAGGAAGAAGTCAAAGCTGCATTGAAGGAATTGGTGAAAAACAAGCCTCCAGAAATTGACAGAATACCAGTTGAGATGTTTCAACAGATGGATCCAACGCTGGAGGCACTCATTCATCTATGCCAAGAAATTTGAAAGAAAACTACCTGGCCAACTGACTGGAAGAGATCTATATGTGTCCCCATTCCAAAGAAAGGTGATCCTACAGAATGCAGAAATTATCAAACAATACCATTAATATCACAGGCAAGTAAAGGTTTGCTGCTGTTGTTGTTGTTAGGTGCCGTCGAGTCACTTCCAACTCATAGCGACCCTATGTACAACAGAACGAAACACTGCCTGGTCCTGTGACATCCTCACAATCGTTGTTATGCTTGAGCTCATCGTTACAGCCACTGTGTCAATCCATCTCTTTGAGGGTCTTCCTGTTTTTCACTGACTCTCTACCAAGCATGTTGTCCTTCTCCAGGGATTGATCTCTCCTGATAACATGTCCAAAGTATGTGAGATGTAGTCTCGCCATCCTGCTTCTAAGGAGCATTCTGGCTGTACTTTTTCCAAGACAGATTTATTTGTTCTTTTGGCAGTCCATGGTATATTCAATATTCTTTGCCAACACCATAATTCATAAGTTTTGCTGAAGATAATTCAAAAGCAGTTGCAGCAGTACATCAACAGGGAACTGCCAGAAATTCAAGCTGGATTCAGAAGAGGATGTGGAACAAGGGATATCATTGCTGGTGTCAGATGGCTGAAAGCAGAGAATACCAGAAAGATGTTTACCTGTGTTTTATCGACTATGCAAAGGCGTTTGGCTTTGTGGATCATAACAAATTATGGATAACATTTTGAAGAATGGGAATTCCAGAACACTTAATTGTCCTCATGAGGAACCTGTACATTGATCAATCCTGTCTAGATAATGAAAACACCAAATGTGAAGAAGATGACCACCTGCCACAGAGTAAAGTGATGTGGTGATCAGACAACTTAGAGCAGCACTGGGGAATGTGATGGAGCCTTTGAGTAGTTACGCTACAGAAGGGCCTAGTAAGGACCATCAGGCAATCTTGTGGGAAGAATCATGCCTCCCCAAATTTACTTCTTTTCTTCTAAGAATTTGCACATTAACCTAACTTATGATGTGTGGAAGATAAAATTTATGTATTTTCTTAGGTTTAATTTCATTTTTCAAAATAAAATTCCAATTAAACTTTTTTCTCCAATGACTAAGAAATTTTGGTTCCCAATGCAAGGGGATTTGTAGTCAAGGTGGCCTTTTTTGGGATAACGAGCTTCCAGAATGGGTCCAATGTCTGTCTCCTTTGCAGACTGTGGGTGCAGTGTGGACGGGGCCTGCATTGCCTTACTCCTGAAGATGGAGCCTAGAATAGGGCCTTGCTCAATAACTGTTTATAGAGTGTATTAATGAATGAACAAATGAATGAATGGGGGATCCTTGTGATGCCTTTCTGGCCTGGGCCAGCTGGTCTGGGACCCCTTAAGAGGCCTTCCTAGAACTGGACATAATTCTCACACTATAGGGTGCTCAGTTTCACCCGGAGCTAAGCAGAGTGGCTTCCTCCTGTTCTCAAGTCTCTCCTGGAGGTGGGCAGCCTCACAGGAAGGCCAAGGTTATCTGCCTGCTCTGACCCCCACTCTAAGATGGCTGCCCCCCTCTTTTCCTTGGCCATGCTTTCCTGCTGCAGGGCTCTGAGCACTTGCAAGACCTTTGCAAGAAATGGCTTCGCTCACTTTCACCTTTGGTGTCCCTGTGGTGAAGCCTGCTTGGCCTGTCTCACAGAGTAGGGAAGGCAGGGACAGCAGCAACAGTTGTACAGACCTCCATACATCCAAGTGATTTAAATCCTCACAACAAGTCTGCAAGGTGGGCACACTTCCTTCCTCCTGTGAGAAAATGGAGGGTCCAAGACGGCAGGGCATCGCCCTAGGAAATGCTGACAGCAAGCTGCAGAGCTGATGCCAGTTCCCCTCTCCTTTCCCATCTCACTCCTCTATTTACTCAGGAAGCAGATAGCCTGGCAGACAAGTGAGCACACAGTCAACCAACCCTGGGCGTTTCCTCTCTCTGTGGGCCTCTACTTTACCCTCTTGCAAAGTAGAGCTAAAACCCTTACCTCACACCATATACAAAAGTCACCTCAAAATGGATCAAAGACTAAATCTAGGAGCTAAAACCATATAACTCTTAGAAGAAAACATGGGAAAATCTTCATGACCTTGGATGTGGCAATGGATTCTTAGATATGGCACCAAAAGCACAGGCAATAATAGAAAAAACAATGAATCAGACTTCATCAAAATTAAAAAACTTTTGTACATCAAAGGACACTAACAGAAGAATGAAAAGACAACCCATGGAATGGGAGAATATATTTGGAAACCATATATCTGATAAGGGATTAATATCAAGAATATATAAGGAACTCCTACAACTCAACAACAAACGATCAAAAAGGTTACCCAATTAAAACATGGGTAAAGGACTTGCATAGACATTTCTCCAAAGAAGGTATACAAAGGTCAATAAGTACATGAAAGGATCCTCAATGTCATTTGGGAAATGCAAATAAAAACCACAAGGAGATACCACTTCACACCCACTGGAATGGCTATGATCAGGAAAAAAAAAACAAAACAGAAAATAACAGGCGTTGGTGAGGATATGGAGTAATTAGAACTCTCATCAACTGCTAGTGAGAATGTAAAATGTTTCAAACACTGTGGAAAACAGCTTGGTGATTCCTCAAAGAGTTGAACATAGAATTATCATATGACCCGGCAATTCCACTTCTAGGTGCAGTGAATTGCTTTTATATGGCCCTTCTAACCATGGTCTTGTAATTCCCACAAAATGATTGGATAGGGTTATGCAAATAAGGTGCATGAAACCCTTGTAGGGGATTGGTCAGTTTTGCCATCCACTAGGCTTAAAATCCCAGAGGTTGGGGGAGGGCCTCACTACCATCAAGAAGAAGAGCCAGGAGTAGAGCGTGTCCTTTGGACCCAGGGTCCCTGCGCTGAGAATGTCTTAGGCCCAGAAGACAGACCGGCAACACTGGAGAGCTGTAACACTGTAGGTGGCCCTGTGTGAGATGGTGGGAACCGGGAGACCAGTGCGAGACGGCGCAGTGGAGTTCCCAATCCACGGAGCAAGGTGGCTACAGTGGGTTTCCTGGCCCATGAAGTAAGAGCTGAGAGCCTTCAGATAGGAGGCTTCCTGGCAGAGTGGAGTACCTCCAGGCACTTGTTGACAGAGCTAAGCTTGCTGACCGACAGAGTGAGAGAGCTCACAGCCTTAGGGCAGGAGGCTTGCTGGCAAGGTGGGGTGCCTCTGGGCACTTATCAGTGGAGCTAAAGAGCTTTGTAACACTGAGGCTGAGAACAGGCCCAGAGAGCAAGGGCCAAGGCCAAGAGTGAGGGCCGAGGCTGAGAGCAAGGATTGGGGCCGAGACTGAGGGTCTGGTAACAAAAGCCAGGCCCAAGCAGGGTCTGGCAGCAGAGGCCTGCCTGCAGGCATGGCCGAGAAGAAGCTGTCCAGATCGAAGAACTGTATTGTGAGTTGTTCCTGTTACTTCTAAATTGATACTAATCCTGAATTGTAACTTGTTACTTCCCTAATAAGCCTTATAATCGTGAGTATGGTCTGTGAGTTCTGTGTGGCCTTTGCAACGAATTATCAAACCCAGCAGAGAAGTAGAGAGTGCCATAGGAGGGACGGCTGTTGTCAGAATTGGTAAAAGGTTGGAGAGAGGAGGTACGTCTGACCTCTACCTCATAGGAATCAATTTTGGGCTGATACTAATCTTGATTTTCATCTCTCCCCCTGAAGTTAGATGAGGAGGCCATTTCACAATACGCAAGAGAATTGAAAGCAGGGACTCAAACAGATATGTGTTGAGATGGTAAATTTGTGATGATTAACGTTATGTGTCAATTAGGCTAGGCTATGATTCTCAGTGGTTTGGCAGACATTTGACTGATTGCTCTTTCATAATGTAATATAATGTAACAACTTCCTTGAGGGTGTGGCCTGCCTCCAGTATATAAATGGATGTTCCAGCAAGGCTCGAGCTCTCTCTTGACCCTGCACTCTTCTCGTCACCCAACCTCTGGTTCTTAGGATGTAAGCCTACGGAAGTCTTCCGCCTGCTGCCTGACCTGCAGATTTTGGATTTGCCAGCCCCTACAATCCTGCCGCCTGACCCATGGATTTGAAATTTGCCAGCCGCCACAACTGTATGAGCCATTTCCTTGAAGTAAATCTGTCTCTATATATTTATATTCAAAGAAATCAATCGACACATTGCACTGGGTAAATCTGCTACAAAAGACCTCTTTAAAGTGTTAAAAAGCAAAGATGTCACTTTAAAGACTAAGGTGGGCCTGACCCAAGCCATGATGTTTTCTATTGCCTCATATGCATGTGAAAGCTGGACAGTGAATAAGAATTGATGCCTTTGAATTATGATATTGGCGAAGAATACTGAATATACCATGCACTGCCAAAAGAATGAACAAATTTGTCTTAGAAGAAGTACAGCCAGAATGCTCCTTAGAAGCAAGGATGGCGAGACTTCATCTCACATACTTTGGACATTTTATCAGGAGGGACCATTCCCTGGAGAAGGTCATTATGCTTGGTAAAGTAGAGAGTCAGCGAAAGAGAGGAAGACCTTCAATGAGATGGACTGACACAGTAGCTTCAGCAATGGGCTCAAGCATAAAAACGATTGTGAGGATGGCGCAGGACAGGTTCGTGTTTTGTTCTGCTGTACGTAGGGTAGTAATGAGGTCCCCCTGTCTCTCCGATCACTTCTCTCTTTTATATCTCAGAAGAGATTGACTCAACATACAACCTAATCCTGTAGATTGAGTCCTACCTGATTAACATAACTGCCTCTAATCCTGCCTCATTAACATCATAGAGGTAGGATTTACAACACATAGGAAAGTCACATCAGATGACAAAATAGTGGACAATCACACAATACTGGGCATCATGGCCCAGCCAAATTGACAGATATTTTAGGGAGACACAAGTCAATCCATGACAAGCCCCAAGAATGGAGATTCCTTTGTTGTTGTTGTTGTTTGCTGCCATCGAGTCAGCCCCGAATGGCAGGTTACTCAAGACACAATGGAACCAAACACTGCCCGGTTCTGTACTATCCCCATGATCAGTTGTTGATTGGACCATTGTGATCCATAGGGTTTACACTGACTGATTTTAAGAAGTAGATCTCCAGGTCTTTCTTCTTAGTCAGTCTTAGTCTGGAAGTTCTGCTGAAACCTGTTCAGCATCATAGCAACATGAAAACTTCCACTGACAGATGGGTGGTAGCTGCGCTTGAGGTGCTTGGCTGGGAATCAAACCCAGGTCTCCCTCATGGAAGGCGAGAATTCTACCACTGAACCACCATGGCCCCCTTTAAAGGCATCTGAACTCCCGAATTTCCAAACACTTTGCTATCCAATCAAAACAAACCCAGCAGCCCAGATTCAGCCTTGGAGCAGCAAGTTTGAGACCCTTGCACTAAGCAGTGTTTACTAGGCTTCAGTGTTGCATGGTGGCCCCCCACACCCACCCCCCTGCACTCCTTCATCAGTGGAGAATGTCAAGCAAGGTCTTAGCAGAAGTCTCCCTGGGGCTGGCTCTGCTGCCAGGGAGCCCTGGGAAGCTCCTGCTTCTCCTAGAGAAGCCCTGCCCTCTCAGCCAATATAGACCAGTCATAGCAGTCTCTTGCTCAGAAGCTCCCCTCATTCCACCCCTGCTAAAGCAGGCAGGGGAGAATCACTCTTCAGCAGATCCTGGCTCACAGGGCACCTCCTCCAGGAAGCTTTTCTGAATTTCTTGGCAGGACCAGGTCATCATGTACCTGTGCTCCCCAGTGCTTTGCACAGGTTCTAATGCTGTAACCCAGAGTGTAACCCCATGTCTGCCCACAGTGAGCACACATGGAATGGGTGAATCACCTCTCCTGCTGTGTGCGTCGTACGGATTGAATTGTGTACCCCAGAAATGTGTGTCAACTTGGCTCAGCCATGATTCCCAGTATTGTGTGATTGTCCACCATTTTGTCATCTGATGTGATTTTCCTATGTGTTGTAAATCCTAATCTCTATGATGTTAATGAGGAGGATTAGAGGCAATTATGTTAATGAGGCAGGACACAATCTACAGGATTAGGTTGTATCTTGAGTCAATCTCTTTTGAGATATAAAAGAGAGAAGTGAGTAGAGAGGAGAGGGACCTCATTAACACCAAGCAAGAAGCGGAGAGTGTCCTTTGGACCTGGGGTCCCTGCGCTGAAAAGCTCCTAGACCAGGAGAAGATTGATGACAAGGACCTTCCTCCAGAGCTAACAGAGAGACAAAGCCTTACCCTGGAGCTGGCACCCTGAATTTGGACTTCTAGCCTCCTAGACTGTGAGAGAATAAATTTCTGTTTGTTAAAGTCATCCACCTGTGGTATTTGTGTTATAGCAGCACTAGATAACTAAGACAGTGACCTTTGGGGACTGACTTCACCTCTCTGAGCCTAGATGTTCTTATCTGTAAAATGACTTGTGATAAGGGAGCATTCAGAGAATGCATGGTGTTAATGGCTCACAAGATATTCAGGCCCTATTTCTTGGAACCTGTGAATGTTATCTTACATGCCAAAGGGAACTTTGCAGATGTGACTAAATTAAGGATCTTGAGATAGGGAGATTATCATGGATTATCCAGGTGGGCCCTAATGTAATCAAAGGGTCCTTATAGGAGGGAAGCAAGAAGGTCAAAGGAGGAAGCAGGAGCTGTGACAAGGAAGCAATTGTTTCCTTGCCCTTTCTAGCTTCTGGGAGTGACCAAGGGGGTCACAAATCAAGGAATGCAGGCGGCCTCCAGAAGGTGGAAAAAGCAAGGAACAGATTCTCCCCTGAAGCCTCCAGGAAGACCCAGCCCTGAAACTGATTTTGGACTCTGGGCCACCTGAACTATAAGAAAATAAATGTGTATTGTTCTAAACTACCAAGCTTGTGGTAATTGTTATAGTGGCCAGAGTAAAGGAATACATGTGGGAAGTATGTGGCACACAGCCGGGGCTCAAAGAAGCAGGTCCAGTGCCTGAGGCCCACCCTGCTCTCCTCCATGTTCCTCCCCTGTTCTGTTGGATACATGCCCTCTTGCTTGACCCGGGTACTGTCCCTGCCAATCCTCTGAGGCCTGGCTCAGACCTATCTCCTCCTGAAATCTTCACTGACATCCAGAGAATGGGCTCCCCTCTTCTGGGCTTCCTTCCACAATGCCTGAACTGTGGCCCCTAAAGAGGCCAGGTGGTGACTCTCCCTCTCTGTACCCTCTGCCCTGAGCACAGGGCCCAGTGCTCCCAGCCACTTCAATTTGACACCAATGAATTAAAAAACAAAATACAAAAAACCTGATTCCAAGGCCAGAAAATGGGCCCTTGTGGAGGCCCAGGCAGCTTCCCATAAGCCTTGCCTCTCCGGGGGGAGGAGCTGGCCTTGGTGAACCCCACGGGTGACCTGAAGTCCCTCAGGGAGGCCTCCTCTTCTTGCCTCCCATTGAGGTTCCTGGTGCCAGATCTTTCCTCAGATTCTCCCCAGGAGCAGGCTAAGGCAAGGCCAGAGGGCAGGAGAGAGGGATCAGGATGTTGGTGGAGGTCTAGGGAGCCCCTGCCTGGATGAAAGGGACCCTCCTCATTCGCACAGCATTTTACCTAAAACAGTGACAGCATTCACTACATGCAGGCTCTAGGCTAAATGCTCTACACACACTACCTCATTTAATGCTTTCCACAACCCTGAGTGGTAGGTGCTACTGTAATCCCCATTTTGTAGATGATGAGGAAACTGAGGCTGAGCAAGTAAGTGACTTACCCAAAGCCACACAGCTGGGTACAGAGGAGCCAGATTTAGAAACCAGTCCTGCCTCCGCTAGAATGGGTGCTTGGTGCCAGGATGATGTCTGCCAACCCAGTACACAATGCAACCCAGCTTCTGCCTTGCTCCTCACATCTGCCCTGGAGACCACTGACTGGGCCTGGTGGTAGAGGCTTTAGGTGAATTTTCTGTCTGCCACTTTAGCTGTGGGGGCCCAGACAGGTGACTTTGTCCCTCTCTGTCTCAGTTTCCTCATCCTGAAAATGTAATAAGCCTGCTTCACAAGAGGGGCTGCCAGGATCAAATGACACAGTGTATAGAAAGGGGTGCAGTGCCCGGTACTAACACAGAACTTGATTTTACAGATAGGGAAACTGAGGTTTGGGAGGCGAACTCACCTGTTGCAGATCACCTGGGAGTTCTGATACCTTGACCACCCCCATTCTCCTCATAGGATGAACAGATCAGCCTGCAGTGGTGCTGTTCATCTGGTCCTGCCCTGAAGACCTCAGAGGCTGGGTGGGGGTGGGAGGCTTCCCAGCAGTTGATAGCAGACCCCCACCTGAGCTGTGGTGAGTCAAAGCCTTTGAGTGGCAATTGCTGATGGGGTCTGTAAGCTAATAGATTCATTCATTCAACACTCTTCTGCTTAAAATCTTCCAGTGGCTTCCTTCCCATGGCACTGGAATTGCACCCAAATTCCTCACCAGTCCCTCTACAGCCCTGCAAACCCTCCATTACCACTCTACCTTCATCTCTTTCCAGTCCTGCGTGCCCACCACCTGTCCCCTTGCTTGTGGCCTTCTCACTATTCTAATTATGAACCAAGCTCTCTCCTGCCTCAGGATCTTTGTACTTGCTCTTCCCTTTGCTAGGAATGCCCCTCTCCCCTCCTTCCTGTTATTCAGTCCTCTGCTTAGACAGGCCTTTCCTTTCACCCCCGGATAAGGGGCCCCCTTCTATCACTTCACCTGCTAGTTTTCTTCCCAATACTTATTACTCTCTGAACCATCTATTTTATGTACCTGAGCATGTGTTTACTGTCTTCCTCATCCCACCAAGACGTTAGCCCCTGGAGAGCTGGGCCCAAGTGTCCATTGATTCCCCAGGCCCAGCAGGGCTCCAGGTGCCCAATGAATGAAGACATTTATGTGCTGAGACCTACTGAGTTTCGAAATCCAAAACGTTTCCCAAACTGTAAAGAGGTGGTCACAGGTGAGGGTCAGTGGTGAGGCTGGGTAGGGACCTCACCCAGGGACCAGACAAAGAGACTGGATGCACCTGAGGCAGGTTACAGGTCCAAATCCCCTGCCCGAGGTTCCAGCTACCGCCCTCACCCTGGTGCTACGCCTTTCCCAGGTCCGACAGCCCTTGGGGGCTGCACCTGGATCTCGCTGCAAAGCCTCCTCCCCTCGTAAGCCAGCGGGCGGGCGAGGGGCGCCCAGTGGGGCGCGTACACCGCCAGGGGGTGCTGTCGGGGCGCACACGGCCCACCTGGAGCCGCGAGCCAGCGCAGCCAGGCTGCCGGGGAACTTTTCTCCTCCAGCTCTCTCTCTCCGCTTCCCCCCAGCGCGCCGCCCGCCGGCTCTTCCTGTGTGGCGGGGATCGCAGTTCCCCACTGCACCCGCGAACACAGGCAGG
>NW_004444016.1:2464282-2503796 GCF_000243295.1 Trichechus manatus latirostris | reverse complement strand
GAAGTCGCAGCGCCGGACCCAGGGCCCCTGCGTGAGCGCGGCGCCGAGGTGAGCCCCTAACGCCGGCGGGGGACACCGGGGGAGCTGCCAGTGCGGACAGGGCGGCGCGCTGCGTCCGGACCGGCCAGGTGAGGAGCCCGGCGTGGCCGAGGCAAGCGCGCGCGCCGGGCCAGGCTGTGGGGGTCGGCGGGGGTCTTTGCTTTGTGTGGTGCGGGGGGTGCATGAGGTCACCGGATGGCTGTCCGGGGAACTGCATGCAGAGCGGGGGCGCCCTGCGTCGCGAGTGAGGGGCTTCTGGCTAGTTTGTGCGGCCGGCTAGGGTGGGTCCGCGGCGTGGGGGCGCGAGAACCGAGGGTCGAGCGTGTGGCTGGGGATCCGCGTGCGCAAGTGGTGTGGCGTGTTGACCCAGTGTGAGGTGGGAAGGTGGGGGCACCCGCGCGGCGCCGGGTGCGGAGGGGATCTTTGTGCAGGCGCCCAGGCCGAGGCAGGGAGCCAGGCCGCGAGGGGAGTGCGTGTCGGGATGGGGCGCGCGGGGCTCTCCGCGGTGTCCGCAGCCGGCAACGGTGCCCGGGGCTGTGCGCAGGCCCCACGGCCGGGCAGGAAGCGGCCCTCGCGGCCCGGGAAGCTCAGCCGCAGCCATACCCTGGGGGCGCGGGCCCTCCGGGAGTGAGGTCACGCGCGGGGACACCGGTTCCGCGAGCCCGGTGTCCCCGGACAGCGGCGCGGCGGCCAGGCCCCCGTCGCGGTGGCCCTTATCGAAGCTGGGCCCCCATGCCTTGGAGGCAGGCGACCCGGGAGGAGAACGTGGAGGCCGGGTGCGAAGCGACGTCGCCGAATGCAGCGGGGGCGAGAGGGTGGCAGGGCGTGGGGGTGACATTTGGAGGCTTTGTCGCGCCGGGGACCGCCGAGGAGGGGCCAAGGGGGCACGAAACAGCAGGCCCGAGGCCGCGGCGGCCCCAGCTTCCTGGGGCGCAGGTTTTCCCAGCGAACGGTTTCCCTTCTTAGGGCTTTTGGTCCTCCTCAAACCACGCCAGGGACTAGAGTGCGGGCCCGGGTCGTGTCCTCCAGTTGGGAGCCCTTGATTCGGGGAAGAGTGGGGGTTCGGTTCTGAGTGGATAAAAGCAAACGTAACAATGCGCTCGAGGGGGGGGGGGTGCTGGGGGAGGGGAGGCTGCGTGCTTGAATGGCGGATCGCGGGGCACCCTGGCCCAGCGCCTCTCTGCGCGCCGTGTTCCCTTCTGCAGCGCCTTTCCCCATACGTTTCATCAGGCCCTGATTCCAAGACCCACACGGGACCCACATGGTTCCGTCCCACCCAAAGTGCCCCCTTCATTTCTTCCCCACCCCAGCGGTGTGTTGAAGATTCAAGGGCATTACATCTGGTTGCAATCCAGTTTCATGCCGCTGTTGGGCTGTTAAGACCTTGCGCTGACGTCAGAGCAGGGGAATTACTTTTTATTTTATCTTTTTTTAGTTGTCTCCTGCCCTGGGAGGGGAGCGGGGGGGGTGGATTAGGCGAGCTCTGAAGTGGAGGCGCCAGCGCATTGGGAGCCCCGGGCTGGGAGCTCTGCCGCCAGCTTCTCTTCCTGCCCCCACCCCTCCCGTATTCTCTATACAAACCGTGCTAGGGGTGCTCAGGCCCACCCTAGGTGGGGCCAGCCCTCGCTGCAGTCTGAGTGGCGGCCCTGCCCCTCCTGACTGACCACGCAGCTGCGTCTCCAGAGGACTCCCTGGGACACAGTGCAGGGTCCCTCAGGTTTCAGGTGCCTTGGTCCTCAGGATCTGGACGCTGGAAAGGAATTTGCTAGTTTCCCACCCATGAGAGCCTTGGTGATGATGGGGCCCAGGAGCTTCCAGGGGGATCATTAGGAGCAAGGAGAAGTGGCCTCTTGGGTGACAGAAAAGTGGACACAGCCATTCTGGTCCCAGGACAGCTTAACCCCAGGACCTAGCCTTGGAGGAAAGGGGGTGTATCAAGGGGAGATCCAGGGCCAGGAAGCCAGCTATGGAGTGGGCAAATATGAGCTTTCCCAATAGACAAGAGTTCCCCTGGCTTCTGCCTAAACAGAAAGAACTCACTCTCTCCAGAACCATCTTTTTTTTCCCACTGGACCATGAGGCTCTTGCAGGCAAGGACCCTTTCTTATTCCTCTTTAGACCCCTAAGTCTATACTACTGGCTTAAAACTCTTGCTGATGACCCACAGCAAGGAAGGTCACATCTACTATAAATAACTGAAACAAAATTTCGTTAAACAGTTCTTTCCCCTAGAATGTATGCTCGTCTCCGATACTTTCTGTCTTAGTCTATTTGATTTTAAAAAATCACTGGTTGTGACCCACCATTGATTTCACAGTCCACTAATGGGTCATACCCAGCATTTGAAAAAAAGCTGAGAATATAAATCTGCCATCTATACATTGAACAAACTCTCACTGAGGCCCTAACAATTTCTCTTTTTTTAAATTATTCAAGCAACACATGGATGCGTTTTCATTGCGAAAAATGCAAATAGCCCGGAATTATATCTAGTATAACTAAAAGTCCCCTTGGATCCTGCTTTACCTCTCACATTCTCCCCACAGGTAACCCCAGTTAACAGTTTGAATGTATCTTTCCAGTCTTTTTGCTGCTCAGTCTATACATGTATCACATATACAAACACATAGTTTTGTTTACCCTAAATGAGAACTCATGGGACTTTTATAATGCAACTTCCTTTTTCCTCTTCTTTTGTCTTAAAGAAGTTGTAGGGTGAGGTGCTTTGGGGCAAGGCTCTAGGTTGACTCCTGACTCCACTTTGTACTGAACAAGTTATTTACCTCTCGGTGCCTCAGTTTCCCCATCTGTACAATAGGGGAATAGTAGTCCTAACCATGTAAGACTGTGATGTAGATTTAATACCCTAACCCACAAAATTTGGAGCAATGCCTGGCCTGTGGCGGGTACTCCATCAGTGCTGGGTGTGCTAGCAGCATTGTTATTTTTACTGTTACTCTTCCACGGTAGTCCATGTTTGTACCTCACCTGTGGCTGCGGGGTGAGCATTGTTTGTTGCCTCCATGGGCAGGGTGAGGGGAGAGGTGTGTGCACCCAGAGGGGAGGGTGCAGCCAGCAGGCAGCGCTTCTCCGAGAGAGATACCTGGAGTCTCTGGGCCCAGGGGGATAGGCACGTTTCAAGAAACCACTGTTTTCCAAGGCCTGTGCTTAACGTCCCCCCAGAAGGTCACAGCCCAGTGGGTAATGGAGACCCAGATAATAACCAAGGAGACCGGCATCGTTGTAGGAGCTTTTGCGGGGGCCTGGGGCTTTGGCAAGTGTGGACGCACCAGGTAGGCTTTATGGGGGTGACAAGGGTCTTGGCCGAGGGAGACAGTGTATGATTCAGGCCAGAGGAGGCAGGGCAGAGAACCTGAACTTTAGGACACAGGGATGAGTGTGCCCAGCCTTGGCTGGAGTTGGGGGCTTTGTGGAGGAGAGGGGCTTTGGGCAGGTGCTTCAGCTCAGGTAGGTGAGAATGGAGAGGCATTCCCAGCAGAGGGAACACAGCAAGCAGTCTTTGGAGGCTGGGTCAGACATGGTTTGTGTCCTGTGGCCAATAGGGAAGGCCTTGACTCAAAAGGATGATAGGGAAGAGGCCAGTGGCTGCTCAGGCTTCCTCACTGGCCTTCCTGCCTGCATCTTGGCCCCTTTAAGGTACTGGCCTCATCATCAGAGGGATCCTTCTCAACCAGAGTGGGCCCAGCCTATTCAGGCACCTCCAGGGCTCCTGCTGCCTTCTCCATAAAGGTCCAGCCCTCGGCCCTTCACAGCGTTTCCAGCATCCTCTGCCTGCTCTGCCCCCATTAAATCCCCTTCCCCTCCAGACTGCTCTTTCCCAAGGTTCAACCCTGGACATCCTTGCCTCTGTGCATTTGCCTGGGCCGTTCCTTCCACCTAGAATGCCCTTCACCTTCATTCCCTGCCTCCCAAGACCAAGACAGACGTCCTGTCTCCTCCTCTCTGACCTCTGAGGCAGGATGAGTCATCTCCCTTTGTCTCTACCAGTGGCACATAGCGGATCCCTAATTATTGGTAATTCTGTCAGCGTCCTCCCCACAAGGCTGCATCTTTCTCCTCGCTCCGGACCCAGCACAAAGGGGCCTAAGACACGAGACCCTCGCACAGGGCTTCCTGGCAGGAATAGCCAAGTGAGGTGGAGAGGGTGAGGACCCCAGTGTTTCCTGGGGGCCCCTTGGCCTTTAGCAATGGCATCTGGGATCACTGTCACTCTTCTGGACTAGAGTTAGAGGATTCTGTCCTGTCGGACTCTATGGAGGAGACCAGTGAGCCCTGCCCGCAAGCCAGGACCCAGCCTCCAGGCTGCTTCATGCATTCCCTGAGGGGACTGAGGAGAAACTGGCTCATCCTGTTCCCAGGGATCCAGGAAACAAGTTCAAGGCTGAGCTGTGCAGGGTTCCAGTTCCAGGGTGGATCGCTGGGGCTCTGAGGTTGGAATGTGATACCAGGGAGGGAGGGTGGGTGGCAGGGTCTCCAGGCACAGGCTGGGGCTTGGCTGGCAAAGGACAGATTTTGCCGTACTGGTTCTTGAACCTGTGTGAATTAATTGTGTGTGTGTGTGTATGTGTGTGTGTGTGGGGGGGTATGTGTATGTTGTGTGGAGGGGAAGAGAGAGAGAGATGAGTAGGGGAAGAAGAAGACCTGGGGGAGAGAGAGGGAGATGGAGTAGGGGAGAGACATGAGGGAGATGGAGTAGGGGAGAGACATGAGGGAGAGATGGGGACAGAGAGAGAAAAGTTCTTGTTGAATAGTAAGCTTAGAATCAGGAAAGAGTGCGGCCAGGCGCACTAGGGTTTGGGCAGTACTGGACATTCATTCATTCATTTGTTGAGCAGGCATTCCTGAGTGTTCTGTCACTGCACTATGCTCACACTGGTCCCCAGAGATGAGTAAGCTTGCTGTCCACTCTTGAGGCCCTGGAAGTCTAGGGAGCAGGTGATGATGGACATCCGGTTTCTGCATGAAGGGATCAGGCTCAGGGGAAGAAGGTACCCCACCAACCTGAGGCAGGGAAGGCTTCCTGGAGGAGGGGGATGGCAGGATGACTCAGAGGGGCAGGAGTGAGTCCTGTGAGGAGGAAAAAGGGGCAGTGGGGCGGAGGGGCGGGGAGGGGAGAGGGAAAGAGATGGTTTGGGAAGCCAGGCTAGTGGGCATCTTACCTCTCTGATCTGGCCCCAGTCTTCTCATCTGTACATTGGGAGAGAGTGGGTCCTTTCAGACAGGAGGTCAGTGAGCCCAAGTCACCCACTCCTTGGGGGCGAGAAACCAAGGGACCCAGTGGAGGGGGCTAACAGAAAGAGGGCAGAGGGCTTGCTTAGAGCGTTTGCAGGCCTAGTGCTGGGGGTCTGAGGGAGGAAACGCAGAATCTGTTGAACTTGGGCTTCTTCTCCTAGAGTTCCATCCTTGGAGCTATGCCCATCAGTGGGGTCAGGGCAGTGAAGGGAGCACTGAATTTGGAGTCAGGAAAAGGACTGAGTTCCAACTGTGGCTTCAGGCAAGCACTTCCCCTCACTGAATGCTGGTTTTTGGGTTTTCACTTTGGTGAAAAAGGGCAGTGCTAATTGTTGCAAGCATTAAACGTGATGACAGTGTTGGTGTTCTTTGTGATTGGGAAAGCCAGGAGCCCCTATAGCTTATAGTCATAAACACAATGCTTTGGGGTCAGGCCAAATCAAAACCAAACCAAACCCCTTGCCGTTGAGTTCATTCCGACTTATAACAGCCAGCTGGATTCAAATCCAGGCACCAGCCACTCCCTCTGGGGCTTCGTTTCCCCATCTTTAAAATGGGCATAATATCAGGCACCTGGCGGTTGTTGGGGGATTTTGTGGGCACATGTGCACAGCTGCAGGCACACAGCACTCAGCCACGCTGCTGAAGCACTTGACCCAGGAAAGTGATTACTGTTACTACTCTTTTCCCATCCATGCCAGGTGCCTCTAAACTTTACCTGCAGTAACATTGGCCAGAACAAGGAGTTTGGGGCCTGTTTCACTCCCAGCCAGGTCGAGGCAAGTGGATCGAGGGAGTCTGTGTTACATAGCGGGGCAGGTGAGAAATTACTAGTTTTCTGGCCAGAGTTTCTGTTTCAAAAGTGACTTTGCCCCAGTCATGCGGGTGGACTCTGAGAAAGCATCCAGCCACTTTTGGCTTCAGGGGCAGTGAATTTGGCAATATAAACACAAATCCATTCGTTCATTCATTCATTCATAAATCACATTTTGAGCACCTTTTGAGCACCAGGGTACTGGGAACACAGCCACAGGTGTGAGATACAATTCTAACATTAGCATAGCAGATAAGCGCTTACATTTTGGAGTTTGACTACCTGGGTTCATACCCTAGTTTTGCCACTTACTAGCTTGGGCAAGTTACTAATCTGCTTTACTCAGTTTTCTCATCTGCAAAATGGGAGAAATAATAGCTTCTACCTCATAGGGTTGTTTGGATAATTAATGAAGTAATACAGATAAAGTATGCAGAAGGTGCTAGAGAAGAGTTCCTCATCATTATCATCAATTTTATTCCTGCCCTGGAGGAGCCCATAGGCCAGTTTCAGGGAGTGGGAGGGGCTGATCCCAGCCAGGGCTTCCCTGAGAGGGGTGACACCTAGGAAGGGAGTGGTGGCCCTCTGAGCCCCGTCATCAAGGCAGGCAGACGCACTTGGCCTTATCACAATATATCTCATAGGGTGCTTCTACGCTGTGCCTGGGACCTCCTGCAGCTCTGTTCGTTGGGGAAGGTCCAGCTCTGCCTGGGCGCCACTTTGAGAAAGAACTTTAGTATCAAGTATTGAAGCTGAAAGTGTTTTTTTGATTGAGCCGTCCTCACTGTGTGTTGTTAGGCCGGTTCCTCAAGTTCTCTGAGACTGTTTCCTCACTTATCAAATGGGCAGAATAATAGTACTTATTTTATGGCTTTGTTTTTAAGAGGATTGAATGAGAGCATGTCTGTAAAGCATTTAAAGCATTTAGCCAGTAGGAAAGGGCTTGATAAATGTCACTTATTAGTAATAATAATTCCCAGAAAATGTAAATTTAAAAGATTTCTTCCTGCAGACTACAGCTCCTTAAAATGTGAAGGTGTAAACCTTCCATTAGCCCAATAGGACCAAGAGTTGTTACAATCACTGGAGAGACACTGAGGCCCAGAGAAGCTTAGTTAATGTAGCTGAGTCACCCAGCGATCCATGTGTAGGGGTGGGGAGGCGGGCCAGAGCTGGGTTCCAGGGCCTGGTGCTCTCTGATGCTTTAATAGTTATTCCTTCAGAAAAGAGTTATGGGTGATACAGCATTGATATAAAATTCGTCTTGTCTTCTGGAAGCTTCCAGTCTGACTAGGAAAATGAAATTTGTACATGATTATAATAAGAGGAAAAATAAAAATCACCTGTTCCATCAAAGGGTGAAGGGTCATGTGTTCATTCATTTGAGGAGCGCTGTGTCAGGCCTTGGAGCAGAGGTTCTCAGTTGGGGCTGATTTTGTCCCTCAGAAGACATGTGCCAGTGTTGGGAGACATTTTTGGTTATCTTAACTGGGGAGGTGCTACAGGTATCTAGTGAATAGAGGCCAGGAATGCTACTAAGCATCTTACAATGCACAGGACAGCCACCAGTGACAAAAAACAATGTGACCAAAGCATCAATAGTGGCGAGGCTGGGAGTCCCTGCCTGAAGAGAAAGCAGTGACCAGGCAGATGCAGCCCCTGCCATCTGAAAGCTTCATGTGGCAGGTGAGCAGACACCAATGAGGGAAAAGAGGACAAGTGCAGAGTGCAGTAAGGGTAGCACAGGACTCTCCACCATTGGGAGGGAAGGCCTAGGCAAGTCCCTGCAGGCCAAGGCTTGGCCAAGCAAAGACATGGAGGCAGAAAGTGAGATATGTGGTGAGAAGGGCAAGCTGCGGCCACCTAGTGTGTGTCAGAGAGACTGCAGAAAAGAACTCAGTCTCAGGGGACACAGGAAGCAGCTTCCAGAGGTGGGGAGTGAGTAAAGTGCCTAGTTTGAGGGCACTACAACTCCTAGCATGCTGTGCTAGGGGACCTAGCTGACAGAGCCTGCAGAGAGGCACCTGCAGAGGTGGACAGGTGGGATGCCCTTGGTGAGGCCCCTGGCAGCCTCTGGCTGGCGCCTAGCTTCCACCCTTCCTCTCATGTGTATCTCCCTGATAGGTGGGGAAGAGAAGTAGGAAAAAGAGAAGAGGAAGAAGAATATTTTCATTTCAAACACAGGAGTAGGAGAGATGGGAAAGAATCTGGTTTATGATACCTTTGAGGTAAGCACAGAAAAGCCCCACCATGGCCCAAAATTGCCCTAAAAACACATTTTGCCAAACCAGACTTAAATTAGTATCTCTCTCTTCTTGAGTCTAGCAGGATGTGGACTGAGCTGGCTTTATTTCCTTGGGGTGACACTGTTCCCTAGGGTCCCAGCCCTGGCTGATTAAACAGAGAGGCCCTGGTCTCCCAGGGCAGGGCAGGAGCCTGGGAAGCTCAGCCTGGCAGCACTTGGCCTCTGCGTGAGCATTCCAGAGGTGGGGTGGGGGGAGGGGGC
The DNA here is from genome assembly GCF_000243295.1 of Trichechus manatus latirostris. NCBI lineage: Eukaryota > Metazoa > Chordata > Mammalia > Sirenia > Trichechidae > Trichechus > Trichechus manatus. The sequence continues at coordinate 2,495,184 of NW_004444016.1, read as the reverse complement.
GGTGAGAGAGTCATTCTGGAAGCACAGAGGTGGAAGGCCTGTACCTCTAATAAGTGAATGTCTGCCTCTCAGTATGCTGAAATGCATCATGGAGAAAAGCTGTCGTTTAAAGAATACCTATTGTGCCAGACGTTGGGTAGTTCCCTCTAAGCCTTATTAACTGCCCTGAAAGGATTATCAAGGAAACTGAAGCTCAGAGAAGTTAAGTGACCTGCTTGAGGTCACACAGCAACCAAGTGGCAGAGCAGGCGGTGCCTGCTGCTCACTCACCTCCATTGGGTAGCAAATCACTGATCATGTAATGCTGCTGCAGCCTGGTAGGAGTTTTTCAGGCTTGGAGTCAGGCATTTGTCAGCCTGAATTCTAACGGAGCAACTGTTGCTGTGGCTTTTGCTCTTGGAGCCTCCTATTTCCTCATACGTCAAGCGGATATAATCATGCCTTTATCCTGGAGTTGTTGTCAGGGACATGAAGGGGAAGAGGGAGGCCTGGGGGTTAGGGCCTGCTCTGGGCCACCCACCGTGGCAGGGCACAGTAAAAGAGCCCTAGTGGAGATTGTGGTATATCTGTGCGTATCAGTGTTGGGTTTCTTTATTTGAACGGGGAGAGAGGGCAGCCCTGCACTGCAGGTAGAGGAGGCCGTTTGGAATGCGGGTGTTTATTTTTCTTTGGCCGTGAAAGCCCTGTTTCAGCTCAGGCTGACTGTAGAGGCCTTCCCAAGGTACCGCAGTGGATGCCTGCCGTGAAGACAGGTCTGCCCAGGGTAGGCGCTAAGAGGGTACTCTCCAAGGGAATCTTCTTCCCCCTTCACACTCACACATACATATGCATGCGCGCGCGCGCACACACACGTACGCATGCACGCACGCAGCCCATAAGCCCTCGTCTCAGGGCCTGGGATACCTGGGAGCCTTCGGAAAGAGTGAGGGGCTGGTGAGGGCCATGATACCCGCTCCCAGTCCCCCCCCCCCAGATCCTGTAGTCCTCCCAGTCCCATTCATCTCCTTATCTCCTAGCAGCCGGTAGATTGCTGGGAGGGCAGGGGCAGCCTTCCTGATTGACAAACAAAACAAGCCTTGCGAACAAAAGGAGAGGGAGGCTGGCTGGGCCTCTCGGCTCCCCTCCCCCTCCCCCTGCCCCAGCCCCGGCTGCAGGCGTTTCTCTTGCTCCACCCAGCTGGCACCCTACACTCTGAAAGGCGTTGAGGGGGCCCCTAAGCCATTGTTGGTCAGGCTGCCGTGGCTGGGAGCCCCTTGCGCTGGGAGGTGGGATCGAGGAATGCTGAGGTGGCCGTGGGGCAGGGCTTGCTGAAATGGCCTCCCCCTCCGTCCCTTCAGCTTGCTGGGCAGGCAGCTTGGAGAGGCAGCCAGGCCGGCAGGTAGCAGAGAAAGACATCGGATCCAGGGGGAGCAGCAGAGAAAGCAAACAAACAGGGCTTTGTGTGGCTGGAAGGGAAGCCAGGCCAGTAGTGGGGAGGAGGGGGAGGAGAAGAGGGGGTGGGGAGAGGAAGGCCATTGCTGAGCCTGAGATAGGCGGCTGGACCAGCCTAGGCAGCCAGGGAGCAGGGACAGGCTCTGGCTGAATCCCAACTCCGTCACTTCACTCCCTAACAGATCTGGGCCTGTCTGCCCACCGGGCCTCAGGCAGAGACCCTCTCTCGTAGGATTCTTAGGTAGATTACAGATGAGGGTGACAGTCCCCAGATCAGGGTGTGGCCCAGTCAGTGAGCTCCCACCCTACCCCTTGTCCCCGGAGTCAGTGGGAGGACACAGAATAAGAGGAGATGGGGATCTCCGGTGGGGACTCCAACTAGGGGAATCAGGTTCATGCTGTCAGATAGCAGAGATGTTTGGGGGGCGGGGAGACAAGCCGGCAGCTCGATGATCGCCTCCGGGGCCATTTCCTCTCCTCTCCCTGTCCTCTATAGGGGACAGCAAGAGGGCAAATGCCTCGCTTCCAGCCCGCCCTCCCGCAGCACCACCATCTTTGGTTGGACAAGCCCTGGCCGGCCGGCTGGGCCGGGGACTCTGAGAGGGGCCCGGGAGCCCCCAGGGGGCGGGGCCGTGCGGAGGCCGGGGTGGGGCGGGCAACTCCCGTTGCTATGGTAGCGCCTGGTCCCAGCATGCCTCGCGCCCGCCCACACCTCTGGAGAAGGCGGAGGGCGTGGCCGGTGGGCGTGGTTGGCGGGTGAGGCCCCGCCCCGGTGCCTGCTGCTCAGTGGTAGGAAAAGGTGCTGAAGGCCTGGGTTCTGACCCCAGCTCTGCGTCCGGGTGGCCCCCTCTCTCCTGCAGGCTATGTGGGAAGAATGAGAGCCTGTGCGTGTTAGCCTTGGTACTGGTTCTGCTCTTGGAGTGTAGTACCAGCGCCGAGTCAGGGGCAGCAGGAAGATGTTTCCAGGCAACCCTGCCCCTGAACTGAGCTCTGGACCTCCAGCTCTCCCCTCCCTGAGGCTGCCCAGGGCCAACCAGGCCTCCCCGTCCGACGGCCAGAGAAGGGGGTTTGGGTGAAACCCTCATCTTGTGCCCAGCCAGGCCTGGGCCCTGCTGCCCCAGCCAGTCACCTCCAGCCCAGGGGCATGGACCTCCCCTATTTGGCAGCCGCTGGACTGTCTGGCTGGGAGGGACGTTCCTGCCTCCTGATCTCTGCTACTCTGTTTGCACTGGACTCCTCTAGAACTTTGTTGCCAGCTCAGCCCTGTCCTCATGCCAGCACTGCACTCTCCCCACCCAGCCTGCTCGTGTGTCCAATTCCCAGCTGGTCACTCCAGGGCCACCTTCTTTCCCTCAGTCTCTAAAGAGACACCAGTTCATCTGGCTCCTGTCCCCTCCTACATGGGCTGGGCAGGCAGCCAAATTTAATGCCAGTCTTTGGGTCTCAGAAGGGAGGAAGTGTCCTTGATGAACAGTTTTCCTTTTGCCCTCTGGCACCTCACCCAAGTCACACACACAAGGAGAGTGAGAATGGGCTTCAGTTAAAGTAGGAGGAACTCAGGCTTGATAGCAGAAACAACTTCCCAGTCCTAAGCATTTTTCCTCTACTTGTATGAGAATATGTGGTATATTAAATATTATGAACCTACAAATATGGAGCCATGGTATATATTTGGTTTTATAAGGCACTTGTTGGTTTTAATAGCATTTTCTCACTATAAAAGGAGTACATGCTTATTATAGACTTTTGGAAAATATGACAAAGAAAAAAATCTCATAATTCCAGTCTCTAAAGGTAGCTACAGTTGTCTTTTTTCCCCTCCTGTTCAGGATTTTTTGTTTCATATTTTTTGTTTGTTTAATCACCACATTGTTTCTCCTATATATACCATTTGATATTCTGCTTTTCTCACTTAATGTTGGATAACATGCTTCTTTTTCCTGCAAGTCTGCGGGAATCTTTAGAGAATTGGAACCACATTCTTGGGGGAGCTTCAAAACTGAGTCAGATTTCTGGGGGTCATTTGTTGCACTGGGTGGTTTCTGTAGGACTTTGTTCATTCTTGCGCCACCTGCAGACCCCAAGGACCCTTTCCCCACTGCCACTAGCCTCTGATCAGCTCCACATCCTGGACAGGGGCATGCAAGACCTGGGCTCCAGTAGCCTTGGATGCTAGATTTCTGTGGGGTCTCAGATCTCAGCCCCATCCAGGACCTCTTTTGCCCAGCCACAGTCAAACTTAAAAACTCCTTGTTAGCCCTCTGACCCCCCTTCTGCTTCCTCTCTATACCCTGGGGGTATGTAGGCCTGGCACCAGGCACAGTATCCCTGGCCCAGCTACCCCTCAGGCCAAGCGCAAGCTGCCCTTTCCCCTACCCATCCCTGCTGCCAGGCCTCCCTCTTTTCCCCATTCCTGAACAGTTTGATGCTGACACATCCAAGCCTGCATGAAACAGGCCTTGGAAAATTAGTTGCCAGGGATGGATTGGCATTTAAAAGGCATCCAAGGCTTGGGGGGAAAAGCCGAAGAGATGAGAATGCAGGGCCCTGTCTCTGAGCAGCAGCTGGACTCATTGGATGGAAAATCAGAATGTCTCTTTCCCAGGAATCATACCCGTGGCAGAGGGGCAGTGGGTGGGTCTCCAGACCTGCGAGACCCTGCCTCACTGCCTCCTGCCACCCCCGCTGTTTGCTCTCAGAAATGAAAAGATGCAGGAGGGACATTGTGAACTACAGCCAATGGCCCTGTGAATTATATTCTCTTAACAGGTTTATTCATTTATAAAATTTTGAAGATCCACTTCCCTTTACCTGTAGCAAGGAGGGAGCTAGATTTGGGGCCAAGATTGATGCTTTGAACATGATTTACTCATCTGGGTTTACTCTTCTGGGCTGGTCACCACCTGCCATGTGGAATTTAACTAAGTAGCAAGATGGATGTGTGAGGGTGTGTGTCTATGTGTGTTCCTGGGCTTGGGGCCTGCGTGTGTGCCGTGTGTCTGTGTCAGTATTTGGGGGGGTCGTGGGCGTGTAGGAGTGATTGTTCTTGTATAGTTGGCTGTATTCACATACGTGTGTCTGAGTCTCTCTTTGTTGCAGCATTGAGTTTGTGTCTGTGTGTTTGTGTATGTAAGTGGGGTGCTGTTTGGCTGAGTGTGTGCGTGTGGTCCATGTGTCTATGTTTGTGACTGGGACCAATTTGTGATTGGTTGTGTGTGTGTGTGTGTGTGTGTGTGTGTGTGTGTGTATAGAAATGAACTGAGGAGTGCGTTTGTCTAAATGTATCTTGGGTGCTTGTGTGTGCGGTGCTATCTGCAATGGGGTACATGTACCCTGTGTCTGCATCGTTTGTGTGTCTGTGTTTGTGGGTGGGGGAGCCACCTGGGTGGCTGACTGTGTATTCTGTGGTGCAGGTGCCTATTCCTGTGCGTATGTGGGGTGTGGTGAGGGATGACCCCATCCTTGTTATCAATGGAGGAGGCAGTAGCTACGGGCTGAGTTGCCAGGGCACCTGCTTTCTGCTGGGCCCTGGACCCTGGGGTGAACGAGGTGCCTGGCAAACCTTCACCCTGTGGCCCTCATGCTGGCTGGGCCTCAAGGCTTCAGGAAGGACTGGTTGGCGGGGCTAAAGGGGTACTGGGGAGTGGGGTAAAAGATGATCCCCAGCTCTCTTCGAGCAGAACTGGGCCTTCCCTCCTGAGTAACTCAGAGACCAAAGTGAACTTGGGTATAGGTGTTCCAGGCCCACATTTCACAGATGGAGAAACTGAGGTCCAGAGGGCACACGGCCTGTTAGTAACCAGGCCACACCCTAATGTGGAGCACAGCTGCCCCTCCTGGACTCTTGCCCCTGCCCTCACAGTCCCAACCAGCTCTCCTTTTTATCCCGATCAGGGTTAGAGGACCTGTTGGGAGATTACCTGTGGAGAAGATACCCACCAGGGTACCCGTGGGGCCTGGACTGGGCAGCTGGACCCCTGGCTGAGCCCGGACTGGTGATAGGAGGCAAGGGCTCCGGACCTGCCCAGGCCTGGAGCTGCTGTGTTATCTGGGGCAGGCCCTGCTCTCTCAGGGCCTCTCTTGTTACACAAGGGTGGGACCCTTAGTCCCTGCAGTTCCTCTCACACATGTCTGCGATGTCTGCAGTGGATGGGGCCGCCCAGAGCTCACAGAACATCAGGACTGGAACAGCCCAGGCTCAGAGAAGGCAGGGATTCATCTGGAGTTCCTGAGCAGGCCATCCCCAGCATATATGCAGGCAGCAAGGACAGCAGAGGATGGGAGAATCCCAGCTCTGGGGCCTGAGTCCCAGGGGAGAATCTCAGCTCTGAGGTGGACTCTGCTTGGGGCATTGTCTTTGTCCTTTCCCCAGGCCTGCCCCAGGCCTGCCCCTGGCCCGGATGGGGCCCAGTGGCCCGGGAAGTAACAGGCATTTGGCTTCCTCCACTATGTGATAGCCCTGCCCCCTTAACCCCATAGCTAATGAGGCTGCTGAGGGCCCCGGTGGAACAGATACCTTTGCAGGCTAGGGGCAGCTGAGGGGGTGGGCCCCTCCCCTGAATGAGTCCCCCAGGCCCTGTCCAAGCCCCTGAGCCAGACATGGGCGGGGGTGGGACAGGAGGGCTTGGAGAGTCAGGACCACCCACACCAGGCATGCATTTTTCTTTGGCTCTGTGACTATTTGTAGTGGTAATACTTCCATCCAGCCAGATCTGTATGTAGGCCTACTGTGTGCCAGGCACTGTAATTAGCCATAACCTGGACAGACAAAAGTCCTGCTCTGGGAAGGTTGTGGTCATGGGGGACAACATTAGTCACATGATCTGAGTCATTGTCCATTTATGTTCTGGAACACATGGGTATCACAGGCCAAGACAGGTGGTACAGAAGACACACAGAGCCCCTCTGGTGGACAGAGGGATGTCCGGGTCCAGGTCTGAGTGAATCGAGACCCAGATTGGTGCTGTGTGGCCCTAGGCCACTGCCCAACCTCTCTGGGCTCTTCAAGGTCTGGATGTTTCCCTCCAGCTCCATCCTCTCGGAGTAAAATCCAGGCAGGTCTGTGTCTCCTTTCTTAGTGCTCTTTGCCTTCCCCACCAGGGCCTTCAAGATACCTGTTAGCAACAACTTCGACTCTGGAATACACGAGGCACTGCCCCAGGTGATGCTCGCAGCCACTGCACAGCATGACAGGCCCCACCTGCCGTTGCATGAAAGCCCTTTTTCTCTCACAGAACCACCTGCCTGGGCAGGAGCCTGGAAGAGATGAAATTGCAGAATTGGCTTCTATTTCCCTTCCCCATCATTTACACCAGTTGCCATGGAGTCAACTCCAATTCATGGCAACCCCATGTGTATCAGAGTAGAATTGTGCTCCATAGGATTTTTAATGACTGATTTTTTTGGAAGAAGATCACCAGGCCTTTCTCCCAAGGTGGACTCGAACCTCCAACCTTTTGGTTAGCAGCTGAGCGTATTTACACCACCCAGGGACCCCCCACCCCCCACTGTATAGGGAGGCATTGATGCACACATGCATTTGTTTGCTCCACTGGTATTTCCTGAACACCTATTAATTGCCAGGCACTGTGCTACACGTTAGAACTAAGGTAGCAGATTGGGGGCTGTAAAAGTGGCGTGGCGGAGGCATCGTCATCTGACCTCTTTGTCTAACTTCACAAGGGGGAGAGAAAATCACTTTCAGCATCGAGAGCCCAAAGTTGGTTTGTATGAGGCAGAGGTTAGACGTATCTCCTCTCTCCAACCTTTTTACCAATTCTGACACCAGCTGTCCCTCCCACGGCACTCTCTGCTTCTCTGCTGGATTCAGTAGTTTGTTGCAGTGGGCACACAGAACTCACAGACAATATTCATGATTATGGGGTTTATTAAGGAAGTTAGTAGGTTACAGTTCAGGTTCAGGAATGCTCAGGATACAGTTCTTTGATCAGGGCAGCCTCTTCTCAGCCATGCCCACAGCAGGCCTCTCTTTGGCCCTTGGCCCGGCCTCTACCCTGCTTGGGCAAGTGTTATAAAGCTCTTTAGCTCCGCCAGTAAGTGCTGGGGGGCACCCCACTCTGCCAGTAAGCCTCAGCTTGAAGGCCCTCAGCTCTCTCGCTCAGTGGGTCGGCAAGCCTAGCTCTGCCGACAAGTGCCCAGAGGCACAGCACCTCTCCAGCAAGCCTCCTGCCCAAATGCACTCAGCTTTCTTGCTCCGTGGGCCAGGAAGCCCACTGTGCCATCTGCTGCTGGTCTCCTGGTTCTGCTGCTGCCGGTTCTCTGCCACATTTGCCACCAACTTCTCGTCATCTTGCACCATCTCCAGTGTTACAGGTCTCTGTCTCTGTCTCCTGGGTCTAGGAGGTTCTCAGCACAGGGACACCGGGTCCAAAGGACGTGCTCCGCTTCCAGCTCTTCTTTCGTGATGGTAGTGAGCCCCCCACCCCCACCCCATCTGCCTCTGGGTTGGCTCATTTTAAGCCTAGTGGGATGGCAAAACTCACCAATCCCCACATTAGGGTTCCATATACCTTATTTGCATGGTCCCCCCCTCAAGGGTGCCATGCATCTTATTTGCATTAGCAAGCTATCCAGTCCCCTTGGTGGGCCACAAGCACCTCATTTGCGTAGCCCTACGCAGTCATTTGGTAAGAGTTACAAGACCATGTCTAGAAAGGCCATATAAAAGCAATCCATCACCCTGCAGGGGTCCTCCTGCCACATCCAGACTGCAGACCCATTTTGAAGGCCTACCCAGTGTTTGGGGAAAAAAAAAAAATGAAATGGATCACCACTGAGTAATCCTTTAGCAATTTCATCCCCAAATTCAAAATTATAGTGTATCTTGTTATTATAGCTTGCTTCCCACAAGGCCACAGCCTGCCTGGTGGGGTGGTACGAGTCCTCCAACAGCCACAGCCCCCACCCCACCCAGGCCATCCTTCCCAATCATGTCACTCATTGACATGGACACGTCACCCGCTGGCCCAGCAGGCAGTAGGGCCAATGACCCACTCTAGTTCTCAGCAGGGTGGGTTGAGCAGGGTGGGGGTGTGGCATCCAAAGGGGTGGGCTCAAATCCTGGCCTGGTCACGTGATTGCCCAGTAGGCAAGCTGCTTCCCTGCTCTGAGTCCCCGTTTCTTCGTCTGCGAACTAGGGAGGTCATCTTTGTCCAGGCAGGCTGTACGGATAAAGGCCGGATTGAGAGAGAAGAGTTTCCTAAGCTGCACGGGGCTTGAGAGCAAAGACTTTGCCTGGGCAGCTGAGAGACTGAGGGGCTGAGTGTGGTAGGGGATCCTGGCTTGGCAAAGGCATGCACCTACCTCTTCATCCTGCTGGCCTGGTATTGTGTTCAGTTGCATGACTTTGAGGTTATGAGTGCAGCCACAGGAGACAACCTGCCTGGGTTCAAAGCCTCACCTTGGCTTTTACCAGCTATGCGACCACCACAGGGGCCCTGGTGGCACATTGATTAAGCGCTTAGCTGCTAACCGAAAGGTCGGCGGTTTGAACCCACTAGCTTCTCCAAGGGAGAAAGATGTGGCAGTCTGGTCCTGTAAAGATTACAGCCGCCTTGGAAACCCCATAGGGCAGTTCCACTCTGTCCCGTAGGGTCACTGTGAGTCGGAATTGATTCAATGGCAACAAGTTTGATTTTGGGGTTGGTTTGAGATTCTGGCTAAGTCACTTCCCACCTCCCTAGCCTCAGTCTCCTTGTCTGTAAACTGGGAATCACAGTAGTATGTACCTACTAGCTCCTGGGCTGCCAGGGCATTAAGTGAGAGAATTTTGCTAAGCGCTTATAACAGGCTGAAGCATAGGCTGCTACCATTGCTGGTGTTGAATAAATGAGCCACTTTTGGGCTGAGACCGGGCCTCTAGCCCTCTTGCTGTGGGGCCCAGTGTAAGTCACCTGGCACCTGCAGGCCTGTCTCCCCAGCCAGTTCTTTGGGAAAGCAACCCCTGCCCACTCTCCTTCACCTCCAAAGACCTATTCTTGAGACCTGGGCTGGCCCCCCCGTCCTGCCCACCATATTTCCAGGTCCTTGGGGAATCCTTGCTCTCGGATTTGGTCTGGCTCCAGGTACGCGATCTGGCCCCAAGGGGAGGGTCTCCTGTGTCTCCTCAGCCTGGCCAGCCTCTGCTCGTGCTCACCTGCTGACCCCCCTTGGGAGGCGGCTACATCAAAGCGTCCTCTGGTGCTTATACAAATGAACTGCAGGAATACCTAATGGCTGGAGCGTGGCTCTAATTGCACCTGCCCAGAGTCTGGCCGTGTACCCTCTCGGACCGCCCTAATTACCTGGAAGACAGCGCCAGCCGCCAGCCAAAGGCGGCAGCAGGTGGTGCTGTGCCCTCCGAGCCACGGCGCCCAGGCCACAGCCAAGCCCCACACATCCTCAGAGCTCCGCGCGGGGTGGGAAGAGGCTGGCGTGACAGAGTAATTCAATTAATTTATCGCCCGGCATTCAACCGCTAAGCCAGACTGGGACTTGGCCTGCTGCCCCTCCTGCCACTGCCACCGTCCTGCAGCCCCCGCCAAGTGTATGACAGCCGCTGGCTTTCTGGTGCTAAGGTGCCTTTGGCTTGGCATTTAAGGCCCTTTGGGATAGGCCACTGTGGATATAGACCCAGGTCGCTCTGCACACACAGTACTAATGGCAGTCGATGGGGGTTATGGTGCGCTCATGATATGTACCAGGCGCTCTTGAGGAGTTTGTGTGGCCTTGCAGGGGCACCCCCCCCCAATTTTCTGCCTCACCTCCCTTGCCTTTTATGAGCTGTCCCCCTGCCTGGAACAAAGGCCCCTCAGCTCCCCTGCTCAACTTCCTTGAAACCCATCCCTGCCCCTCCAGGAAGGCCCCTCTGGTCTCCTGGGATTGGTCAGGGCCCTCTGTTGAAGGTGGGGCAGCCCAGGGTGTGGGATTTCTGGGTGTGTCCCTTCCCCTGGACTGAGGGTTCCTTGTGGCCAGCCCATCTGACTCTACCAGTCCCTGTATGTCCCTGGAAATGGCACAGGGGTAGAGGAAGTGCTATGCAGGCCCGCACCCAGCCTGGGGGCCCTGGGGGCTGTGGGAGATGATGGGAACCTCAGGGAAGCCTTGATGCCTAATGGTGTTCTTGTGGGACACATGCGCCTCCCCACACCAACCAGGGGAGCCACCAGGAGGCACCGGGCCTAGAGAGGCCTGCACCCCCTTCTCTTTCCCAGGTCCCCACCTCTCTTCTCCCCTACTTCTCTTTCTGCAGATGGGAAGAGGAAAGGGAAGAGGGAGAAGGCATGCTGGTCATGTGATTCTAGAAGGTGGCCCCTTCTCCTCCCCGCTCTGCCTGGTGAGGCCTGCTTGCACCCCAGCCCCTCCTCTCCGCCCCCACCCAGACCTCCCTACCCTCTGGTCTACACTGATGGCATTGTATCCCAGAGTGGGCCCCCTCCTCCTCCCTCTGTGCTGTCTTGGAGACAGAACCCTAAAGCAGAACACAAGTGCCTACACCGAGTCTGCCCTGGCCCTGCCCTGCCTGGTGTTGGGCAGTGCCGAGGGCATCAAGGATATTTGATTGGGGCTCTGCCCTGCTAGGGCTCCAGTCAGAGGAGGCACCCTAGAGAGGAATGCTTGTGCTATAGTGTACAAGGATTGCTTTCAAGGGAGCAGAGAAGGCTCTTTGAGCCCAGACTGGAAAGGAAGGTCGGGACAGGCAGCTAAGCTCAGCCTGGGAGGAAGAATATAAGCACAAGTGAATATAAGCACAAGGGGCATTCCGTGGAGGGAGCCACTTGAGCAAAGGCCTAGGGCGGAACATGCCTGATATGGTGGGGGGAAGGGACAGCCTCAAAATGCTTGAGCTCACTAGAGGGCGATGAGTATGAGCTGGAGAGGTGGGCCGGGGCTTCTCTCCTGCTCGACAACCTTCAGCAGTTCACTACTGCCAGGACTCCTGATGGCAGGCAAGCTTGAACCACCCACCTCATCTCAGGCAGGACTTGCCTCAGCATAGCCCCTTCCCCTACTCGCAGATTTTTGTTGTGGGTCTACTGCGCTCCTGGGGCTAAGAGATGGCTCCATGTGGACTCAGTGGCAGGGGGGCCTACCGGGTGGGCTTCTTCTGGTTTGCTGGGGTCTCAGCATGTCTGGCCTTTAGCCAGTACTTGGCATGCCTCCCCGCCCTCCCAGATGTCCTTGCAGACAAAATGGAGGTGACTGGGCAGGCTGCCAGGACGTCAGGTGGCATCACAGCCGGGCGGACCATTCTCCTCTGACTAATGAGGTGAGGGGAGCCTGGAGGGAGGTCTCCTGGCATGCCGTGGAGTTCTGCCCTCGCCTTGGCCAAGGAGAAGAGTGAGGCCCACCCAGGTCGAACACACCTGTGGGTCAGGCTCGGTGTGCTTGTCACCTCGTGAGGTGGATCCTGTGCTATCCACTTGCAGATGGAGACATGGAGGCTAACGGAGGGAATACAGCATGCTCCAGAGGCACTCAGGCAGGAGGTGGCAGAGCTGGCCTAGAACCTGGTCTGAGGGACTTCGGAGCCTGCGTTGGTAACTGCTGAGCTGTGCAGTGTCCATCGTGCATTGTGTCTGCTGTGTGGTGGGCTTGCAGAGAGGTGAGCCATGCCCTTTTCACTCCATCTCCCTCATGGTGGCTTGTGTGGCACTTTGTGCATAGTAAAACCAAAAAAATCCAAACCTGCTGCCACCAAGTCAATTCTGACTCATAGCGACCCTATAGCACAGAGTAGAGCTGCCCCATAGGGTTTCCAAGGCTGTAAATCTTCATGGAAGCAGACTGCCACATCTTTCTCCCACTGAGCGGCTGTTGGATTTGAACTGCTGACCTTTCAGTTAGCAGCTGAATACTTTAACCACTGTGCCACCAGGGCTCCTTTGTGTGTAGTAGGTACTCAATAAATGCTTGTGGACTGGCTGGCTGGGGGACTGAATGATGTGTGGTGTTCACAGGCGAGAAGGCCCTGTTCCCCTCTGCCCCCCAGGAGCTGGTCAGGGTCATTGTGAGGGACTCGGAGACAAAGGCTTCCAGGGAGAGGGTAGGCTCAGAGGAGGGTGAGGAGGACCCAGTGGCACGTCTCCCTCAGGAGACCAGGCTGATGGGTACAGGGCACCTGGGAGTCTGTGGCATTGCCTGGGCAGGGGATGCAGGGCTGGGCTGCTTTCTGACCATGCTCTGGGCCATGGCACCTTTGGGAGGAGCCAGAGCAAGAGCCTTCACCTGTGACCTTTCAAGGGTGAGGGCCTAGCTCTCACTAAGCAACTATGTTAGATCATGGTCCTGGGGCTCAAGTGGGAGGTGGGGATGTTCATGGGCAAAATGAATACATAAAATAAATGACAGGAACCATCGTAATAGCCACAGCATTTGTTGGGCATCAACTATGTGTCAGGTATGGGGTAGATAATCTGTAATCCTGAACACAACCCCATTTTACAGATGAGAAAACTGAGGCTTGGTGAGATTAAGGTCACAGAGCAGGGCTGGGATCTGACTCCAGGTGAGTCTGTGTTCACGCCCCACTGATAGCCTTCCTTTGTTCCACACTGCTTCTGATGGACCCCCACGTGGCTTCTCTGGTGGCCCCAAGGCCTTGTTTTCAGAAGTCCTGGGTGGAGACTGGCCCCCCTTCATCCCAGCTCCTCAGAGGGTGGTCCAGGTGGTCAGGGCCGGGGACCCTTCCTCAGTGGACACTTATGTCCTTGCCCTGCTGCCTGGGACAGTGGAGTGCTTGTGACCACCCTCGGTTCCTGAGGGGTCCCTTCCCGAAGCTAAGGATGCCCCAGGGCACCCTTGTACTGTTAAGTCAGCTGGGGATACTCATGCAGTAGGGGCAGAGGCTTGCGATCTCATCTTGGCCTTACACAGCTCCACAGTGTGATCTTGGCCGAGTCACCGCTCCCTCTGGGCCTTGGTTTACCCATTGGCAAAATGTGGGTCTGGCCTCGTCACCTCCAAGGGTCCTAACATTTGAGAACCCTTCATCCTAGAAATAGGATGTGGCAGTGCCAGGAGCCCATTTCTAATGGGGGTGGGCAGGTTGACCTTCACACAGCTACTCCCTGTCCACCCAGGGCAGTCGTTGACTACCAGCCAGCTCCGGCAGGGAGTCTGGGCCTGGTGTGGGGTGGAGAAGGGGCTAGAATCACTCAGCTTTGCCACTTACAGGATGTGTGACCTCAGTGAGTCCCTTTACTGTGTGGGCTTCAGTTGTTTTATCTGTAAAATCGGGACAGTCATGGTACTGGCCTCAGAATAGTGACTGCTGTATCTGTCCTTACACCAAAGTCTGGAGCACAGAAATTCCTCAACAATTGACCTTTGCTGTTAGCATTGTTATTTGAGGTGTCAAAGAGCTGTTGGCCAAAATTTCCAGTCCCCCCCACACCAGTGCATGTAGGGTTCCTGAATGTCTACTGGTTGGGTGGGGCCATGTGATCAGTTCTGGCCAATGAGGTGTCAGCAGACGGAGCATTTAATTGCTGGAATGAGATCACCCAGAACCTCCCCCCTCTGTCAGAGAGTAGGAGCTCCCTTTACCCCTTGATGGATATGTAGTGTGAGCAAGAAATAAACTCTTGTTTAAAGCCCTTGAGATTTGGGTTTTTTTTAATAGAAACAGAGCCTATCCTATCTTGATACATCATGATTATCATTATTAATGATTAACATCATCATCATCATCACAACCTAACCCTCCTTAGGGTCAACACAAGAGCAAAGAGAGCGAATTCCTAGAGGCTATAGAGACCTGCCGAAAAATAGAACTTTGTTGCTGATCACTTTCTAGAATTGTCCAACCCATTATCTCACTCATTTATTCACCTTCTCACTGGTTTGCTTCCATCATTCATTCATGCAACAAATGTTCTTGAACACCTATTTCTAAAGCCTCCTGGGTGGTACAAATGGTTAACATGCTGGACCATTAACCGAAAGGTTGGAAGTTTGAGTCTACCCAGAGGCACCTCAGAAGACAAGCCTGGAGATGTATTTCTGAAAAATCAGACATTGAAAACCCTATGGAGCACAGCTCTACTCTGACACATGTGGGTTGCTGTGAGTCAGAGTCGACTCGATGGCAACTTTTTTTTAAGGGAACCCACAGGCCAGCAAGAGTTGTAGGTCACTCTGCAGTGGAGGTACACGGCCCTGAGGATCAGAGACGACCCCTGCTGGAGTCAGGGCAAGCTGTGGGTTGAGGTGGGGCACTGAAGGAGTGGGGTACGCATCAGACGTACAGAGCGGGCCAGAGGGAAGGAGTGGCATTCGGGGTCGTGGGTCTCACTTGAGAAAAAGCCTGGAGGTGGCAAGAGACACTGGGCGATTGAATCTGGCCAGCAGGGATTGGGCCAGGTAACGGTGGCCAGGCTGAAGGGGGCCTTTGGCCTTTGTTCCATGGGTCACAGGGCACCCAGCATTCTGGGCTGAGAGACAAGGACAGTATACCTGGTAGGTCCAGCAATCAGAGGGAGGGAGACCAGGTAGGAGGCCAGGCAAGGATCCTGGTGGCAAGGTCCAAGCAGGGACCGGAGTGGAAATAGCAGGGACAGGCATGCAGGGTGAGTAGCCAGTGGTCACAGGGAGCACCAAATGCCCAGGTGAGCAGCAGGCCAGGTAGGAGTGCCCTGCACAGTGTCAGGGAAGTTTGGGGGATCCGAGCAGAATTGGGGTGCCTGAGGGAGACGTCTGGGACGCGGGCTGAACGTGGAGGGAAAGTGAGGCCCATCCTTGTATCCGTCACTATTGATCCTGGGGGTGGGCTGGAGCCAGAGCAGTGGCTCACATTTCCTCCCTACCCAACCCCAGGAGAAAGAAGAATTGAAACTCCCATGGAGGAAATGGTTTTAAAGACTTCACCATAGTGAAGCTTGTCTGTCTTGTGTAATGGGTGTTTAAAAACTTTGTTCAATCAACACATTATGGAGCACAGACTGTGCTGGTCTAGGTGCTGGGGACACATAGTGAGCAAGACAGACCGAGGTCCTGCCTGGGGGGAGCTTCTATTCCAGGGGGGCCAGGAGTAAACAATGGACATGCTAAGGGAGTAAATTATCAACTATGTTAAAAAGTGATAAATGCAATGAGAACAGAGATAGAGCCGGGAAAAGGGTTCAGGAGCTAGGGGAAGTTTTCAGTTTTAAATTGAGGAGTCAGGAAAGGCCTCACCGAGCAGGGCCATTTGAGCAACAACCTGAGGAAGCTAAGTGTATGCCTTGTGGAAGTCCAGGGGAAGGGCATTCCAGGCAGAAGAAACAGCATGTGCAAGACCCTGAGGCAGAAATGTGCTGTGCTTGTTCATGTTCCAAGAACAGCAAGGAGACCAATGTAGCAGGAATGAAGTGAGTGAGGGAAGAGGTGGAAGCCACTGGAGGCATGAGCAGAGATGTGTCCTAGTAGACTTGGGATCTAACAAGTCAGGGGCAGACAGCCAGGTGCAGACCAGACTGCAGGGGCCAAGACAGAGCTGAGAGCAGGAGGGAACTCCTGGGTCCTTGGGCCCTGCTGCTCAGGCTGCTTCTGAGCAGGCCTGGAGGTGCAGCTGAGTGGGCCATACTGACCTGTATGCTCCAGCCTTTCAGGCCTCCACCCCTGCCATCCTTGTCCCCTCCCCTCCTGCAGCTACTCCCCTGAACCCTCCTCTTCTCCCTCTGTACCCCTGCCTCCCTCTAGTGGCTCCTCAGCCTGTGGGGGTTCTCTGGGGTTCTCTTCCAAGTGTACATTGACTTCAAGGTGGCAGCAGGGGTAGGGGGGCCTTGATGAACTCTGGAGAACTGTTGCTTAGCAAGCCCCTTGTTTTCTTGAGTAGCACAGTGCTCACTGGCCCAGGTGAGATGAGCAAGGAGCTGGCTTCTGCATCCTCATAGGACAAGGCCTAGGGAGCTTAGCATACATGGGCCTGGATTTTGACTTGCTCATTCAGCCCAGTGGCTCCTGGGCGGCTCAGTGGCTGTACTGTTTGAGTCAGGGCTGCTCTGTCCCCATGTGCCAAACCCTCCGTGCAGCCCTCTCTTACACACCCCCCTTCAATACTGTGGGGCCAGGCAGAGTGCCAACCTGTGGGTTGGAGACCAGGATCGTCATCCCAGGCTGGGCACCAGCTAACTGGCAAGAACCCATCCTCTCTCCTCACTCAGATGCTTAAGCCCGTATGGAAACACCCGGAACATTCTAGCTTTATCTCTGCTGAGGCCCCTGCTGCCCCACTCTGGACACAAAAGGGGTGCTTTGTCCCAGAGTTCTCAGGTGCAGGATAAGTCAGGTGACCCCACTTTACAGAAGGGAAGACTGAGACCCAGAGAACGGAATGGACTTGCGTCAAGCCCGCTCAGTGCAGGAGAGGAGCTTACTCTCCTGACTTCCAGCCTGCGTCCACCAGCAGCTTCCAAGGGGTCATCACTGCAGCAAGTGACTGCTCACGGAGGGCCCAGTGTGTGCCTGGTGCCTTGCCGAGGGCTCGGGAGGAGCGTGATAGACTCCCACATACTAGGAGCTGTGCAGCTCAGCCAAGGCCAGGCATCTGGTGAGAGGCAGAGCTGAGGGTGAACGGTGGCTCTGAACCCAACAACAGGCTGTTTGCTGTATGACCTGTGGGTGTGCAGGGCAGGCTTTTCTCAGCCTCTCTCTCTGTCTGGGGCTCTTTTCTTTGTATCCCTCTCACACTCAGAAATGTCCCTTCTCTATCCCCAGGCACCTGGTGTCCCAACTTCCTTCTCATCACCCTTCTTTCCAAAGGCCCCTGCCCACCTCCTGGCTACCCCCTCAGCCTCCCTCCTGGCCTTCCCTGCCTCCCTCCTGGCCTTCCCTGTCCCCCACCCCTGCCGCCTCTTTCCCTGCTCTGGTTACCACTGTTGTGGCACGCCTGTAAGCTGACCCTCTCTGGGCCTGCCCCAACATGCCACTCACAGTGGGTGTTTTCAGTTCCAGCCTGGAGCAGCCCCAGGTCTCCTCCTTGCACAGTCTGTGTCTGCCCCCCATGCCTTCCTAGGCCCTTGGCCCCACTCTGGCCCTGACCCGCTTCCCAGGACGGGGGCTGATCTGCACCTGGCCCTGGTATTCAGGCCTGAACCCCGACTGTTCGGCCTGGAGGAAGGGGCCCCTTGCCAGATCCATGAACCCAGTACCAGCTCCAAAGTGATGTGTGTCAGGGCATCTGTCTGGGAGGAGGGCTGAGGCTTGCTCTGAATCCCCAAGGCACCCACAGATAAGAGCCTCATGCCAGGGATGTGCATGTGTGTGTGCGTGTGCACGCATGTGTGTGCGCGCGCATGCATGAGTGCGTGTGCACACGTGCACGTACCCATGGGTACAGCTAAAGGAGGTGTTTTTCATGGAGCCAGAGAGAGCCCAGGAGAGGGCAGTCCCAAGACTTGGTGTTTCAGGAGGAAATCCTGCCTACCACATGCACACACATGCACACTCACACACATGTATGCACACACGCACACACTTGGACACACTCTCCTAGGTGCTAGCTCAGACACATGCACATGGACCTGCTCACCCCAAAGGTCCTCGCCTACAGGATGCACAGACTTCTGAGGGGCTCTCTCTGTCCCAGATGAGGCAGGACGTGGGGCAGGGCGTTCCCTGGGTATCCTGAACTCCCTTGCCTCAGCTTCCCGACCTCTGAAATAGAAGAGGGCAGGTCCTCAGTAGGCACAGGATACCCAGAGAGGGCAAGGTTACACAGCAAGCCCATGGCACAAGCTGACCAGCCTCTCACTCCAGAGCCCCCCGGAAAGCCTGTGTGTGCATGGGGGATGTTGAGGGGGGCAGGCAGGAGGGAGGAGGCAAGGCTGGCTTTGCTTCTGCACCTCCTTCCTCCCGTCCCCTGCTCCTTCTCTCCCTCACAAGGGTTTGTTTGGAGAATGACTCACAAGAGTGCAGTAAAATCCTGATGGATGGGAAGGCAGGGCCGCAGTGCAGGCAAACCTCTCCAGGGTAGGGGGCAGAGCTGAGCTTCGAGGCCAGAGAGGCTGTGATGGGGAGCCCCTCTTGGGTGTAGGTAGGGAGACTAAGGCTCAAAGAGGGACTCCAGACCCAGCCTGGCTGGGGACCCCTCTTTTTTCAGCGTAACCACACACATGCACATGTGCATATGTATACACACATTCACACCTGCACTCATGCACTCACACATGCAAACTTGCACACACACGCATGATCACCTGCCCCTGAGCTGCAGCAGCATGTCTGTGTCCAGCAGTCCTAGTGCAGGGCTTTCCTAGGGTGCTCCATCTTTGTGCCCTGCTGAGCCTGTATACAATAGGTGATTAACAAATGCCGAGTGTGCCCCAAGCCCTACCAGAAGGCAGAGGCAGCCCTGGGAGTCAGCATTTAGTGGGGACTTTCCCAGTGTGTGCTTGTCCCTTTGCCCCTCAGGAGCGGGCTTTCCTCATTCAGCCCTTCAGCAGGGTTTCCTGAGGGCCTGCTGCATGCCAGGCCCAGCCAGGTACGTGGGAGAAGAGGCACTGTCCCTCTCCCACTTGGAGCTGATGGTCAGATGGGGAGATACCCACAGGGCATGAAACAGCTGTGGTGAGGCTCAGCTGGGCCCTGGGGGCGCGGCAAGATGCCGCCTCCGAGAACACGGGGATGGAGGTGCAAGCAGCAGAGGGGAAGCAGGTGTGGAGGCTGAAGGAGTAAGCCCAGGGAAGGTACGGATAGCTGAATACGGCTGGAGCTTAAGGGGGAGCTGAGAGCGGGGTCACGCAACAGGTATTGGGGAGCAGTAGTCCTCAGCCAGTGCCCTCTCCACTTCAAATGCTGGCCCCGGAGCTTGTGACCACCCCTCAGAGGACATGGGGTGAGGAAGGAGGCAGAGGGCTTCATCTTGCCTGCATCCTGGGCATGTCTGAGGAGGGACATCCCCAGGGCCCTCCCAGCCAGGCCTGCGACTGCCCGCCAGACCCCAGGGCCAGGACCCACGGCCATCCCTGCAGACAACTGCCATCTCGGGTTTGGGGGGACTTTGGTGCCCCCAGACCTGGCCTCTCAGAACCTGCTGATGGTTATCATGCTGGTGTGTGGCCCCAGATAGCCAGATCTGTGTGCTTAAGGGAAGCCAGAATCTGGATTTTTCTGTGAACTCTCTTTTGTTTTAAATATTTTATTGTACTTCAGGTGAAGGCTTACAGAACAAATAGTTTCTCATGAAACAGTAGTACACATGTTGTTTTATGACATTGGTTAACAACCCCACAACATATTAACCCTCTAAATTCTCAATCTTTTTTTTTTTTTTTTGGTGAAAATACACATAGCCAAAGATACACCAGTTCAAAAATTTCTACATACACAGTTCAGTGACATTGACTACGCTCTTCCAGTTGTGCTGTTATTCTCACTTAAGATGAAGGCTTACAGAATAAAATAGTTTCTCATTTAACGGTTACTACAAATATTGCCCTATGACAACGGTTAACAATCTCACAACACATCAACAATATCCTTACTCAATCTTGTGTTCCCTATCACCAGCTTCCTTGTCCCCTTCTGCCTTCTGGCCCTTGTCACTGGACTCCTGTACCTCGTTAGTCTCATTTGGTTTTACAGGGCTGTCCACTCCCAGGCTGAATAGTGAATCTCAGAGGTAACTTCACCACTGAGCTAAAAGGGTGTCTGGAGGCCATACTCTCGAGGTTTCTCCAGTCTCCTTTAGGCCAGTAAATCTGGTCTTATTTTTTGTGAGTTAGAATTATGCTCTACATTCTTCTCCAACTCTGTCCAGAACCCTCTGTTGTGATCCTGGTCAGAGCAGTCAGTGGTGGTAGCCAGGCACCGTCTAGCTGTACTGGACTCAGTCCGGTGGAGGCCTTGGTAGCTGTGGACAATTAGTCCTTTGGACTAATCTTTTTTCCTTGTATCCTGTTCTCTTCATTCTCCCTTGCTCCCAAAGGGGTGAGACCAGTGGAGTATCTTAGATGGCCGCTTCTGTGAACTCTCTTGATTTGAAAGTGCCGGCTCAGTGAATGAAAGGCACAGTGTGGCCTAAACTGCACATGTCCACAGTCTGAGAATTGCCCATTTGTAACATCTGCTCGGTGGGATGCTGGGCTTTCTGGGCCCAAGTGGAGGACTTTACATCCACCCCTATATCATTGTTTATTTTATTGGAAACAGCCCAGATATTTACCAAGCTGTACCTCTGTGCTAGGCACCGGGGATCCGTCAGTAAACAAGACAGCATGCTGGGGAGCAGCCCTTCTGTTGAGGGAGGGAGCAGCCAATAGACAGACAGACAGCTATATCAGGGATAGGTGTTACGAAGGACAAGGAAGCAGGACCAGAGGGACAGAGAGCAGTAGGGAGGCTGGCACATCCAGAAGAAGCATGCTCTAGGCAGAAAGCCCTGAGGTGGGGCCATGCTTGGTAGGTGTGAGGAACATGAGGAGGCCAGTGTGGCTGGTGTGGAGGCAGTGAAGGGGAGGGTAGGCAGAGATGAAGTGAAAAGGTAGGGGAGGCCAGGTTGCAGGGCCTTGTGGGCTGAGAGCTAAGTTTGGTTTTGACTTTGAGTCAGGTGAGAATGATGCAGGGTTCTGAGGGAGGAGGGATATGATCTGACTTAAGTTTTCATGGGCTCCTTCTGGTTGCCGTAAGGGTTAAGGGGGCAAGATGGGCGCAGGGAGGCCAGGAGGAGCAGCTGCCTTGGTCTGGGAAGGTTGAGTAAACCTGGGTAAAACCATGCCATGGTATGCAAACATTAAAATGATACTGATTGTAAGCACTTTGTAGTAACATGGAGATGGTGACTGTAGATGATGCTATGTGAAAACAGGATTTGAAAGTTGTACATTAAACACATACCAGTACCAGATACAAAAGGCCACACATTGTATGATTCCATTTACATGAAAATGTTCAGAGTTGGCAAATCCATGAAGACAGAAATCAGGTTAGTGGTTGCCAGGGGTAGTGATTGCTAATGGGTTCTAGGATTTTTTGGGGTGGTGATAAAAATATTCTAGAACTAGATAGCAGAGGGTCGCACAATTCTGAATATATTAAAACCACTGAATTATACACTTTAATAAAGGGTGAGTTTCTCAATAAAAACAGACAGGCACACACCAGCCTTTCTAACCAAAGTTGATGCACAGAATAAAGCTTGGGAGGAAATAACAGCAGTAGACGTCATAGGGTGAGGGAGTCTCTGGATTTTTTTTCTATTTCTACTTTTGCGTACTTTCCAAGTCTTTTGTGACCTAGAAGGGACAGGGAGTTAATTTTGAGGGGCTCAGCCCCTCACTCAATCCTTCGAGATCTGTCTGGCTCCTTGGCTTGAACATGGGAGGCTGGAGCAGAAAAGCCATTTGTTCTCTGCCCCAAGCTCTAACCTTCTGGAATTCAATTACTGGTCACGTGGCCTTGGCCAAGTCCTAGGGAGAGAGGTGCCAGCAGGTCCCTTAGAGGTCACCCGGCCCTCCCCATCTAGTGCCTGAGTCGCCTTCCAGACACCCTGGAGTTTCTGCTTGCAGCCTTCTTTACCACCTCCTGAGGCAGCTCGCTCCTTCCATTTCTGGGAGCACTGCCTGTTTGCAAACTCTTCCTTATATGGAGATGGAATCTGTCTTCCTGTTGCTTCTACCCTTCCTTAGCTCCCTCTCTGAACCTCAGTTTCTGGGTCTGAGCATGGGGCTCTGCAGCCCCTCCCGGCCTCTCTCCCTCACCTATTGGGAGGTCGTGAAAGAGACCAGGAGAGAGCGCAGAGCAAGAGTCAATGGTTGTTCGGTACGTGGGACAAAGCAGCACAACCAAGTAGGATCTCCAAATTAAATTTTTGGACCATCTGTGTGAAATTGGAATTTTATACTTATCCCAGTGGTTGAAAACTCAAATCTCCTCGCAGACCAGGGAGGAGTAATAATCAGAAGCATCATTTGCCGGGGGCTTATGATGTAGCAAACATGACAGTGACTTCTGTGTACTCATTTCTGTGAATCCTCCATACAACCCTTGCAGGAGGTCCTGTTATCCTCCCCATTTTAAATGAGAAAACACTGAGCCCAGAGACTGAATGTGAAGCAGCTGGGATGAGTCTCTGGGCACACATTTTGGGCGTGGTGTGGACAATAAAAGAACGCTGACAAATAACCAAGCTTCTCCACCACAAAAATGTATAGGGAAAAGACTAGAAGGAAATAGGGATATAGTTGGTTGGGCTGGGCCCTGTCAGTGTGTGGTGAGGGATCCTGGCATCTGCTCTGTGTCTGCTCATGGCTGCCTCAGGAGCGGTTCTCCTTGTCTTTCTATGCTCAGTTTAGGGAGAGAGATGATAATGCCTCTCATATTGTTGTTAGTTTTTATGGAGTCATTTCAACTCATAGCAACCTGGTGTGACTGAGTAGAACTGCCCCATAGGGTTTTTTAGGCTGTAATCTTTACAGGAGCAGATCGCCAGGCTTTTCTCCCGCATGGAGCCGCTGGGTGGGTTCCAACCTCCAACCTTTTGGTTAGCAGCTGAGCCCTTAACCATTGCACCACCATGGGGCTCCTTAATGCCGCTCATGGAAGGCTGCTTTTCCACCCCACACACATCACACCCGGCAGGTGAGCAGGAGCAGAGAACCTAGGGCCCAGAGATGGTGCCTGGGTGACTCAGAGACACAGCCAGGACACTGTGGGCCATGCCCAGTGCAAGAATGGAGAATGGAGGCCTTTACTCTATTATGAAGTAGCTCTCCTGGAGAGCCCAGGCAGGCATCTGGAGCCAGGAGTTCCAGTCCCTGCGGTAACTGCCCTTCCCTGAGCCTCTGTGGGTGCCCACACGTGGGGGCCTGGGAGGACCTGTGAGAGGCCACTTGTGGAGGCACTTTGTACACCCCAAGGTGCTATGTGACCTTGGGAGAGTCCTTTGCCTTCTTAGGACTCAGTCTTCCTGCCTGTGCAATGGGACAACAGACTGGATGGTCCTGAAGATACCTTTCAACTTAGCCTCCAACTTTGTGGTCCTCAGTCTGGGGACCCCACCTTTGGATGAATTTGAACCAAAGACCTCTCCTTGGGGCGGGACTCTGGGGTCCCAGGTACCTGGAGCATAATCTAGAAGGGGTAATGAGGGCTCAGGTGGGCCTGTCCCCTTGGACCTGGACTCTTCACCCTGCCGGGAGAGGCAAAGCCAGAGGGCTCTTGCGGAAGGGAACCCATTGTTCAGGCCCACTCTTTGCCCCATGCAGTGCTGGTTGGACTGTTCTGGGCTGGGCCCTGGGCGTAACCGGTGAATGAGGACAGCTCCATGAGATACTTACGCGATGGGTGGTGACTCAGGCTCAACCTGGCAACCCCCAGACCTGGGCTTGGATCCTGACTCCCACACGTGTGGCCCGAGAAACCTTGTGCCTCTTTCTTCTGCTCTCTGAGCCTCGGTTTCCACATCTCTAAAATGGGCTAGGGCAACTACATCACAGGATTGCTGAGAGAATTCCCTACAGGATACTTGGCGGAGTCAGCACCTCTGCACACCGCACCCTCCCCCAGGCACACCTGGGTTCCACAGTGGGTGAGGGAGGAAGCCACACTTGGAGGAAAAGCATGGAGCCAGCATGCTGGTCCTCCTCCTTCTCTTTTCCTCTTCCTCCTTCTCCTTTTCTTCCTCTTCTTCTTTCATAATACATTCACATAGTAGAAAATTTGAGAACTACAACAGTGAGCATCTCTCCCACTGACCCTCCAAGGGTCGATTTTGGTCAGCGGGTTCTTCTTGACCTTTCCGTGGTGACCCCTGTGGACTCAGGCACCTCTGAAAAGGGGTTACATCCACCCTTTGAGCCGCCCACTCACAGGCCCCTATAGAAGCCGAGCCCTGCTGGTGTGGGAAAGAAGCTTCATGGCCTCCAAGCCACTGGGCGCCAGGCCCCAAGCCGTGCGTTCATGATGCTCTCTGGCTGGTCCCACTGGACTCTGCTTTGGGTCCTCCTTGGTCACCACTGTGGCCCCAGCCTGGGGCATGTGGGGGTTCCAGCTTTCTGACCACAGCAGAGGCTTGGCTCTGAGCTGGGTCCCTTCCCTCCCACATGGCCCTAGGTAGCCCTGGGAAATGTATTCATGGAATCATCACCCTTGTGGGTCTCAATCAGCATCAGGGTTCAGGCTCAGACTATGGCTGGGGTCAGAGGTCAGTCCGTGGCAGGGGCCAGATGGCAGTCTGTGGCTAGAGGCTGTAGCTGGGGTCAGAAGTCCATTTATGGCAGAGGATCGGGTCCATCTGTGACTGGGGTTGGGAGGGTCGG
This sequence comes from Trichechus manatus latirostris, assembly GCF_000243295.1. Classification (NCBI taxonomy): domain Eukaryota; kingdom Metazoa; phylum Chordata; class Mammalia; order Sirenia; family Trichechidae; genus Trichechus; species Trichechus manatus. Next base: position 2,470,516 of record NW_004444016.1, on the reverse strand, counting down.
TCTGTGGCTGGGGTCAGAATCTGCATGCACAGAGGATGGTTAGGCCTTGATCACTGCAGTGTGCTGATGCTCCACCAGCTGCCCAGCCCTGGGTGACTGCCTGGCCAAACGGGCAAGAGAACCCTGGGCTGTGGCTGCTGGAGAGGCGGCCAGCGGGTGGGGGGCGCCCCATGGAGGCAGTGGTGGGCGCTGTGGCCCTGCTGGGCACCACATGGGCACAGTGCAGGGTTGTTCCTCAAGGCTACCAGCAGGGATCCCAGCTAGGCCCGAGTGTTGGGGATGGGTGGCCTTGGTCACAGCCTGGGACCCTGCCCCAAGAGGCAAGAAGGTGCCTGAGGTCCAGAATAGGGGCAGCTTCTACAGTACCAGGTGGGAGGAGACCCCTGCCCGGCCCTCTGGCTCACTCCTCAGGAGTTTCACACCTGCTGGTCTCCCACTGTCTCTCCCTTACCCCAGACTCTCTCATCCTTTTTCCCCACTCCTCTCTCTCTCCAGCCTCCTCTCTCCTATATCTCTCTCCTCCTCCCTCCTTCCTTCCCACTTCCTGGCTGTTTTCTTTCCCAGCTTCTTCTTTTCCCCATTCACTCCCCAGCCTCTCTCCCTGACTTGAGCCCTGCCTGCAGCCACTGTCCCCCAGTCCCAGGGCCTGGCCTCTTCCAAGCTCAGCCTTTTCTAGATCACCCAGGCGCTAGTGGTGAGAGAGACTGGGGAATGCCACTGGGGTGGGGGGTACGTGCTGCACTGTCCCGAGCCGCCCCAAGACACATGGGTTAGAGACAGGCCACGGCCCTCCTCCTGGAGCCCACTGTCTACAGGTGGGATGAATGGAGTGGGGAGGGGGTAGATAGACTCAGACTCAGCCCTGAGTCTGAGGCTGTGTTGATCTCATCTGGTGGCTTCCCATAGTCTAGTAATGAACAATGGACAGACAGATAGATGGCAGAGAAAGCCACAAAACAGAAGATATCAAAGGTCATTCAGATTAAAGGCATTGGTGGGCCGACTCCAGCCCGCAGCCATGGCAGAGATTGAGGTGGGCCTCTCCCCAGGCAGCCCCTCCCCTGCCAGAACCTCAACAGGAGCCCTGATCTTCCTCCGTCTTGATTGCCAGCGGCCAGGGTTAAGGATGGGGAGAATGGGGGAAATAAGCTACTTGACAATGTTCTGGAAACTTCAGGGGACTTGGGTATTTATATCCTAATGGCTACCACCACTAGCTAAAACATCAAGGTCTTTGCTTTCAAAGGAACGCAGTTTTTCAAGCTTTCTGCTTTCAGCTGCACAAGGCATTACACCAGCCTGCTGGTAAAATGTGGGGACAGGTATGTAGATTTCAGTGATCACCCAGATCGACGAGGGCAAGGCTTTTGTCTGTGGCATGCAGTGGGTGCCTGTAAATGCCTGGCAAATGAAGAGGTGCTGAATAAACTAGCTCCATTGGTCCAGAAGACAAAAACAGGAGCTGTGGGAGAAGGAAAATAAGCGGGGCCTGGGTGGGTGGCGCAAACAGTTTTTGCTTGGCTGCTAACGAAAATGTTGGCGGTTCAAATCCATCCAGCAATGCCAGGGAAGAAAGACTTGGTGATCTGCTTCTGAAAGATGACAGCCATTAAAAACCCTATGGAATGCAGGTCTACTCTGACACACATGGGATCGCCATCAGTTAGAGTGGACTCCGTGGCAATGGTTTTGGATTTTGGGGATTTTAGGGGTAGGAGGACCGATGTCTGTTGACCTGGACTGACATCCTGTAATGCGGACATTGAGGCCCAGGGTGGGCAAGGGACTTGGACAGGCCCCCCAGTGCTGACCCAGGCAGGAACATAGCTCCCAGCACATTCACTAAAATGGTGTCTCCTCAGCCGTTTCCTGAGGTGATAGGCTGCATGGCGGTCATTAAAGGCAGCATGGAGGCGGAGGGGTATCTTGCCCCTCCTGCCCAGACTCACTCACCCTGGCCTGAGTGGCAGATCTGGCAGTTCCCTTCTTCCTGTTGCTCAGCCCCAAACATGGGGAGTTGACTTTGACCCTTTCTCACTCCCACCCACAGCCAGTTCATCAGTAATCTGGGTAGCCTGCTCAGCTTCTCCACAGCCCTGCCCTGTTCAGACTCTTGCCATTACCCACCTGAGCTATTGCCTCAGTTGACCTGCTTCTGTCCAGGCCAAGGCATTGCTGGGAAAACCTAAGGGGGCACATCCCTGTTTTCTCGAAACTACAAAGAGGCCTCATCTAACTCTGTAAAAGCTCACATCTTTACACTGGTAACAAGGCCCTTGGGGTGTGTGGCCCCATGTTCCCTCTCTTCACTCTAGCCACACCAGCCATTCTTCGCACTTTCAAAAATGTGTGCCTCAGGGCCTTTGCACATCTGTCCTCCCTGCTTGGATAGCCCCCCCACCCCCGCCATATAGCTGCATGCCTCATTACCTTGGTCTTTTGAGTCTTTTCTCAAATGTTGCCTTCTCAAGTATGACTTACCTGACCCCCCAATTTAAAATTTAAAACCCATTGCCAGATACTCCCAGCGCCTTTATCTGTTTGGTCACAGCACACTTCCACATTGAACATGCTGCATACTTTCATTCATTCAATTGCTTGTCTGTCTCCCCAACTAGAACGTAAGCTCCATTTCATTCCCTGCTCTGAATCCCCAACACATAGAGCAGTGTCTGGTGAAAGTAGGTGCTCCATAATTATTTGCCCAGTGGATAGGAGGATGCTTCTGCCACACTCAAGTTATGGGACCTTGGGCAAGGCGATTCTCTGGACCTCAGAGACCCTGTCTCTGAAATGGGGAGAGCGACCAACCTGGGGGAGAGACTGAGATTTGAGATGTCTGCCCCACTACTTAATAAACATGTATTAAAACCTAGCCTGCTTATGTCCCCAAGCCTGTACTCTGTCCCCTCCATGGAGAAGCATGGCACCCCAGCCCAGGAGGGCCTGGGAGTTACCCCAGGGGCTGGCCTTGACTGTGACTTCTGGGGATCAGTGGCACCTGCCGTGCCTGGTGGATGGGGCCCATGCCCCCTCTTCACTGCCCCTGGCTAAGTCTTGTTCCTGGCACCCAGTCAGTGGGCCTTGTCCTCTACTACCCCAGCACCTGCCTGTGATCCCCAGCCTTCCACCCACCCTTCCTCCTCAGCCTCCCTCCCCATCTCATGTTTAGTTATTTAACCCTAAAATGGCATTTGGACACATATTTTGCATGAAAGTGGCTATTCAGAGGGTGCTAGGCACACGAGGGCCGACTTGTTCAGGCCCAGGCTCTGTTGAGTACAGCTGCATCTCACCAGGGAGCCCCATGCCCCACCTCACAGAGCTCTCCTGCCAGCCAAGCAGGGGGTACTTTCTCCCTGGCTGAGCCTGGGGCAGGACTCACTTGGTGGCAGAATCCAGCCAGCTCCAACATTTATGGAGCACCTACTATGTGCTAGGCACTGCTGCCGTGACCCCCCCACAGACTCCTGTTGGTAGGATCTGGCAGAACAAGCATGGGTTTGTAGGCCATGCAGACTCAGTTGGGAATCTGCCACTCCATTCATTTATTTGATAAATACATATTTATCAGCACCTATTGTGTGCCAGGCACTATGCTTGGCAGAGGTGAGCAAGACCTCTCTTGAAACTTACCGTCAGGTGGGGGTCAGCTGGTCTTGCTGTGTGTGTTGTCTGAGGAACAACAGAGGTCCCTGGAACAGGTGAAAGACTGCTCTCCTTTTGACCAGCTGCCCACAGTAGACCCCCAGGACATGTCCCTGTAATTCATGAACAGCTCTCCCTGAGTGACCTTCACCGGGTTTTGTGACCTATCCAAGACAGGGATGTTGTCTATCCTGTCCGTTGTTTCCTAAGGGGCTGCTGGTTCAGAGGAGATAGCTCTGGGCTGGGCCAGACTCACAGGAGGAGGACTTGGATCAGCCTCATTCATTTATTCATTCATGAACTCAGCAAATACTTACTGAACGTCTACTCTGTGTCAGGCACCGTTCCAGGCACTAAGGATATACCAGTGAGCAAACAGTCAAAAATATATAACTACCTAGATTATATATTAGAATGTAGGGAAGAGCATTCCAGGCAGAGGGACCAGTAAGTACAAAGGCTCTAGGGTAGGAATGTGTCTGGTGAATTCAAGGAACAGTGCGGTGCAGTGTGGCTGGCTGGAATGTGGTGAGTGATGGGGGAGGGTGGGATGTGAGTTGGGGGGTGCTGACTGAGTAGGGTCTGCAACCTTACGGTATTGTGAAGACTTGTTTTTCTTCTGATCATTCAGAAACTGAGGGAGCCTGTCCCTACCCTCCAGGGGAATGGGCACACACTGCCATCTTCATGCTCACACCAGTGTTGGGCCTTGTGGGCAGCTGCATGGAGGAGGAGTCAGGATGTAACAGGGACAGTCTGAGGCTTAGAGTAGGGGTCAACAGTCACTGTGATGAGGGCTAAGAGGTTGATTGTGACTGGGTTGGTGGCCCCCAGCAGGGATTCCAGCCTTAATGACCTCACAGCCTTCTTCCCCTGGCCCACCCAATAGATCCTGGACTGAGTGACTCTGGTTCCCAGGCCAGATATTGATTGATGGTAGAGACTAAGGAGCCCCCGCATTTTAAAGGCAGGGAGATCTGAGCCCACAGAGGACCCGGGGCTGCCCAGGGGCCTGCTGGCTGGGAGGGGGGCCCAGTAGTCTGCCTCTGTGTTTCTGCTGCATCCTTACCAGGTAAGCCAGGGGTCAACCAGATGCTTTCTTTCTAGTGGTGAGGCCTGCTGTCCTGGGCCTGTGGAAGCTGTGGGAAATGCCAGGCCTTGGGCAGCAGCCCTAAGTAGTCTGGGTAGTTGTAAGACGGTCCAGGCCAGTAGTTCCCAAGCCTGGCTGTCAAAACGTCCATTCCCAGGCAGAAGGAATAGGACTGCAAAGGCCCTGGGCATTTGGATTGATTCAATGTGGGCTAGAGCCCAGGAGTCTGTATTTTTTTGAAGTTTTCCTATTGACACTGCCCCAGTGGTAGGTTTAGTAGTGACTTCAGGCCATTGGTGGCACAGTAGTTAAGTGTTTGGCTGCTAACCAAAAGGTCAGCAGCTGGAATCCACCAGCTGCTTTTTGGAAACGAGAATTGATTCGACGGCAATGGGTTTGGTTTTGGTTCAGGCCATTGGGGTACCGGGAGGTCCGCTCCCCTCCCCCAGCTAGAGGGGGCCGGGCTGAAGGGGCACTTAGCAGAGGACTGGAAGTATGCTGTCAGCCGCCCGCGCCCTCCAAGGAGCCCCCCTCCCCCGCCTCACGCAGGGCCAGGCAAACAAGGGCAGAGGGCGCCCCCACACCCACCCTTGCTCATGCCTGCATGTCTGGCGCGTAATTAGGGGCAGGGTTGGGGTGTACGGAGACTTTAGTAGGGGCAGGGTGGGAGGAGGATGGGGAGATAGGGTCGGGCGATCACCGAGCAGCAAAACCCGAGTGTGAGAGAGGTGAGGAAGGTGCGCTGCTCCCCTCCTGCCAGAACAGATGCGGGAGGCCTAGGAGGAAATGGAGGTGGGGTCCAAGAAGAGGCAGACAAACAGAAGGGAGAGCCAGGTCTGACACATCTGTGCGATCCCCACGCTCAGCGCACCTTCTGGCGTGGATAGTCGGGTGGATTGAAGGACAGACTATGGATGGATAAAGAGACGGATGCATGAATGAATGAATGGCTGCGTGGGCGGTGAGGCAGCCAGGCAACGTGCCGGCCAGCGGAGAGCTCTATCACAGCCCTCGAGACCCGCGCCCTCGAACTGCCCGCAGACCCCTTCCGCCGCAGCCCTGCCCGGGGCGCTCAATTCCGTGCCCGCCGGGGCTCTGGAGCATCTCCTGGAAATGGGGCGAGAAGGGGCTGCACCGACGCCGCCGGGCTCAATGCTCCGGCCGTAGTGTCCTGGCAGGGCCGCCTCTCGGCCGCGGAGAGGACCTGGAGGTACGGTCGGGTCGCATGGCGCCCGGTCCCGCTTCTCTTTGTCTCGGTCAGGTCCTCCGCTGTCTCCTGGCCGCGACCGGCCTCTCCAGGTAGCCTTCGGTGCACGCGTCTCGGTTGCTCTCCAACCACCAAGTCTCGGTCCCCGCTGCCCCGAGCTCATAGGCTCCTTTCCTAGTCGGGCGGGGTCCTCAAACCCAGCGCCTCTAGGACCACGGGGCCAGCAAGTGCCAGGATCTCTGGGCTGCCTCTCCCGTGCGGCGGCGAGGTGGGAAGTGGGGGTGGGGGT